>NC_067141.1:41018965-41321465 GCF_903995435.1 Acomys russatus | reverse complement strand
CTAGGGAGGGAAAGAGTGAGTGAGTGAGTGAGTGAGTGAGTGAGTAAGAGAGGGAGGGAGAGAGAGAGAGAGAGAACACAAGAGGGAGGAAAGAGGGAAGGGAAGGAGTGGGGAGAGAGAGAGAGGAAGAGAGAGAGAGAGAGAGAGAGAGAGAGAGAGAGAGAGAGAGAGAGAGAGAGAGAGAGAGAGAGAGAGAGAACAAGAGAGGTGGGGAAATAATGCAACAAGCCAGGCAAAACAAACTCTGTACCAACTTAGTTTTTTTTTTTTTTTTTTCATAACTTTGAACTTCCTGTATTTTGGTCAATGCCCCCTGTTGATTTCCCCAGTCTGTGCAGATCTGTCTGTGAGACCTGGGATTTGAAGGCCTTAATGAATGGGACAGACTACTCTAATCCTGTAGAGACTTTTACTTCAGTTTCATTGTACTTTTATACACGAATGTGACAATGAAAGCAATGATCCAAGGAAGATCGTTTGAGTTTAGGAAAAAATGGAAAAGCATGTAAATGAGCGCCAGCAAACACATTAAAAGAGCAGCCCTTACCCAGAACTTTCTCTGGACAGACAATTTAATCACAACAGCCTGGCACGTACTAGAGATTATATCTGGGAAGGCATGAAAGCAAGGCAGAAGGCCAAATCCAGATTCCGGGTATACTGAGGACAGCACACAGTAGCTTTCACAGGCTGGGCTTTTATAGCTATGCTCCAAACATCCAACACGAATAAACATGTCTTATAAATTAAATGCAAATGTTTCTTGCAGTAGGCATGAAATCACATCCCAGAACAATCCAGGGAAAAGATGCACCTGAGGTAAAGGGCCCTCTGTCTTTTTTCCTAGAGCCTCTCTCACAGCTCCCCTGAGGCTTTGTCCACCGTGCATCATTCCTTTGACCATGTTCCGACAGTCCTCAGTGTTCTTTCTCGCCTTTCTCTCTACTCACTCATCTCCCAGAAACACACACTGTCCTTTCTTAGAGCTCTCACAACTCAGCCCATGATGCCAATCTCATGCTTACAAATGTGCCACCATGTATCAGTCTCAATTTCAGATGTTCATGAGAATTTCATTTCCTCAGCCAGAAAAACAAACCCTCAAGATGATTTCTTGTACATTTGCCTGAACTTTTAGCAATTTGATGGGCATATGACACAAGTAATACTTGATTCTTTGATTTGCTGCCTTTCTGGGCATAGCAAAAACTCCTTCAAGAACATGTTAGTCACTGGGTAGTGGTGGCGCATGCCTTTAATGCCAGCACTCAGGAGGCAGAGGCAGACAGATCTCCATGAGTTCAAGGCCAGCCTGGTCTACAAAGGAAGTCCAGGACAGCCAGGGCTACACAGAGAAACCCTGTCTCGACAAACCAACCAACCAACCAACCAACCAACAAAACAAACAAATAAAAGAACATGTTAGTCATCTTTGTGTCCAGTCTTGCTATTTCTGCTCCCAGGCTCTAGATGCAATGATTTGATTGTCAGGCACTCTGTCATACACAAGGTGTAGCCTTTTCAATGGTCAGCCTGGAAGACAATGTTTGCCTGTGTCTGTTGATTGTTGTCCTTTTATTAGCTGTGTAGCTGAATCATCTTTCTGTAACCTTATCCTGGCATGTATGTGATAACACTCCAGAGACTGTTGAAAGGGCCGGAGAGATGATGCCTCATGTGATGCTTTTCCAGAGGACTTGGGTTCAGGTCACAGTACCTACACCAGGTACTTGCTACCACCTGTAAATCCATAGTTAAGGGATTCGATGCACTATCTGGCTTCTGAGGGCACTTGCGATGTGTGCAGCACCCCTCTTCCCTTTTCCCTCTCCCCGCCCACCCCCCCACCCACACCCACACCCCCCCACCCCCACCCACACACAGAAAAAGCAGTTGGTTCACTTCTTAGCCTTTTGGCTAAGATCAAGGGAAGAAAAAGCAGTTGAAAAACAAGCAAAGCTTAACATTTAATGAAACGCAACATTTTTTTTTAGACAATTTATGAAAAAGAAAGATGCAGTCTTATAAAAACAGTTTCTTTTTCTGGGTGTTGCGACTGCCGTGGTCTATAGATACTGAGAGTATGCGTTGAGTACATCCTGCTCTACAGCTGCGGCGTGTAACCAGGGCCTTAGAACGTGCTCTTCAAACATCTGTGGAACGGGTTAGAAATGATTACTACTAGTAATGGGAAATCATTGTATGACCCTGTGTCTCCCCTGAACTTGTTCTGTAGCCTGTGGTGGTACTGGAAGGTGGTGGAAGCTTTAGAAATTGGGGTCTAGTGGTGGGGGGCGGAATCAGAACATGGCCTTGAAAAGGATATTGGGACCGCAGTCTTTTCTTCCCTTTCTCTTTGACTCTTGGCCACTATGAGGCCAGCAGGGCTTCTCTACCACACACCAATTCCCACAAAGTACTGCATAGCTATAGGCCCGCATATGCAGGAACTGAGCCAGGGACCCAAAATAAACCTTTCTTCCTTATAAACTGATTGTTTTAGGTGTTTTGTTACAGTGATGGAAAGCTGGCCAATACAGTTATCATATGGCAGACAGAGGTGATCCACTAAGAACAGAGCAGATGCCTGGGAATCCAGAGTAGAGAAAGCTAGACCTGACAGGGTTACTTTGATCTAACTACACAGATGAGGTGACTTCTGAATTAGGGCTTGCAACACGACCAAAGTTTAGTAGGCTGGAAATGGCATCCTAAGGCAGAGAGAGCACCAGCAAAGAGCTGAAGCGATGGCGGTCTACACCTGGAAGGACGAGTGGCCAGATGGCAAAACGGAAGGGAAGGCCAGGGCTTGTGAAAGCCTGCAAATGCGGCTGAGCCTT
The DNA here is from genome assembly GCF_903995435.1 of Acomys russatus. Classification (NCBI taxonomy): domain Eukaryota; kingdom Metazoa; phylum Chordata; class Mammalia; order Rodentia; family Muridae; genus Acomys; species Acomys russatus. The sequence continues at coordinate 41,318,625 of NC_067141.1, read as the reverse complement.
GTTACTCTTCTGTGGCCTTCATTCATGCCAGTTCTTGGCCTCTTTTTTAATTCATTAGTAGTTTAGGTGAGAACATTTATAATGTTCATGCATCAATCTTCTAACAGTTTTGAGTCTCTAAGCATTCTTTGCCTCGCATTCTAGTGTTCTTCCCATAGTGTCCAACTTTGTGGGGATAGTTTGAAATCTATATTCCAGAATTCCTTTAATGTGTAGGCTTGCTGGTCTCAAAATTTTATTTGGTATTTATTTAATTAGTTTTGCTCAGGCAAGGTCTTGGCTAGAAACTCACTATCTAGCCCAAATGGCCTTGAATTCATGATCTTCCTGTCAGTGTCTCTTGAGTGCTGAAGCAACAGGCACTTGCCACTCACTTACCCCATATGTGTCTCCCTCAGCTTTTAAGCGCCAAAAATTGTCTTTATTATGCCCTTGTCCTTGAAACACAGTTCTGCTGGAGATGGAAAAATCTAAGAGGACAATTACTCTCCTCTGAGCATTTTGAAAATCATTGTCAATTGTTCTCAGACTTCTATTGTTGCTTTGAGACTATGTGTCTGTTCTGTGTCTTCCTTTGTGCTGATCACTCTGCTCAGTGGATACTCCACGCCTGTGGCCTCCTTTTGCTATTCTACATTAGTTCTGACAAACTAGGCCATTTTCTCTCCTGACATGGCCTTCCTCGATTTTCTTTTTCCTCTGTGACTTTGGTTAGATACGGATTGAGCTGGTGACTCTCTGTTCTCACTGAACCTTCTTGTTTCTTTCTGCCTCCCTTCACTCCTCTAAACTGTAAATCAGCCCCAAGTCTGAAGTGTTACTTTGCCTTTCCCCAGATGTGTTGCATCTTGCTTACAGCTCACATTCACTTCTGCACAGATGACTCCTGTCTCCAAGACCTGGCTGGGCTAGGAGCTGCAAGCTCTGTTCCGCCACACTTGCTGCCTAGCTCTGCCCCACACGCCCAAAGCCCACTTTCTTTGCCTTCTGTGGGTCTGACATTTTTGTCTTTGTTTTCGTTCAAACATCTCTTTCTTCTTTCTCTTCCTTTTCTCTATACTGTTGCATCTGACACTCAAAAGATTGACAAAGGGCTGCTCCTAAACTTCCCACTTAACCTACTTTTCAACCATTCCTTTTCATATGTGATGCTTGTTTGAAACTACCTAAGAAATGTGTCCATCTTTTGGACTCTGTCTCACAATGCTGTCATCTACAAAGTTGAGTCTTGAGAACCATGTAATCAAGCCACACACACACACACAAAACTCCTTTACAACATCTCACAATGTTAAAACTTACAAGTATGCTTACGATTTTGTGTTTAAATGTGGAAAATTGGTCCAACAGTTTAGAATACTTTCTAGTAGCCAGAATCTGGAAACAATCTAGATGTCCCTCCACTGAAGAATGGATGAAGAAACTGAGGTGCATTTACACAATGGAATGAATACTACTCAGCTATTAAAAACAAGGAAATATTGAAATTTGCAGGCAAATGGATGGAACTAGAAACGGTCATTCTGTGTGAGGTAACTCAGACCCAGAAAGACCCGCATGGTCACTTATAAGTAGATATTAGCCCAACATAGATGTCCTCTGAGAGACTCCACCCAGCAGGGGATTGGGACAGATGCTGGGACTCACTGCTGTATTCCTGGTGGAGCGCTGTGAGTGGTATGGAAAAATGGAGGGGGGGGGAGGGCCCAAAGGGTTTAGGAGCCCCACAAGGAAACCTTTAAGGCTGGTGGATCTGGACCCAGGGGTGCCTGTGTAAACTATTGCACCAAGCAAGGACAATGCATGCAGTAAACCTAGATCCCCTGTTCACATATAGCCAATAGATAGCTCATTCTCCATGGTTGTGGCAGGAGTGAAGACTGCCTCTGACATGAACTCTGATGCTCCTAATTTGATCACTTCCCTGTGGTGGGAAGGCCCAGCAGGCACACAGAGGATAAGACCTGATAGGCTGTGGTCATAAGGTGGGGTGGGGAGGAGGTCCCCTTCTGTCAGAGGCAGAGGTCAAAGGGAGGGGAGTAGGGCAGAGAGGGAAGGAGGGTGGAAACAGGAAGACAAAGTCGAGGGGATATAAAAATCAGGATGAAATCTGAATAAATTATAATAAAAAAATTTTAAAGTTTTTGTAAGAGTACTGGTTGCTTGTGTAGAGAACCAGGGTTCAATTCCCAGCACCAACATGGCAGCTCACAACTATCTGTAACTCTAGTTCCAGGGAATCCACCATTTTTTTTTTTTTTTTTTTTTTTTTTTTTTTTTTGGTCTCTGTGAGCACTGCATGTGTGTGGTAAAACATTCACACACACAAAATAACAAAATAAACACCTCTAAAATGATTTTGTATAAGACCATACTCATAGCTATCCTGAAATGCACAAAGCCTGTAGGCAATAAGTTGGTAATGGCAAGTAGAGAATAAATTCTAGGCACTTTAGGGTTACATTTCAGTCTTCCATAGCTGAAGCCTTTTAGTATTTATTTCTCGCCCGTTGAAACTGCATTGGGCCCTGGGAGTGTGACATGACTGGAAAGAAGCATTTTATATTAATGAAATGTTCCACCTAATGGAAAAGGCATATATGGATAAAATGTATGTGAAATAATGAAATTGCATATAAAAAATGACAGTTCTGAGTTATGTGATGTTGGCTATGCATGAGCTGCCCTAAGAACTTTACATGTGCAATCTCATTTCATTCTGTGTGTTCACAAGTATTGTAGTTTCTAGATAAGAAAACAGGCAAAGATGGTCTTGGGAGATGACTCAGTCAATATGAACCCTTGCTCTACAAATATGTGGTCTTGGGATCGAATTCTAACACCTAAAAAGTTAGTCATGGTTGTTTATACCTGTAACTCCAGGATTGTGGGAGGAGACAGGAAGATCCCCAGAGCTCACTAGTCAACTATCCTAGACAAAAAAAAAAAAAAAAAAAAAAAAAAAAAAAAAAAAAAGAAAAGAAAAAGAAAAAGAAAAAGAAAGAAAGAAAGAAAGAAAGTAATAGACAAACACACTACCACGATAGCCTGGCCTTGAGTGTACCAGTGTGAATGCACCCTCACACTTCCTCACACTTGTATGCATGCCTCGCATACATTGTGATACACTGAGAAATGTCTAGTGCTGTGGGAGCCTTCAGTGGGGAGTAGGTGAGAAGGAGAGTTAGATATGGCACCATTAAGTGACACTGAGTGACAGAGCAAGGTGTGAGCTTAGGCAAATTTAGGCTGGAGAGACAGGTAAGAGTCAAGCCATCTCTGGCCAATAATCCATGTTTTGGACATTTTTCTTTATCCTAAACAAAATGATAAGTCTCTGAAATTTTATGCTGGGAATAAGAGACGACTGTATTACAGATCTTTGGATGGTGCCCTGAGTGGACTGTGGGTTTGTTTTCTAGCTCAGGAGCTCTGAAAATGGATCAGCTTTAGTAGAAAACCAACCTTTAGGTGTTGGCTTTGGACACACTGACTAGGGTGCTGCATGGATGGCTTTTGCTGTGGCCAGTACCTTGCACAAACAGGGGAGGGAAGATAGATTTGGTTCATGGTTTCAGAGAGGTTAGTGTATGGTTCTTGAACAGAATGTCATGGAAGCGATGCTCTTATTTGTCTTCTTGATACATAAGAAGCAGAAAAGAGGGATATAGAAAAGGGTCAGGGAAAGACAGACAGGTCCTGTCCCCATCTCGGCCCCACATCTTACCTTTCACCATTTCTCAACAAGGACTTGGAGTTACTGTTGGCTGAACTGCGGCAACATCTCTCTAGACCCCAAACCTGTGGTGACCTTTTAAGTCCAAGTGTGATAGATGGTGCCATGCTAAATGAAACGGCACTTTAACGTGTAGGGTAATGGAGCCCAGCCCTTGTTTTGCTGGCTTTTGACAACTGGAAGATGAGCATGTGGAATATGTCTCTCTTGATGAAAGGAATTTTAGATCCTGTTTGTGAGGCCTGCTTTAATTTTTTTTTTTGTAGAAGATGTGAAGGCGATGTGAAGGCAGAGTGGGAGGAATTCATTAGCGATTTCTCACTGAATGCCACTGGATGGGTAATTATCGGTCTTTCATCAATAGGAGCTAGTTTTGGAAGTTGCTGTCTGAATCTATTAAATGGAAACTCTCGGTAAGCAGCTTCCTAAGATTCAAATGTAACCTCAGCCCTCAGGTCAGGCATCGCATTTATTGGCTGTACAGCAAATCATGCTCCAAATTGCTGGGCCTAAGACAATGATAAACGCCATGACCCTTACAACTTTTATGGGCCAGGGGTTCTAGAGAACTGCAGGTCAAGGGCTCAGGAAGGCCATGAGCCTGTAGGTGTTTGGAGGGTTGACTGGGGTTGCAGGGCACACTATAACTTAACTCTCAGTTAAGTTCACTCACACGTTGTACGTTGACATGCCGTGTCAGGAATCCTGGGAAACCCCACCGTGTGCTCAACACCTCATTTTGAGCAAGTCAATACATTTGACATTTCTCAGGGTCAGGGAGGGCGCTAGGCTCCAGTTTTTGAAAAGAGCATGTCAGACAGCTTGGGGGCATGGTTTGGGGTCTAAATTGTGGGTGGGACCTTCCCTCTCCTCCAAAGGAGTCTGAATGTTGCTTCTAGCATGCCAGCAGATGCCCGTTCAGCCTCGTGATGTGTATGAGTCAGTGGGTTTCATTTTGATCCCATTATAATTGTTAGAAGCCTCTATTCATGAATTTTAACACTGTTGCTGGATCTTTCACTATTGGAGCTGGCTCAGTTTTATGGGATTTCTTTTTCTAGAAACTATAACTATGATAATTTTGACTTCTTTCTTCTCCAGACAAAATATTGTCTGGTCCATGCAGGACTTTTATTTTATTTTTGTTGCTGTTGTTGCTCTGGTCACTTCCTGCTAAAAATATTCCAATGCATTTTATTCCTTTGAACCTGAAAATGTATTATGAGCTCTGCCTCAAGTAAGACCATCTTCATTGCACAGGGAATGAAGGGCCAGGAAGTGCAACTGTGAACATGGAGATCATAAAGAATCTTAATAATTGGTGACAAAGATAATTCTGTGACCTTTACTATTTTCTGTTACAAGATTAAAGCTGGGATGGCAGTGGTTGCCACACACTTTAAACCCAAGCACTCAGGAGGCAAAGACAAGTGGATATCTGTGAGTTCAGGGCTAGCTTGGTCTTACATAGTGAGTTCCAGGTAGCTGTGCGGTGAGATCCTGCACAAGCGCACGCGCACACACATCCACACCCACACACACGCACAGACCCAGACACACACGTTTCCAACTGAAGTACGAAAGTGTTAAACTAGTACTCATTTGGTACTCTATAACTTAAAATATTTGAAGCATTGAAAATTAAAATTTCTTTTGCAGAAATAAACCAAAAGTTCCAAGAATAGTTTAAACAGTGCTCGCTATCACCTTCTCGCTGTGTAACTTCCAGAGTGAGCATCTATGCATCGTCTTAGCAACTTGGCATCCTGCTTTAGAAATGAGGATGGCCTCCCAGCATCATAACCTATGAGTTTCAATATTTCTTGAGATATTTCTAAGATAGCTATAAAATATCTCCAAAATAGTTTTCTGAAAGTTCTCTGAGGAGGTGGTGGTGGTGGTGGTGGTGTGTGTGTGTGTGTGTGTGTGTGTGTCTTTTCATGTGCAAGCACATGCTTGTGGAAGCCAGAAAACAATCATTTTAGGTATTATTCATTAGGTATTGGCCACCTTCTTGTTTGTTCAGACAGGGTCCTCCTGGGGCCTGTAACTCACAAAGCAGGATAGGTTGTTTGGCCAGAAAGCCTCACAGAACTGTCTGCCTGCTTCTATCTTCCCGGTGTTGGAGTTACAGATTTGTGCCATCACTCCTGGCTTTGGGAGATGGGGCAGGGGGAATTAAATTCAGCTCTTGCACACACTTTACCAAATGAACTGTCTCCCCAGGTCCCAAGTTCATAGCAAGTTTCTTGTATCATTGACCTGTAGATCTGTGTTTTATAAAACGCCAAAGTAGAGTTTTATTTACGTTTGGCTAAAGGTCCTCTTCTTAGGTGTAGCATCTAGCTGTCTTAAAAGCTACATTAGGCTGTCTATGGAGCAACCACCCTTTCCTGACTGTTACTCCTTTTCCATCTAAGCCATTATCAAGAACGTGGTGTGGTGATGTGTTCCTCGGATGCTGCAAGAGTCTTTGGCCATGCTTCTCTTGTCTCATCTTGAGTAGAAATGACACTGTTTGTGGTTGGAGGTTCTAGCTTATTACCAAATCTAATGAATAGTAAATTAGAAAATTTGAGAGGTTGCTTATGTTAACAGAGCCAGTAAACAACAGAACCTTGATTATCACGTAAATTTGGACTCTCAGATGAGGTTCTTACAGGGAAGTAAAAAAGGAGTGGCTGCAGTATTTTTCTATTGCTGAGTCATTCGTCAAGACCAATATTAGGATTTACCTTCCTGTAGGGCATGTATTAGTTTCAAAGTAGCTGTGATGAAGTACCACAAGCTAGTGGCTCAAGTAACAGAAAGCAGTTGACCTCTAGAGTAAGGGAGTCCAAGATGAAGGAGTCAGCAGCTGGGGCCATTTCTTCTGAGAACAGAAAAGGATGCGCTCCAAGCTTTCTCCTTGCTCAGAGATGACTAGTTTCTTTCAGTATCTTTCAGTGTCATCTTGTTTCTCTGTGTCTCTCTATCCAAAAGAACACCAGTCATGTGTGACCTCATTTTAACTTGATTATCATTGTAAAGACTTTATTGTTAAACCAGGTCCCATCACTTACTGGGGGCTTAGGGCTTCCACATAAGATCTGGAAAAAGGGCATCCAATTCAACCTATTACAGAGTTATAAGGTAGATTTTATGTCTGAACAAATGACCATAAGAGAAGTTATGTAAGAAGCTCTTTTATCCAACCCCCAGTTTCCTACAGAGATCACTGTGTTTGTTGTGGTCTATCACTGTGGTCAGTTGGCTATTTAGTTTTGAAAGATAGAGTCAGTACTTTCTAATTCTTTCTCAGTTCCAACTTGCTGAATACAGTCTCTGAAGACTTTTTTTTTTTTTTTTTGAGGCAGCTGTTGGATTTACTTACTTGTTTAATGATTTCAGGACTCAAATGCATCATTTAACTTTGTCTGACATTTGTGGGGAATTTCACTCAATGCTTAGTGCTAATTTGATGCCATCTGAGCAGTTTCTTTCCTCCATAGTTGGTTAAGGCATAAAGGGGTTTCCAAGTGCAGGCAGCAAACATGAGGGTGTAACATTTTGTACACGCAGCATGTGAGGTGCATCCAAGTGTTCAGCATAGTCCCACCTGCTTGGAAAGCCAAGGGGTCAGAACGGGGACCTGACTTCCGATGGCTGGTGCCGGGATGCTGTAAATGTTCCTTCGCGCTGTCACTCTGTTTTGCCATTGTGTGTATTCCTCCTGTGGTGTTTCTTTCTGGTCATATGGGTATTCCATAGATGGCCAATGTGTATATATCATAAGAAACAAATCCTGTTTTTTTTTTAAAAAATAAAATAAAATAGTATTCTGTTAAATAATAGAGAATTTGCTTGTGTTCATATATTTATAATATCGGTAAATTTATTCTATTTCTAAGTGAGTCTTCTGTTAACTCATTTAAAGAGAAGAAAGAGCACTTTCTTGGTGTTAGGTGAAGTGACTAAAGACAGAAGCAGTCCTTCATCATCTGGGATACCCTCAATGCTCCCTCCATCTTTGTTCGTATCCCCATCACTCCTGTCCTGTTTGTTTCTGAGGTGTTCTTGGTCTTAGCTGTCCTCATACATTCACTTTACAGAGTTATGCTTCTAAGTCACATAATGTTTAGTTTGAAATTAAAACAAAAATCTTAAGACTATTGCAAATTGATAAAAAAAAATTTTGTCAGAATAGTACAAGTAACTCTCAAATTGTCCCCTAGGGTTAACATTTTGCCAGCTTTATTTTATTTCCTCCACTGTCTCTAAACCAGTGGTTCTCAATCTTCCCAATGCAGTGACTCTTTAATAAGTTCCTCATGTTGTGGTAGTCCCTAACTATACAATTATTTTGTTACTGCTTCATAAATATAATTCTGCTACTGTTATGAATCTTAATGTAAACATCTGATATACAGCCCCGGGGGGGGGGGCACGACCCACAGGTTGAGAACTTCTGCTCTTGACAAATGTTCACATACACACAAGTTATGCAATTTTGAGCTAAGCGTAAATTATAGATAGACATACCATTTGCCTGTAAGTACCTTACCTGGGCTGGAAATCAAGAAGCATAAGAGTAGAGAAAGCAAGCCCAGCACTAATATGCTTTCGTTAATTACTTGGTCTTCATTCTCAACCACTGACGTCATGTGGAGATGCTTCAAGTTTCTGCTCTCTTGACTTTCCACAGTGATGGGCTCTAACCTGGAATTGTGAGCCCCAAACACCTCTTCTCTTTTAAGTTGTTTTTTGTTTGCTTATTTGTTTTGTGTGTGTGTGTGTGGGTTTTATTTGTTTGTTTGTTGGGATATTTTATCACAGCAATAGGAAAAGACATTGAGATAAAAGTTGGTACTGAGAAGTGGGTATTGCTGTGATAAATTAAACACCGGGCTTTTAGGCTTTTGGAACTGTTGTGTGGAGTGAATTTTGGATTAGAAAAGCCACACTACACAGGGAGAATGCCAAGTATCCTGAAGGCAAAACTCGATCCCCTAAGTTAAAGGTGTTTTCTGCATCTCAGAAGCAGCTGCCTGGGAGGGTTCCCTAGTCATCTCATCACACAGAAATTGATGCAGCTGTGGTCCGTGGGGGCCTTGAGCTGGCAGAAGAACTTGGCAATAAATATCATCCATATGGTACTTGTTTTGAAGACATGAAAGATACACAGTTGAGGGGTCATGGACAGCAGCTAAAGCTCTGTGCGCCAGGGTTTGAAACCCCGTGGCAAGACCCTGAGAGGCCATTAAGTGAAGCTGTGATGATGCAGACTCAATCGCAGTTGAGACTCCAGGATATTGGAGATGCCAGGACCATGGGAGATATACAAAGAAGAACAGCAGGTTTGGAGTGGATCTAGCCTGAGAAGCTGCTTCTGCGGCAGGTGGCAAAGCCGAGGTAGCAAGGCCGCCACAGTATGTGGGGCCCAGCCAACTCCACTACAAGATGAGGACACAGAGCTGTGGGATTTGGTGTTTTGGTTTGATCCCTCTTTGCTCTGTTCCAGTCCTTGCTTTACGAAATGGAGATGTTTATTTTGTACCATTATTATGTTGGAAATCTAAAACGTGGTTTTGTTTTATAGGTGCTCATAGTTAAGAGACTTTGGATTTTTAAAGATGGAAGTTTTAAGACCATGGGGACTTTTTTTTTTTTATGTTGGAGAGGAGTTTACTAAATGAGCATGGGGTGGGGTGGGGGAGAAGAGAAGAGGGGAGAGGTACCGCAGAGAGAGAGAGAGAGAGAGACAGGAAGAGTAAGAAGAGAGAGCAAGAGTAAAGCCATGAGGGGGTTATACCTCAAAGTGATATGTCTGTGTGTCAAGTTGGTATGGGGTAGAGTTATGGCTTTTAGTTGTACCAACTTGACACATCTAGAGTATCTTCGGAAGAGACTCCCAATGAAGGATTGTCTAGATTAAGTTAGCCTGTGTTCGGGGGACTGTCTGGATTACATTCATTGAGATGGGAAGACACACTCACTGTGGGTGATCCCATTCCCAGATTGGGGGGGGGGGGTACGATCCTGAAATGTGCTCCAGTGGAGAAAGTGAGGTGAGTGCAAGCAGGCGTGTTTGTATTCTTTGTTCTGTTCCTGGTGGTAGATAAGAGGTAACCATCTCCCCCAGGTTCCCACTGCTGTGACTTCCCACTGTGGTGGACTGTCTATGTGCTGGTTAGTTTTTGTTTTTGTTTTTAATCAACTTGACACAATATAGAGTCATCTGGGAAAAGGGAACCTCAATTGAGAAAATGTTTCCATCAGATTAGCCCATAGGCCAGGCTAGGGGGATATTTTCTTGATGAATGACTGTTTTGAGAAGGCTCAGCTCAGTGTAAGAAGGACCACCCCTGGGCAGGTGGTTCTGAGTTTTACAAGAAAATGGGCTGAGCAAAGCTTGGAAAACAAGCTAGCAAGCAGCATTCCGCTGCAATCTTTGTTCCTGTTTTGTTTGTTTGTTTGTTTTGTTTTGTTTTGTCTAGCTTCTTGCTTCTTGGTCCTGCCTTGACTTCCATCAGTGGTGGACTATGACCAGAGTGTATAACCCAAATAAACTCTTTCTTTCCTGGTTGGTTTTGGTCAGTGTCTTAATGCAGCAAAGTAAAACGAACTGTCAGTTTGGTTTATGCTCTAAGTCAGTTGACTTCTCTCAAGTTAACCTTGTCAGAGTGTTTTATCACAGGGACAAGAAACTAAGACACCATTCCAGTCTTAATATTTCATTGTATCCTTTATAGAAACTGAGAATGAGGGCTTGCTTACACAATCATAACCACCTAGATTAGGAAATTAATGTAGGTGTAATTCTACCACACAGCCCTTAGCCCCTGCCAAACCTTTTTCATGGCTCCAGTAATGTTCCTCAACGTCCCTTTCTCCCTCTGGTGCAGCATCAGCTCCAAAATCACAAGTCCCATTTGTGCGTCACATTTCTTTAGTTGGCCTTGCACCTGGGGGCAAGTCTTTGTCTTTCTTCATATTTTATGTGCCAGGTAATTTTCAAGGATGCAGAACTCTTAGATTGGCCCTCGGTTTGGGTTCACATGTTTTCTTGTGATGAGTGTCAGGTTAGGCGTGTGAGTAGGAATGTCAGAAGTGACAAGATGATCTCAGTGAGTCGTGCCACAAGGTGGAGGCATGTCTTGTTATAGGGATGGGGATGTTAGCAATGTGGCTGGTCTTTGCCATGTTTCTTCATTATGAAGCTGCTACTTTCTTTGTAGAATAAATTTTGTGGAAAGATATTTTGATAATTAAATATCCTGTTGTTCAACCAAATTTCAGATACAGGTTTTAACATTTTCATGATTTTGTTTTGTTTTGTTTTGTTTTTCAAGACAAAGTTTCTGTGTAGCCTTGGCTGTCCTGGACTCACTTTGTAGACCAGGCTGGCCTTGGACTCAGAGATCCTCTTGCCTCTGCCTTTGCAAGTGCTAGCATTAAAGATGTGCACCACTACAGCTGGCTCTGAATCATTTATCTTTATAATGGATTTAAATTGCTTATTTTTCAATTAATTTCTCCATATTTTATTGATTTTCTACTGATGAATACATGGTTGTGTCTATGCTTAAAATATTTAGTATCTGAGACTCTGGGGAAAGCTTTTTATCACCTCTAGTTTATATTATCAACAAGCAATCAGCTGTCTGGAACAACCTCTAGGCAGATGATATGGCCCCACAAATACTCCTGTTCACTCTGCACCTGGCATGATCACATGACCCAACCTGCACTCTTATTCACAAAAAGAATATTAGATCAGAAAATCAAAGCCTTTCGTGACATTTTTTTGGTAACTTTGTGGTAATTTTCACTTCACTGTGCCTTGATAGGCTGACTTTTGTTTTTCAAGCCAATCTCACTTTTCCATTAGTCAGTTTGACATGAATTGCACTAATACACCAATGTATGTCTTTGCCAAGGGCCTCAGCAATCTCTGAAGTGTAGTATCTTTGTCTTACCTCCTATCACCCTGACTTGAGTAGGTTTCTACAATGCATATGGATGCAGGCTACCTCCTTTTGTTGTGTAGTTGAGCTAGCTCACAATTGTCCAGAAGTTTACACTGTGCCATGGCAACAAGCCTTTTGCCCAAATTTTCCATCTGGTGTTTGAAGCCTGTTTCTTGCGGGGATTTGTGTCATAAGCTGATAGTCCTTATTCATCTGCCTTTGGCTTTAGTATTTCTGACATTATTGTTATTGCTCATCCTAAATAGCCCTTATTTCACATGGCACATGGACTTGTTTGCTTAACAGAAGGGACTTGAGCTCCTCATCTGGAAAACTAAGGCCTTGGCTGAGAAAGCCCCTGCCAGCTAGAACGCTCTGCGGTTTCAGGAGCCTTGTTTTTCATGATTGGTGGATGAGACTGACAGCTTGCCTAGACTGAGACCCTGGCCTGTAAGGAGGAAGGCCTGAGGGGCATGCCAGGCACTTGAACAAAAAAGCGAGTGAATGGCACCGTGGGGCCAGGGTAAGGAGGCCACTGAACCATGAGGAATGTGTCAGGCATATTTTCAAGCAGATTTTTGGAGATTTACTAAAAATAAATTTGAAGGCTGAACATGACTTACAGCTTCTGATTATCTTTGGTCTGGATTCTTTCTGCTCTTTTCCCCCCCGAGTATCCGTGCTGGGTCTCCACTGGTATGTTTGGGGTTTTCTGAACACACCAAACTCATCCCATGTTGACCTTTTGATGCTCTCAGAATATTAAAGTTACCTCCACCTTCGTGAAAACCTCTGCCTAAGTAGCCTCTCGCCGAGAGAGCGTTGCATATGTTATTTACCACATTCATCATTCATTCTCCATTACAATATTTCCTACTGAAAATGCCGTATGGGTTATAGTCACTATGAATTCATTGCCCCCATCCCTGTGATAATGCTGTTCAACAAGTCCACAAACAGTACTGGATGGACAAATATGCAAATTAGAGCAAGAAAAAAAAATGGACTGCGAGTTAAAGTTCTCCCAATCCACTGCTGCAACAGCATGGACAGTATGCCTTTATCTGCAGAGCCTCATTGCTTTTCGATTCCTCACCACTGTTCCTGTCACTACCCCTTCCATCCCTGCCAGATTCTGACCTTTCTTCGAGACCTTTGCTCCCTCTGATGTAGTGGGAGAATGGCCTCACCGTGCTCCCTTCCTCTCCATGTCCATCTTTTCTTTTTAAATTTATTTAATTTTATTTTATGTGATTGCTATGAGGGTGTTGGATCCCCTGGAACTGAACTGGAGTTATAGACAGTTGTGAGCTGCCATGTGGATGCTGGGAATTGAACCCAGGTCCTTAGGAAGAGCAGCCAGTGTTCTTAACCACTGAGCCATCTATCCAGCCCCTCCATGTCCATCTTGTTCCTCACCTCTCTGTTTGTATTTTAACCCTCCCCCTGCCCCCAGCCATAGGCTCTGAGTGTAGAGACTAGTCTTTCGTATTTCTGGGATTTGTGTTTTACATTTTTCCTATGCATTATAAGTAGAATTAGCTTTATGGTGAGAAGAAAGTGAAATCACCATCTGTTTTTCTTTTCTGTACAGCGACAGCCACTGTTAATATACACAGTTCTTCAATATACATGTTCACATGGGCACGATACCCACAGCCATACCATAATACTATCAAAAACTTCATTATAAATGCGGGGTATCTAGTAACCTAGATTTTTTTTAAAGACACTTTAGCATTATGTAAAGGGTACTTTTCCATTTGGTAAGTATGTCTTCATTATTTTAATCATTACTTTTCACTGTGTGTTGTGTGTACATTGAGGATAGATAAAATGAGGGTAGCTATTAAATCAGCATCGTGAATACCAACATTATGAATTGCCTGGAGAAATATACTTCACTCTTAAAACAAAACCTCATATCTTCCTAAAAGAATTTTGAAAAATAGTATAAGGCTTTAAACTTTTAAGCACTGTGGTATATATGACATGTTGAATGTAAATATCTAAAATGCATTATTTCTAGCATTTAAAATATATTCATTCAAATGAAAACATGATATTAATCTTTAAAATGTTCTGGGTGGTGGAAGAGGTGATTTGGTAATATGTGCCTTTAATCTCAGCACTTGGGAGGCAGAGGCAGGCAAATCTCTATGAGTTCAAGGCCAAGGGGTCATCAATGCAATTCTGGACCTGACAGAGTGACATGGTGACACTCAAGTATAGACTTTCTCCTTTTTAAGGGTCTGAAATGCTATACAGTGCCCCCTTCCCTACTAAGTTATGAATTGTGGTCCAATCTATATGCAGTTTTAATCTTATACACTATATTTTCTTCTTAGAAGTCTCATTGAAAAGCTATTGTTATAACATTCACAGGCATAAATTGAAATGTTTAAAATTTCCCAGGAACATGAAGTAGTTTTAAAATATCTATTGTATGTATTGAAAGGTAATTTGTTACATGTAAATAGAAAGATATCTCCTGCAGTTACATAATAAGTCAGTGGTTATTACTGGTTGGGGACATAAAATAGGGCAGCATAATTTTTCTTATTTTCCATTTTCATGGCTATTGATGATGAAAACCAATTTAAAACAAATCAAAAGAATTGGGATAGGAAAAACTTATTATGACAACATTGATTCCTTGAACTTTTAAATTATTTGATTAAAATATATCTTAATTCTCAAAGTTATCTTTAATGTTCTATTGGGTGTTAAACATTTAGTTCATTTGCCAATCCATTGGTTTTGTTGATAGCAAAGGCCACAGTGCTTGAGTAATGTCACAGGGTGCCAGGAGTAAGGACTTTGTATTACATAAAATATTACCACCTAAAGGTTTGATTCTGTGAAAGGTCTGTTTATCATAGAGAGCTACTGTTGACCATGAGCTTCCTGCAGGAGTAGCAAAACTGCCTCAGTTTCTCCATTTGGTTTATAGCTCTCCAGAAGAAACTTGTTTTTTTTTTTTATTAATTTATTCTTGTTACATCTCAATGTTTATCCCATCCCTTGTATCCTCCCATTCCTCCCCCCCCCCATTTTCCCATTATTCCCCTCCCCTATGACTGTTCCTGAGGGGGATTACCTCCCCCTATATATTCTCATAGGGTATCAAGTCTCTTCTTGGCTACTTGCTGTCCTTCCTCTGAGTGCCACCAGGTCTCCCCCTCCAGGGGACATGGTCAAATGTGAGGCACCAGAGTACGTGAGAAAGTCGTATCACACTCTCCACTTGTTTTTATTTTGCTTAAAAACATTTATTCCTAATAGATTTCAAATATGCACACATAAGTTTTTATCATACTACTTACTTATGAAATTTATAGTAGGTCACTTTTGAAAAAATGCTGATAAGTTTTCATTTTATGGCTTATAAATAATTATATATAGACTTTGATGAGTGCTGATTTTTCATCTTTAAATGTTTATTGATCCAAATATACCTTTATAAACATCTAATTACTTTAATTTAGGAATTACTTCTAATCAGTATAATAATTTTTAGAAGATATGTACCAATGAACAAACAAACCAATTTTTTGTTTTGTTTTTAACAATGTTTTCTTTTCATTTCCACAAATTATTTTGTCCTGAGGTATATTGCCCTACTTCTCCACTAGGTAGACAGTTTTTATTTTCTAAAGGTTTTGTTCAAATTTTAATTTTCAGTGAAATACTTTTTTCTCATAATGCTGCATCTAAAACTAAAACAGGAAGGCCTTGGGATGTGGCTTGGTGGTAGAGTGCTTGCCTGCCATGGCATCCTTATATCCCCAACAAAACAAAGCAAGCAAAGAAACGAAGAACTGACTAGGGACGTATCGTGCGTTCTAACTTCTTGACTTCTTACCTTTCGTTGCTGAACAATCTACTCGATAGACAAAGCAGCCACACTATGCAAAACTGACATAGACATGCTTGATCATGTTCTAGGCATATGCTAATTTCATCACCAGAATTATCATATATGCTCTTCATGGTAGCCTTATAAAACATGACCTAGTGTTTCCTATAACAGCCTAAAAGCAGTCTCTTACTAGGTTGAAGTTGGGTGTCTTTCCACAATAGTGTTTCCTTTAATTGCTTCAATAAAGGATAAATGATGCCCCTTGTCTCCATCAGTGTGAAACTTCAGAGGATCATGTCTGGAGTCTCAGGTCTGCATTTGCAGAAGAGAAGTTGTGTGCACTTTACTTCTGTGGATAACCAAATGCAAAAACTGTCATATTTTTTTAACTCCAAAATTAATCCCATCTGGTACCAAATATCTCTTAAAATTAATTCAACATCCCTCTCTTTTGAAAACATGTGTGTGTTTAGTGTCAACAAGTGGCTATTTTTATTACTATCTGATTTTTTTCTTTCTTTCTCTTAAAGATAGTGTTTCTAGAAGAATCATCTCAGCAAGAAAAGCTGGCCAAAGAATGGTGCTTCAAACCTTGTGAGATCCGAGAGCTGAGTCCCCAGTAAGTCTCTGCCAACATCTTCCCTTTGGTTGGGAGCCAGTATCGAGGTTCAAATGAAAAGAAGTGTACATTGAGAGAGGGGGTGGGTGGGCCTTCTAGTTAACCAGTTGGCCATAACTGGGATAGCAAGTGAGAGGAAAGCATTCTCAAGGTTAGAAGCTTTGTGGAGCAGAGGCTGGCTGGTTCCTTTATTTCTTCAGCAAATATCAGGTCATTATTTTGAGTGCAGTGTAAGAAACTTAACAAGTCTTCAGGGAAGACCTGTGTTCAAAGTGCATTGCAGTTGAAATTTTTATGGTTTTTGCTATCTATATAAAATGTGATTCCTGTGGAGGGCTCACTGTCTCCATAGCCCAGTTCATTTGCTTTATACAAATGAGAACACTTGTCTTAAGCTCAAATATTTTATCTAAGTTCAGAAGACTGTGTTTTAAAACCCAATAAAGGTGACACCACAATTTTTATTCTGAAAATGCGTTTAAAACCTGGAAAGAGACTTTAGAGTAATGTGGCTGGTAGGCCATTGAACTAGTGATGCTGTTCCAACAGGCTGGGTGGCACAGGCCGGGGCCCTCAGTCGACTGCTCTGATTGTACAGCTTCTCTCAGTGTTTGTCATCTGTTTAGCAGGAGTGGAAGGGTGGGGAGTGCCACCACATGCCTGTAGTCCCTGCACTGGGAGGCTAGGCCAGGAGAAGTGCAAGTTCAAGGCTAGTCTAGATTACATACTGAGGCGCCCCTCAAAAAGGAAATGAGAAGCAGTCTGGGGTAGGGGTGGGGCATGGAACTGAGGACGTAGATTAGTGATAGAACACATGCTTATTATATATGAGGTCCTTGAGTTTAATTCCCAGCAGTGCAAAAGTAAAGTTAAATAAAAATAAAGAGATATAAAAGATGGATAGGGGTTCCGGTTACTGTAGATAGGGTTGTATATTGTTCTTTTTCTCTATTTTTATAAGGCTAGGCTACCACTTCAGGTTGCAAACGTGAAACTGATGTTGTAAGGGAATTAAGATGACTATAAGTAATGCCAGAAGTGGAAAGCTGAGAAGTAAAGAGAGAAGGAGAGCTACCCCACCTCCTTCTGGTACAGCCATCTCTCTGCTCCACCCGAAGTTGGCTCTTAATAGCTACCTTCCACCTCCAAGTCACTTTATGAATGGTGAACTGACATCTAACCTTGGCTGGGGCATTGACAGGTTACAAGCCTGTAACCATCTCTGAGCTGCATCTTCTCTCTATAAAAGGTGGGGTGCACCCCAGCACCCCACATGCTTGTCTTTATCTCAGCAAACTGCATACTCACCCTTGAGTATGTGTATTCCACTGAGGTCACATTCCATAGCTTCTGGTGTTGGGTTAAAGCCACACTCAGGCCACAGAAAGTCCTTCCTAGACCACTTCTGTTCTTGAAGACTGCACCCTCAAGCGCCTCCCTTTCCCTTGAGCCTTTGTTCCTGATAGGCACACACAGGTTTCTCTTGCATAGGATGAGGAGGACAGGGAGGAGGAAGAGGAGGAGGAGGAGGAGGAGGAGGAGGAGGAGGAGGAGGACAAGGAGGAGAGGGAGAGGGAGGAGGAGAAGAATAAGGAGGAGGAGGAGAGAGGGAGAAGCAGAGGGAGAGAGGAGGAGGAGGAGGAGGAGGAGAAGGAGGAGAAGGAGAGGAGGAGGAGGAGGAGGAGGAGGAGGAGGAGGAGAAGAAGAAGAAGAAGAAGAAGAAGAAGAAGAAGAAGAAGAAGAAGAAGAAGAAGAAGAAGAAGAGGGACTCTTCCTGTACTGACTTTTGCAATGAAACATGCCCAGCTCTTTCTCTATCACTCACGTATAGAGCCTATCCCGCCTCAGTACCTTGGACAGAACCAAGTCAGTCTGAGCCTCACTGAGTGAATTCGTTTGAAGTCCAATGCCATGGGTTCATTGCATTAGAGGCCCTAGAGTCTCTCTGAGGCTTCATATCCCTTGCCTTCAGACTTTCATCACTGGTCACTCCCCCTGCCTCCTGTTACTCTCTCTGACATATGTGTCCTGGATCCCCTCTACTTTCTTGACAACAGTCCTGCCAATGTCGAGCATTGTCTTCTCTTCCTCTATCCTTAAGAGGACACTGCTGCTCAATACTTAGCTTCGTTGGTTTGTTTCTACAAAAATGTATTAGCATTAGCAGCATGTAGAGAAGCTTCTCAGCCCTGAATCCTGCCCTTAACATGTGTGACCACGTATCCCACATCATCAGTAGCTTATTGCACACCTAGAGGTCACAAGCTAGGCACTAGATATATGGTTTGAGTGTGTCCTTCAAAGGTTCATATGCTGGACGGTGGACCCAGGGTACAGATGGTGAGAGGTGGTAGGACTTTTGAGAGGTGGGACCTGGTTGAAGATGGTTGATGGTGACCTTGCTAGGAGAAGGAGTTCTTGTGAGAGTGGGTTGTATTAAAGGGATGCTATTTCGTACCGTTGGCTTATTCTGTATGCAGGTGGCTATTTTTATAGTCTATATGTGTGTTGCAATGCAAGAAAGCGTGCCCTTGCCTAGATCGTGTGTGTACATTTTTAGAGGTGTGAGCTAAATAAGTTTATTTTAAAAGTGAGGTATCCACCCTTCGGTAGTTTGTTGCAGAAACGTGAGACAGAGGACTGCATCACACTTTGACATTTGGCTTAGGCTGACATCATGTGACCCTGCACACCTGACTTTGTACTTTTCCTTTGTGTGTTCCCCCTTGTATACCTAAAACTTTATCTCTCTGACTTACTTCCTTTGCTTCTAGCTACTGATCAAATGTTAAATTCTTCCTCTCATATTTATCATTTACTTTTCTTTCTTTCTTTCTTTTTTTTTTTTTTTTTTTTTTTTGGTTCTTGTTTTTGTTTGCTTGCTTGATACAGGGTTTCTTTGTGTAGCTCTGGCTGCCCTGGACTCACTATGTAGACCAGGCTGGCCTTGAGCTCACAGCGGTCCGCCTGCCTCTACTTCCCAAGTGCTGGGATTACAGTCGTGTGCCACTGTTTGCTTTCCTCATCCCATCACTGTAATCTTTATTCAGAAACTTTGTGCATGGAAGATTGCAGGAGTCTCCTTGTATGTTTGCCCTCTGTGTGTGTCTGTATAGGGATATATCATGTGCACATACATGCACACATGTAGAAGCCAGAGTTTGATGCTGAGTATCTTCCTCAGCCATTCTCCACCTTGTTAGTTAAGGTAGGGTTTCTTTCTTGAAATCCAGAACTTACCAACTCAGCTAATCTACTCAGCTAGCTTGTTCTGGGAGCCCTTTGTCACTGCTCCCCCTGTTCTGGGAGCCCTTTGCCACTGCCTCCCCTGTTCTGGGAGCCTTTGTCACTGCCTCCCCTGTTCTGGGGGCCTTCGATACTGCCTCCCCTGTTCTGGGGGCTTTGTCACTGCCTCCCCTGTTCTGGGGGCCTTTGTCACTGCCTCCCCTGTTCTAGGATTAAAGGTGAGCACCACACCCACCTGATTTTTATGTGGGTATGAGACATTTGAGCTTTGTTTCTTTTGCTTGTCCAGGAAAGCCTTTATCCACTGAGCAATCTGTCTGGCCCATCAACATTATGTTCTGGAAGTGATTCATAATGCTAGAGTAGTTGCCTTTTATTTTCCAGTTGAATAGTATTCCATTGGGCCACAGTTTGTTTATGCATATTTTCCCATGAAAGTTATTTATATTGTTTCCAACTTGAGGCTACAATATGAACAAAACTGCTGCAAACATTCTTGCACAATCTGTTTTTATAAAATTATGCTTTATTTCTCTTGAGTAGACAGTGAAATTACTCACCAAGATCTCTCTCTCCCACCCCCTCCACCACCCTCCCCATACACACACTCCCCTAATATCTTGAATGATTATAAAGGCTCTGAAGAGAAGAAGATGCCTTATTTCTTTGTAGATGACTCACTGCAAGTCTTAGCTGAGTTTCCTAAACATCACTGATTAGCACCCACCTGCACGGTTCACTTTGTGGTGGTAGAGAGAGTTAGAGCCCCAAAGAGGACAGTGACTGACGCGTTTCACACTGTAGTCACATTTCACATTGCAGTCACATTTCACATTGTAGATGCCCGTCTTAGTCACCATTCTTTGACACATGGGGTATAGTGAACAAGAATGCTGAGCCTACAGGGGGAGCTGTCAAGGTCGAGGCTCCCCTCCAAGGCTCACAAGCTAATGGTTAGCTTTTTCAATCTAAGGATATTTCCCGAGCTCACGTTTATTGTTATACAATGAAGGTGCCCCTCGCCTGCTCTACATGTTGACAACATTATATTTCCATGCCAGCAGTGACATGTATTTATGTGTTTATTTCCTAGGCGCCACTCTTGCATGCAGTAATTCAGTCCTCCTCACAACTCTATGGTCATAATGGTTTCCTTATTTTTTCATAAGGTGAAAATGAGATACAGAGAGACTAGATCACATGACACATATCCCACTTCTGGATAATGGTGGGTCCTTACTCAGGCAGTCTGAACTAGAATGCATATATATAACTGCTGTAGCAAGCTGCCTACCACAAGTGCCACAGAGTCCAGCTGCATTCAACTCTAGTGCACACAGACATTCAGTGTTAGCTGATTTAACTGTAGCCACATTGCCGTTTCTAGTTGTCTTTTTAAAATAGGGCATATTTAGACAGGCATGGTGGTACACACCTTTAATCCCAGCTCTCTCGGGGAGGCAGAGGCAGGCAGATTGCTGTGAGCTCAAGGCCAGCCTGGCTTACAAATTGACTCCACAGCAACCAAGGCTACAACAGAGAAACCCTGTCTCGAAAATAAAATAAAGCATTTTAAAGCTACTCATGGCTGCATCTTACATCTGGGGGCTGTATGGATATATTTTATTTGCTGGCTAAGGGTTTTTTGTTTGTTTGTTTGTTTGTCGTGTCAAGAATTGAGTTAAATCACTTACCAGGAAACTGGGACAGAGGGGAGGACAGCCTATTGGGACTCTAAATGAGAGAAGCATGGGAGAATAGCAAAGTAGAAGGATCCAGAGGGTCCTAGAAACCTACAAGTAGAACATTATGATAGGCAGATTTGGGCCCAGGGGGCCCACTCAAACTAAGGCACCAGCCAAGGACAATACAGGTGGTAAACTTTAAACCCCTACCCACATCTAGCCAATGGTCAGAACATTCTCCACAGTTGAGTGGAGAGTGGGATATGACTTTCTCACGTACTCTGGTGCCTCACATTTGACCATGTCCCCTGGAGGGGGAGACCTAGTGGCACTCAGAGGAAGGACAGCAGGTAGCCAAGAAGAGACTTGATACCCTATGAGAATATATAGGGGGAGGTAATCCCCCTCAGGAACAGTCATAGGGGAGGGGAATAATGGGAAAATGGGAGGGAGGGAAGAATGGGAGGATACAAGGGATGGGATAACCATTGAGATGTAACAAGAATAAATTAATAAAAAAAAAAAAAGAATTGAGTTAAAGTTCCCTGGGTGAGTTTCCAGTTGCTCTAGGCAAAAGTAGTGTCCGTGGCTCCTCTCTTTACTTCTGCTGTGGCAGCTTGGCTTCTGTGGACTTCTATGGTTTCCTTTCCTCCATCATCTCTGCCTAGAACTGCACACATTGCAATTTAGGTCTCCGCCCCCCCACCCCCTTAGTAGAAATTTATTCTTGTTTTCTGGTCTCTTCAAAATAAGAAAACTTGTAGTTGTAATTTGGTTAGATAAATGAAGCCCTTGCCTAAAGATGCCATTAAATGAATTTCTTTTCCCCTTACTTCTCAGTGAGTTCTTCATGCCGGGCCTTGTTGATACGCATATCCATGCCCCCCAGTACGCCTTTGCTGGAAGCAACGTAGACCTGCCACTTTTGGAGTGGCTGAGCAGGTACACGTTTCCTACAGAACAGAGGTTCCGGAACACTGATGTGGCTGAAGAAGTCTACACCAGAGTTGTTGTGAGTATCCTGTGCGTGGGTGCTGTCCAGTGTCCGATTATCTACGCAAACATTCTGGTCTAGGACCAGACTTCAATCATAACATAGAAGGAGTTATGGTCAGCACGCACTGCAGCACTTTTACGTCTTTTCATAATCGGCTGAGCATGCGACTCTCACAGTAGCAAGGGCTGAATTTGAGTCTAAGGGTCCTAGTCTCAGCCTGGTGGATTCTACGGCATTCTCTTGTTCTTGTCTTCTGGGTGTGTTCTCTCACTGCAGCCAACCTGTAATGCTGTTCTGAGGACCATATGGAATATCTGTGTGACCTTTAGCAGGCTCTGTGACTCACTGTCCCCATCTGTAAACTCGGAGATAGCAATACTACCTACTTCCTGGAATTGTCATGATAATTCACTGAGTTAATATTTGTGGGGTCCTTAAAATAGTGCTTAGCTGGTAAGAGCTGCGTTTATTTCGTTAGTTTTTAATGCTCATGGAAAATAAAGTTCAAATTACTTTTGGGAAGATATCCATTGTTTCAAGAGGTTTGCAAGAAGGAAGATACGGTCCCACATTGCAGAACAGGTGGGAGTGCAATGTGAGCACTGACAACATTGGTGGGAACACTGGAGCCAGTTCAGTCCCTGAACAGTGGCTGCAGTGTGTGTCCACTGCATGCTGGTGGCTTGAAAAGTGCCCCCACCTTCTCCTCCTTTACAAAGACTAGCTCCAGAGTAAGAGCATCTGCTGTAAAGATGGTAGACTGCAAACACTTTTCATCTGGCCTCTGCCTCCTGCAGTGAACACTTGGGACTGCGGTCTTGGATTCTTGCTGGGCTTACCGGTTGTTCTATAGTACTGGCCATATACCTTCTGCAGGGGCTGCCCTAGTCTTCCTGTCAGCTTCTTGGCTTGCATCATTCCAGCCTTAAAGAATAGAAATGGGCACTTACATTCATTCAATTGTCTTGCTTACTTATAATTGTGGGGCTTACATTTTAGCCTGCATCCACGCGACACTAGAAAAACTTTTCAGGCTAAAAGCTGGTTATGAATTGGCTAGCACATGGTCTTAATGAATTGTGTTAACCACAGCAACTCTTTATCTTTAAAATGTATTTATACTTCACATTGTCCTAAAAAGGGGTTGAAGTTGCTTTAAATTGCATAGTGTGAAACAAAAGGAAGTGACTCATCAAATCACAGCAAAGGAAAAAGGAGAAATAAAACCCCAAAGTCAAGGCACACTCTTGGTAGAGTCTGTCACAAATTTGGCTCTATGTTTCCAGCACATGATATAGACAGAGAAATTAGAAGTGAAAATCAACACTGTGTGTGTGGTTTTCAGAGCCACTTTTTTTTTTTTTTTTTTGGGGGGGCAGGGGGGAGGATAAAAGTATATCTATTCTTTATATTGGAGTTATAAAAATAATTCTGGCATTGCTTAATATGGATAAATATTATTGCTGTCAAAACACATTTGTAAAGGATGGTTGAAGGAAAGGAGACATAAGAGACGGGGGAGATCCAACTATATCAGATGCTTACACTTGAGATAGAGCATCAAGGACTTAGGGAGGACATATGGCTTTCAGACAATATCCATATATATTTCTTCATCAGAAATGAAGATATTTAAAGTCAGTGAGTTCTAAACTGGTCTATTCCTGAGAAGTATTTATTTACCAGGTGAACATGACTTTTGGTTCTGGTTCTGAGCAGGCCTACACATGCTGAAGAGATTAGTGTGGAGGGGACCTCTGCTGAGGAGAATTGGGCATTCCTCCTTCCCTTTCCCTCTCCCCACCTCCCCCCACTCCTCCTCTTGTGTCCTCCCCATCTGGTCACTTGGCTGCACTTTGCATAGATTTCTGCATTTTTTTTTTTTTTTTTTTTTTTTTTAGTGGCTTTAGTTCTTTTTAGTCCAATTTGAAACTGTAGCTTCTCACCCAGTTCAAGCTTTTCTTCATGGCTGGAGGTTGGAAGGCTTTCCTCACACTCACGTCATCACTGAGTGACAAACCTCAGTACAGGATGAACTTCAGAGGGAGCACACAGCCCCCAGTGTCACTGAGAAAGCGTGTCTTCTAGCCACTCATTTTCTCCTGGAAGGAATTCTTCAACCTCGACATGGTGTTCAGGGGAAAGTGACTGAGGACCCTGGACATCAGCTAGATCTTCACTTAAACCCTTTCTTCATCTTGTTTTTTTTTTTTTTTAGATCTGTACCCTTTCCACACTTGCCAGTTTCTACAGAAGTGACTCCCTACACAGCAGGTTAGGAAGGGTTGGCTTGTATAGGGAGGAAGCGACTGCGCAGACTCCAGCCAGTGTCCGGCTGGCTGCTCATGTGTCCACCCTCTTCCCAAGGTTTCCGGGGTCTTCTCTGTCTTTTTTCCTCTTTCCTCTTGTCTTTTTCTTGGGAGCTGATCCATGTTATTCTCAGGTATTGTTGTGGAGGTGGCAATTTGCTAAGGCAATAAGAGGCATAATGATCTTTGTTCTGCCAGGTTGAAGCATAAGTCTGGCTGAATAATTTTACTTGGTTGTACACAGAAAAATCTCACTTGCATACTTGCAGATCAATAAAATCTGAATAGCCTCAAACATCCTAAGGAACAAGGAGTTAATTGGCATCTTATTTTGTGACCTCTGAGAACACACACACAACCACATGAATCTAGGAAATCAAAAACACCATCCTTTCCTTGAGCTCCCACTTTTAGAGTATAAATACTTTTGCCATTTACTTAGGTCTCTTCCACATCAAGATGGCATACCTTTAAATAAACACACTTTAAAATTAGAAACCAGACTTGTATTTTCATCTGTGTGTGCCATGTGACTTTTCTGAGCACATGCGATTCAGGATTTTTGTGGTTTATTTTTAGAGGAGGACACTGAAGAATGGGACGACCACGGCTTGCTACTTTGGAACAATTCACACTGACTCATCCCTGCTCCTGGCGGAAATTACAGGTGAGCAGCTGAAAGCAGGATGTGTGGGCATACTGAGCAACGACAACTGGAGCATGCTCGGTGATAGTTTATCTTCGGTGGCAAGCTGTGCCTTTGGGTCCTGGAATTTGGGTGTTTGCACTTTGCCCTTTGTACTTCTTGCAAGTAACTGAGTGACTGTGGATGTCCTTGACCCTGGAGTGGATTTTTGTTGTTTAAATGATTTAGTTATTTTCCTGGATTCTGATTCCATGGATAATGGTTACAGGTCTGAGTTTTATATATTGACTTGGGGCTTTTTTAGAGCACATTTATCAATGTACCTGTGGCCACAGTTTGTTACATTGTAATCAACAAACAGGTCTTGATGGTTAACTACATTCAGGGCATTTTGAGAGGTGCTAGGAACACAGAGAAATAGGAGATAATCTTTGTCCTTAAAGATCCAAAAAGGATAGTTAACACATTGATTAATAATTTTAGTAACACTTGTGATTCTGTTCTAGGTACCAAACATTGTATAGAACACTTAGCCCTAAACAGCAGTCTGACATCTGTTGATGCCCTTATAGCACAGATAGATTAACTGATGTCCAAAGATGGTCGCGTGTCCCCATAGCTGGGAAGCAGAACTGAGACTGGATTTAGGTGGATGACTCCACACATTCCCAGTACAGCGCCTGGCATATAGCAGGTGCTTGACAAGCACGGTTAGCTGGTGATGTGTTTACCATGCTGTTGGTTTCCGAGGTAGTTCATGCCAAAGGCCTAACTGCTGGCACTAAAAACAATAATGAAAGTTCTCAGAAAAGACAAAGTCAGCTTGTCTGGGAAGACTCCATGGAAATGGCCTTTAACTGCATTGAAGACAACACAGGGAAGGCTAAACGGAGGAAATGAGATGGATGGAGAAGTGGGGGAAGGATGTTAGTGATGGAGACAGGAAACAGCATGGTTCAGAGGAAGGGGGAGGGAGAGGGGATGGACAGGCTTAGACCACAGAGGGTCTTGACTGTGCATTAGAGACTCAAAAGAAGGTTTCAGGCCAGGTGAGTGGTCTGATAAGCATGGCATGTTAAAGAATTCATCTGATAACTAGATATTAAAATAACTCCCAGGGGTGAGAGTGGCAGAATGCCTTTGAAAGTCTTAGGACAGGAAGGAGACATTGGAAAACAACCCCCCCTGTGTAGCTCAACTGACACAAGAGTTCCTCCCGCATATCTGATGAAGGTTCTTTGATTGCTAGCAGCCGCCAGGCCTTCCGTCAACCATACCAATATCTATGTTGCTACAGTTAGGGAGAGCAATAACAAAGCATCCAAGGACCATGAGCCTCGTGCATCTTTCTGTGTTTATTCCTCACAGTCCTGCACACTGCAGAGGACTCTGGGACACCAGAGTCTAGATCTCAGATAAAAGCTGCTATCTTGGAGTAATCACAGGGGAAGAAATCCAATGCACGTCGATCAGCCAACACCTGTGTTCTTAACATGTCATATGCTGTGTCTTACCTAGAAAAGGGACACAGCATGCATGGAGAGGAACTCCGTCTCCCGATGACAGGAGAGCAACAAATGGGAGAGAAATAAATGAGGGGGGAAAGAGAAAAACTGATAGATCACAGAATATTAATAATTTTACCTTGAGTGAAGATGAGTGTCAAGATAGTTATGACATTAGTAGAGATATAGACAAACTGTATAATCAATAAGAGAAGCTAAATAAGAAGTGTAAAACACCCAGTTTTTTTCTGGCATTGCTGGGAACAGGGTGCGGGATGAGTGGATGCCTATTTAGCACTCATCGAATTTAGTGGCTTTGTTATTGTCATAGTGTGAAGACAGAAGATTCTGAACATTCCCACTTTTTTAAAGAATAATTTTAATTTAAAAGTGTTTTTGAATCCTCAAAAAAAAAATACACACTGAAAAAGAATTTCATCTTCAGACTCTCTTTGTATGCTTCACAGATAAATTTGGGCAGCGAGCATATGTGGGCAAAGTATGCATGGATTTGAACGACACTGTTCCAGAATACAAGGAGACCACGGAGGAATCCGTCCAGGAGACAGAGAGGTAGGTGTGCCTGGGGCTTCTGATCCATATTTTGGATGAGTCATCTACTCTTTTGGTGGTTTGAAATGAAGAGAGAAAAGTAGACACCAGGATCTGAGCACAGTGGCAGGCTATCCCGACTGTCGCAGGATCTCGTTAGTACACAGGGCTCCAGCAGGTGACAGCGGTCATTGGCTCACAGTGCTTTCCTTTGCTTATCATTCTCAGTCCTCATAGGAAACTCCACAAGGTGTCTGGTTTTTCTTTGCTTGCTTGCTTGCTTGTTTTTATGATAAGAAAACTGAGCCTGACATAGCCTGACTGACTTGTCCACAGCCAGTGGAGTAGTCTATTTACCATTACTCTGATAGTAGTCAGAGATAATCGTCTTATAAAGAGAAAGGGTGTTTTTTTTTGGGGGGGGGGTGTACTGTCCTAGAGGTTTCAGTACATGATATAGCGGCTTCGTGCCTTTGATGAGGCAGGAGTTAATGGTAGGATACACTGCTTACCTCATGAGCTGGGAAAGATAATGAGAGAGAGAGAGAGAGAGAGAGAGGAGAGAGAGAGGAGAGAGAGAGAGAGAGAGAGAGAGAGAGAGAGAGAGAGAGAGAGAGAGAGAGAGAGAGAGAGAGAGAGAGAGAAGACTGACCAGAATTCCAAAACACCTCTCAGGGCCATGTGCCTGATGTCCTAAAGATTTCCCAGTAACACCAACCTGGGAACCAAGCTTTGGCACATGAGCCGTTGGGAGGCATTCATCCAAACTATGTAAGTAGTGTAGATTAAAGTCTCAGAGCCAGAGTTGAGTAGACTGAGTCTCTATGACTTTAAATGTAGAGTTTCTTTTCGCCTGACATGTTTCTCATATCATGCTTAATGTGAAAAAGAGAGGCATGTGCAAGCATTCCCTTTGTGTGCACATGTTCAAGAGTAATAGCGTGAGGAGGCACAGAAGACATATGAGAAGTTTTGGAAAAACGCTTCACTTATAGATGAATGGCAGACATCTCAGCAAAAAATAGCTCAGTCAGGCATTGTAGTACAGGCTTGCAGATTACCTGGATTAAGTATGTGGGAGACTAAGAAGGAAGGATCATGCTATGTAAGCCAGCCTCTGCCACATAGTGAGACCCTCTCTCAAAACCAAAACAAAGTTGTTGATTTTTTTTTAATATATATAAATAAACAAAAGAATATGTGTTTTCCTAGCATAAAGCACAGGAAAGCACAAAGAGGTACAAAGCAGATATATTTTCTCTAGCTAAGTCACCCAAAGACACCAGTGTGCAATCTTCACTGTGTATCCTTTTTTTCAGTCTGGTTTCAAATGTGTTAGAGCCACCTATCATGAGCATTTATTTATCTTGTTATGGAAGAAGAAAAAAATCGTATGCATGATGCATGCTGGAATGACCGCACCATGCGCATGAAACTGTTACATGATCCGTCAGTGGAGCACAGACACACAACAAGGCTGTATCCTTACAGGACCTTATCCCACATCTGTGGACCCGTAGGAAGTAGAGCCCTTACAATAAAAGATCTAGACACATTCCATTGTGGCACACAGGCAAGAGAGGCACTGAAGGTAGAGACCAAAGCCTGCCCTAGAGCCTCTAGGCATAGACTGAGTTCACCAGAGGATGTGGACAGCCTGTTTTGGAGTGATCTGTACCTCTAAAGAGAGGAAAGAGCATCATGTGCAGACAGCACATGGGGTGAACAGAGACAACACAACAGGTCCCCATGAAGACTCTAATGTGACTGGTCTTCAAGTCACCACTTACAGATGCCACATACAAAGCAGGTGTCCTAGATATATCAGGATCAGTCCCAGATCAGGACTTCAATCAATCTACAAGTTCAATGCAGCAAACCTATCAGTGACTCACAGATAGGGAACGAGGGAGAATAAAAGCCTAGGACCCCAGGCAGGCTGGTTTGAAAGGCTCAGCAGAGCTGCCCAGGATGACTGGAGACTCATCTATCTCTTCAGACCCCACACTGCACCACAGTGAGGAGCCCTAACAGCACATCCCAGCAGAGGTCTTATTCCAGGTGGAGATTTGGCACACCGAGTTAAAGAATTGCAGGACTGGGCTAGCAGCGAGATGACTCAGCAGTGCAGGACTTGGCTGTGGTTCTGAGTATACACATGGCTGTTGACACATCTGTAGTTCCAGGGGATCCAATGGCCTCCTTTGATCTCCACAGGTACCACATGCAGGGTGCACTCATACATGCAGACAAATACACACATGTAATAAAACTAAGAAAAGAACCACAAGGTATCCTGTTCTGGGAGGAGCCAGGATGAGCCAAGGCTGATCCCTTCAATCTTCCGATGTCAGAGTTGCAGCCCCTTTTCAGTTAATCACGGGAGTCGCAGGAAAGAGGCAGAAGGCCATGTCACCAAGGCTATCAGAGGACTTGCCACACACCTGACAGAGCTACAGAGTGGTGTGTGGAAGCCGAAAGTGTGGTATACAATAAAATTGATCAGCTATGAGAAAAAGCAAAGTGGCCACAACATAATGAATTTTGGAATTATTATTCTAAGAAAAACAAACAGAATGCTAAAGGGCACACTTTATAAACTTTCATTTATATATATTGAATATAAAGAAGATGCAAGTCCATGCATGAGACAGAAAGCAGGAAAGGCTTGTGGATGTCGGGGAAGCACTGTCTCTCCTGCCTGCAGACCCAGAGGACCTCACTCTGATGATGAGAATTCAAAGACTGTATTATTACAAAAGCTCGGCAACCCAGTAAATTTGCTGAAATTATTGAATAGAGCACTTAAAATGGGTGAACTTTATGATATGTAAATTATGCTTCACCAAAAGTGATTTTGAAAAATGGAAGTATGTTCCAGTGCATAATCTCTTTAAAGAGTTGAGTAGGAAAGGTCAGAATTTTAAGTGTATATTTTTAAAGGGTTGCTTTAAAATTCACAATAAAGTGATTCTTGATAAAGACATTGTAAGAACAGAGTGGAATTTATCCCTTTCTCATACTGTACTACAGCGTTTCTCTCGTCTGCTCTGGTACCCGTCCTCCCACTTTGCCCCTTCACAACTGAAGCAATAATATCCTTTAAAGTCCGAGAACTTTGAGATGCAGAGGCATGCTCTAGATTTTTCTCAAGATGTAGCATTAATGTTGAAAAACACATTACGTCCTTCTTCTAGTATGCCACCGTCACTGCATGGATTAGGCCAGTTTACAAAATTAGGGTTTCTTTTTTTAAAAAATGTACATTTGTTCATGTTTGTGTATGTGTCCTGTGCAAGTGCATGCACTAGTTTACAAACCCGTGGAGGCCAGAGGCGGATGTCCGGTGTCCTGCTCTGCCACTCTCCGTTGAGATAGAGTTTCTCACTGAACTGCAAGTTTTTAGTTCCCAGCATCCACCTGTCTCTGACCCAGAGCTGTGGGGTTAGTGGCATGGCCAGCTTGCCCAACTCTTTCTCTTTTAAACATTGGCACTGGGTATTTAAATTCAAGTATGCATGCTTGCATAGCAAGTGCCCCTACCCATTGCACCAGCCCCTCCGCTCCACAAATGAAGGATTCTTCATTTTAAAAAAATCACCCTCATAGTATCCTGTATTAGGCCAGGACTCCTCCACAAGACCAGATTTGTTAAGCATGGTGCCCAGCTCATTAAATTACTTTAAAAAAAAATAGTTGCACAAAGTAATAGCTTTCACTGTGACGCTTTTATAGGTACATATTAGATACTCAGGTCATATCCACAACCATCTCAATTGCTTTTGGTTGTATGTTACATGATTTCATGAGTTTTCATTTTGTTCCATTTCACATAACGTTGGGGACTTTATTGATCATTAAGTACTTTTCTTATGTGATCTTTGATGGCTTTTTCATGGTACCTTGACTATTTAACAGGGAATTCCACTGCATTGTATTCCATGTCAATAGATACACGGAAGAAATTTCTTTAGGTTTATTTTTCTGGGCATAAATTTAGATCAGTTTTGCTTCTGTTTTCCGGGCTTTCTCACTTCAAGCACATTCCATTTGGAGTATTGTTTCTAAATTACATGTATTATGTATAGGCCCAGTAGCAGTCAATCAAGACACAGACACTTGTTATATTTTAAAATAGCCTTAGTTAACCTGGGGCAGGGCAGATATCAATCCTCTAAATTACCTCCCATAGTGGGGCAGGCATGGGATCCCTGTATCAATCCCATGCCACCTGCTTGTAATAACTTCTATCAAGCTATTTCTCATCCATAATCCCATATACTTGCTCATGTTCTTTATCTGGGCTGGATTCTCCATCCACGCTGGTCACGTGCTTTTCCTCCATCTAACCCATAGCAGCCTTCCTCTCTTCTTTAGGTCTCTTTCCTTTTCTCCTCGTGGCAGTCTTTTTTTTTTTCCCCCAGAATTATTCTCTCTCCTAGCCCCACCTATCTCCTCTACCCTGCCCAGGTGGGATGGCTTTTTATTAAACAAAAGCTGGGTCATACAGGCAGTAAACAGTAATTAGCATCAAAATACATCAGAGCATCCCCCAACATTGGAGTGCCACAGTGAGCAGCTGCTGCACCATCATG
Organism: Acomys russatus; assembly: GCF_903995435.1. NCBI lineage: Eukaryota > Metazoa > Chordata > Mammalia > Rodentia > Muridae > Acomys > Acomys russatus. The sequence goes on along the minus strand of NC_067141.1, from coordinate 41,286,924 downwards.
GGATGGTGGCAGCATCTCTGCCTTCAACACTAGCCTTGTGCTTAACAGTCCACTGCTGTGATCACTGTACCTTAATTCATAGTTTGTTTTTCATGGGGTAAAGATGAAGCCAAGGGTATTGTTCATGCCTGGCAAGTGTCTATTGCAGATCTATGTCCCCAGGATCTCAATTCACATTTTAGTCTGAAAGCATAGCAGAAGGAAGAAAACTGACACTGTTTTCTGGCCAGGGCAGAACTAGCCATTTCAAGCAGGCAGAAGTGCAGATTCACCACTTGTCCCATCTCCTCCACATTTCACAGCCACCTCTGTCACCTTCCTTCACCTTCCGCCATTATATACCCACTGCCGGACTCTGCCCTTGGAGACTGACGATGATACCGTGTGCACAAGTAGCCTCTACACAAGAGGGGATTAGAAGTACACTGTCTGAGGCTCCTACGTGCCTGTGTGTGCCTGGGAGTCCATGGCCCTATCATCCACAGAACACAGTGCTCTGAGACTCCACCACACAGGTTTGGAGCCACCAGCATAGTCTGGGACCTGTGTGGAGGCTCAGAATGGCTCACAAGATGCCACAGGTTAATATTCCCAGTGATTTTCCTCACCCTCTTTGCTATCAGTGAAAATGCTGAGTAATTATTGCTTGTTAATCTCTAATTAGTGGTGGTGAAACTCGTGCTGTTAGAAACATTTATTTGAAAATAATTAACTTTTCTAACTTTGCATTTGTCACTTCATTTCAGATTTGTGTCGGAGATGCTTCAAAGGAATGTAAGTGAATCTGTTCAGTGTTCAGCCAGAGCGCCGCTCTGTTAGCTGTAGGATTTGTTAAATTGTTTGATAGATTAGTCTGTGTACCTATGGCTTAGTCGATGCCTAAGAGGTGTTTTTCTAGAAACGTCAATTATTGACACTGTTTACCCAATGGCTCAGATCAGAGAGGTCAGATTTCTAAAATTGAAATCATCTGACAAAGACCATGAGTATTGAGGTGTACAGAGTTATGGTTTGTCACCCATATGCCATATCAAATGGTGACCTCAGTCGGATCAATTCACACGTGTGATGACAAGGCTGCACAGAAGCCTTGGGAATTGGTTCATTTTATGACTGATAACGTGTGCCCTTTGGTCAGTATCTCATATGATCAAGAAACCCTATTTCTGGTTATCTACCAAGATAAAAATTGCTATCTTGGAGAGACATCTGTGCCTATGTTTACTGCAGTTTTATTCACCATAGCCCAACTATGGAAGCAACCTAGGAGTCTATGGCTAAATAGATAAAAACAATATGAATATATGTTTATATGTACACACACACACACACACACACATATATTCACAAGTGGAATAGTATACAATTTAAATGTCTTCCATGTCCTATGTTTGTATATGTATATATACACATGTGCATGTATACTGGAATACTATTTATTTGTTTTTTAAAAAAAAGATATTGCTATTTGAGACAGCATTGATGAATCTGGAGTATATTATGTCAAATGAAACAAACAACATTCAGAAGAGAAATACCGTGTGCTCTCATTTGTATGTGTAATCTGAAAAGGTCAAATTCATGGAAGTTTCCGGCTTTTGCTTTCCAGGGACAACTCATAGGACACTATATTTAGACCTCTCTGGGTTTTTTGAAGCACAGTTTTGTAGTTGGGAACGGTCACCTGACTTTAGTGGATTTGATTATTTACTATTAAAATGCACTGCAAGCTTTATGTTTGTTAAATTTGTTTACGGCTTCTGGGATATTGTTTGGTCCTATTTTTGGTTCCCTTACCCTTTGTCTACTTGCAACAGTGAACCAAAGTTTAGTCAAGTATGTGAACTCCATCCCAAGTTCGCTAAGCTTTTAGTTAGTCTAAGGTGTGTGGGTCAGCTGTCTGTCACAATGACAGAATATCTGAGGCAAGCAATTTATAAGAAAGGAAGATTTGTTTTAACTCTGGTTTCAAACAATTTTAGTCTATGACCACATGGTCTCATGGCTTTCAGTGCTACAGTGAGGCAGAACACGATGGTCAAAATTCTAGGCAGAGGGAGGCTGCTTTCTTCATGGCTTCCAGGAAGCCACAATTTACTTCCTCCCAAAGCTTTTGTCATCTCTCAATAGTACTATCAGCTGAAAACCTTCCCCTCCTGTGAGTTTGAGGGACATTTAAGGTACAAATCATCATTTAAGGTATGGTAATTCAGTCAGAGTCCTCAAGAGTCACCCTCTCAACTCAGCCCTCCCATTCCCGCTGCATTTCCTCTTCCTGGTCTAGGGGCCTTTGATTGTGTAACATTGGTCTCTGTAGAGGGAGGGTTTCATGATCCGAGGAGATAGGTGGCATGTGGGTATTGGGGACCTGTTTGGTGGCTTCTTCCTCATTGGTTCTGCCCACTGCTAGTCTCCAGTGTGGATTGAAAATCAGGCTATGCTCAGACTCAATGGCACATCACAGGACCATGGAGAGGCAGCCAGGCATCATCTTTGCCCTGGCATTGCAGGGCCTGTGAAGACAGTGCTCTTTCTTGCTTCCAAGCACAGTATGAGAATTGGTGTATGACTCCAAGGACAGATTTATAGGCTAGTAGGCCTAGTCCTTCCTTCCCTTATGGCTCTTCAGTGTTGCATTAGAAACCATAGGAATGTTCCAGGTGAGTAGACCCTATTAGACACTATCCTAGGAGTCATCCTATCCTGCCAGCCAGCCACTGAGGTATTACCAAAGAGTGCTGAGGGAGGGTGCAGCCAGCATGCCTCCTCAAGATGTAGGCAGAGCAATAAACTGCCACTGCACATGTGGTGTCCCCACCCGAGCACTCATCTGAGGTAATGGTGAGGGAGGGCCGATAATTAGAGAGAAAACTTTCTTCTGTAAACTTGATGCTGAAGAATGTGCTGTTCTCAGACATAAACTGTTTTTTTTGGAACCCAGAATCTCTGTGGACTAGAAAGTGGAGATTTTCATCTGTATCAAAACTGTACAAATGTGTTGTTGTGGAATGTGTTACGTGTTCATACACTCCAAATTTCTCTCACCAATTTCTTTCATCATTTCAAGTATTTAAGGGTGAAACCCATAGTGACCCCGCGCTTTTCCCTGTCTTGCACGGAGACTCTGATGAGTGAACTTGGCAACATCGCCAAGACCAATGACCTGTACATTCAGGTAGGCATTTCCCCCTTTGGTTTGTGCCTCAGGCTATATGTACAATATCTTTTGGTACCCTTAGGTCATCTATAATAATTTATACCTGTGATCTGCTACAATCAAAGAATTTCAGGACAGGTGTCCTGACATGATACCACCCACCAGGAGGTGGGGTGAGTGACTGATGTCATGAGGAGGTGACATGACTGATTGATGTCATCAGGAAGTGCCCTGACTAATGTCACCTAATCCAGTTAGTCAGTTTTGCAGGTTCAGAAGCCTGAAGTTGCTTTCATCCTCAATAATCTCGGATCCATCTTAGATAGGCCAAGACAGCATTATAAAGAATAGCAAGGTCAATGTCAGACTACCCTTTCTTGGTAAAATGCATTTAGTACTTTTCCTTCCTACTTTTATTTGACACTTTCCTGCTGTTCTAGAACCTTCATTTGTGGAGGAACCATTTATTATTTGAAAAGTAAAAAGAACTTAATTTCTACCTTACAGAAATGCATTTAAAATCCTTTTGTTCTGAGTTTCTTAATTTAAAACCTGGAACAAAAAGTATATCTTCCTTTATCATTAAGTTGTTGCAATTTAGCAATAAAATGCTTTTAAAAATCTCACAGCTGGGCTAAAATTAGGAGCTCCCTTCCCCCATTCAAACTTAATTACACACTGCACTAAAATGTCCCCTCTTTCAAAGCTGACATTCTTAGAGGGAAGGGAAAGCTGGAGTGAAGGCAGCATATTGATTTCTTACTTTTTATTTACTTATTTTTTATAATATATGTTCATAAGACCCATTAACACACCTTCCCCATGATTACTGTTTGTGGTTTCTGATGTTTGAACTTTGGATTCTGTCCTGAATAATTATGATGAGGTAATAAAATTCCACATTCAGATAGTATTTCCAAATTGGAAAAATAATGCTTTTTTTTCTTTTTCTTTTTCTTTTTTCTTTTTTTTTTACTTTTTATTGAATCTTTGTGAGTTTCACATTGTATATCCCAGTCCCACATATCTTCTTGTCCCCTTGTATCTGCCTTCCACCCTTGCAACCTTTCTCTCAAGAAAATAAAAAACAAACAAAGCAAAGCATGAAAAAAAAAATCTTGTTATGGAAGTTGCACAGTATACTGCTTTGTCCACACATCTTCTCTTGCAAATGTTCCAGGTCTCTGGCTTCCGTGACACCTCACTGGGACTCCTCCCAGTTATCCTGCTGTTTCTTTTTTTCATGGAGATCCTGTCGCTTTGCATCAGCAGGACTGGGTTCTTTCATGTGCCCCAAGAGTTCACAGTTGATGTAGATTTGGGGTAGGCCAACTCAAAGGCCTGGATCTGGTCCTGGATAGTAGCTGAACTGGCCTGTGCACCAGCTCTCCCACATTCACACCACCACCCCCCCCCCCCCCCCCCCCCCCCCCCCCCCGCTGACCTACCCAATGCCACCATCTGCAGAAGGCTCTCATGCCCTTGTGGGGACCGGCTCACCTGAACCCATACTTCCAGAGCCAGCTCCACTCTGCTGCCCAGTTGAGGCAAGAGGCTCACTTTTCTATGTGCTGCAGTGTGTGAAGGGCTAGGCCAGCTCTCCCACTCTCATACCATTGGGGCTGGTTCACTGGTGCCTTTGTCATCAAGGCCAACTCCACTGTTCTGCCCAAGTGAGGGGCAGGGTCTGCTCTCCTGAATGCTACAACCAGTGAGGAGCAGTGCTAGCTCTCCTGCTCTTATGACTGGCTCAGTTATCCAGACTGCTGGCAGGGGACAAAGAGTGAGGAGGAGGGGAGGAATGACCTCTGCATGTATCACCTCACAGCAGAAGAGTCGTGGGGCCACCACTCTCACACTCATGTCACCTGGGCCAGGTCACCCATGCCCACCAACAGGGCCAGCTCCACTGTGCAAGGCCTAGTGCCCTGAGTACTGCAGAATTCAGATAGTATTTCCACATTAGAAACAGAATACCTTTATTTGAAGAAGAAGAAGAAGAAGAAGAAGAAGAAGAAGAAGAAGAAGAAGGAGAAGGAGAAGGAGAAGGAGAAGGAGAGGAGGAGGAGAAGGAAAAGGAGAAGGAGAAGGAGAAGAGGAAAATGCATACAAAAATAAAATGAAAAACACGTAAAAAGTCTCTTCTTAGGCTAGAGACGTAGTACAGGTGATAGAATACTCACATGAACCCCTGAAGCTAAACCTCAGCATTGCATGACCTGGGCCTGGTGGCACAGCACTCAGAAGGTGAGGAATCAGAAACACAGGGTTATCCTTGGCTACAAATTAGAGGGAGGGATGAGATGCATTTACTTGTATTATCCAATCAAATCACCTGGTTGTTTTTCCTCTTGTGTTATGTCTATGCATTTCACTGATGGACTGGGGTTTACTCCTGACAGTGGATAGAGGTCAATCTAGGAGAAGCACGTATTAGAATCGTTGCTCACTTTTTCCTCCTATTCATCTTGCTGTGTCTTTTCGTAGTACAGAAAAAGGAGGCAAAGCAGAATTGTCTTAGAAGTGTTTGTTGGCTTGTGAACTGTTTACATGGTCTATTATTCTCATTGCCCATTAGTATGAAATGTGTTTTTTAGAGACTGGGTTAGCTACTCCAGTGCAAGACACTTTGTGTCTCCTCAGATTTCAGGTGCCCTCATGAATGGTTGGTGTGGCTGCCTCAGACATACTCAGTTTGCGTGAGAGTTCCCATAAGCTCCTTCCTGTTGAAGGCAGGGCTGTCCAGCTCTGTCATTTTCACTTTTTTTTTTTTTTTCATCAAGAACATCATTCAGAAGGCTAAGAAAAGAGGCAGATTGAAGACAGGCCCTGAGCCCTGTCTTCCTTCACCCCGCCAATGCACTGAGTTCTATAAAATTTCACACACAAAATATGACTAACACATCTGCAGCTAAGAGATGGAAAATTGCTGGGAAGTGTTGGCACATGCCTTTAATCCTAGCACTTGGGAAGCAGAGGCAGGTGGATCTCTGAGTTCAAGGCCAGCTTGGTCTACAGAGTGAGTTCCAGGACAGCCAGGGCTACACAGAGAAACTCTGTCCTGAAAAGCCTGGGGGGGGGGGGTGGAGGAGGATGGGGCAGAATCACTAAACTAGCCCTAAACTTCTATTGAGTGATGAGAAATGGAAGCTTAAAGAAAAGAACTCACTTGCTGTAAGACATATAACCAAGCTTAGTCTTTAGTCTTTAGCTCTCTTCATTCAAATTTTAGTTTTATTCTGAATAAACTATAGACTTATCCTCTGATAGCCACTGAATTTTTATAGGCAGGTGGCTACAAGCAAGGCACTTTAAAGATAATCTGTTTGTTTTTCCTATAGACTAAAGTTTTAAGACCTAAGGGAAAGATTATTTGTCTTGAGGTCTCTCTCTCTCTCTCTCTCTCTCTCTCTCTCTCTCTCTCTCTCTCTCTCTCTCTCTCTCTCTCTCTCACACCACACAACACACACACACACACACACACACACACACAGAGAGGAGAGAGGAGAGGAGGAGAGAGAGAGATGAGAGAGAGAGAGAGAGAGAGAGAGAGAGAGAGAGAGAGAGAGAGAGAGAGAGAGAGAGAGAGAGAGGAGGGCTATGTTCAGGATATTCAGTTTCTTCATTGTGTATATAGTCATAAACAATGTGTATAGCAATTTAAAATGAGACCCAAATACATACATTCATGTTTCCACCCATAGCCTATTACATCAACAAGATCAGTAAACAGAAGCCAGCAGTAGCATGTTGACATGGGAGATATAATGTCAAATATTTTATAGGAGAAAATGAAAGCATTTCTTTGTTTGCAGAGCCATATAAGTGAAAATCGTGAAGAAGTTGAAGTTGTGAAAAGCTTATACCCTGGTTACAAAAACTACACAGATGTCTACGATAAAAACAATCTTCTGACAAACAAGGTAAGTTCAGGATCATGGTATGACCCATGTAAAGTAGGTTGCACTCTTAAAGTTTTAACATCTCAGAATTATCACTTCTGCAGCACACATGCATTTTCTAAACTAGAGTAAACCCAGTGTGTGTCTATAGATATATGTGAGTGTGTGTGTGTGTGTTCATAATGTGTGTGTCTGTGTCTATGTGTCTATGTATCTATGTATCTATGTATCTACCTATGTATGTATGTATGTGTGTATGTATGTATGTATCTATCATCTACCTACCTACATACCTGTTTATGTATGTGCATATCTATATATGTGTGTTCACGGTATGTGTCACTCTCTATATATGTGTCTCTATATATGTATGCATAGTGCAGGGTTTTGGTTTTGTGTGTGTGTGTGTGTGTGTGTGTGTGTGTGTGTATCTAATATGGGCCTGAAATCTCATCCCTATCATGAATTCTAAGCTTTTTATTGGATGGTGAGAATGACCTTTGTCTAATGCTTTCATAGTTAGTACATCAGTGTGTTTGCCTTTGAGGCAGCGGATCCATTTCTAAGGGTTAATTCTTTAAAGAGTATAAAAAGTAGGTGTGTTGATAACACAGGAAAGTTTGAATATGACTATCCTCAAGGAATTGGCTAAGTCATAGAATATACATAATTAGAATTCCATCCAGCATTCACAAAGAGCAAAGCATGCATACTTCCATGGAAGAATGCTCAACGTATTTGGATGCACATTACGTGTTAGTATGTTTTCACACATAGAAACTGTCCAGAGATACATGGGGAGTGTAATTTCTTAAAATGAGGCTTAGAAAAATGAGTATGTATTACTTTTATAATTAATTAAAATTAATGCAAGTGGCAAGAGACCTCATTAGAGCATTATGTCCTTTGGCCTTGGCCTTCCATGAAATGAACACAATGCCTTGAGAGTCTACTGCAGCAAGTAATTTCTTGGTGACTACACAAAAGGAGATATGAATGCAAATGATTTAAAAGGTTAGTAATTTGCATAAATAATGTAAATTTACATCGAAAGTGTCATTCTCCTTTACATATATTACCATATGATTTATAAATTAATCTTACATTTACATGTTAATCTTATTAGCACAGAGCCTGAGAATGCTTTATTGAATTATTCCTTCCAAAGGAGAAAGCAATTGGATATAAACTTTACATTAAAGTGTAAAACAAACTTTTAGGGAATTAAATGTTACTTGAAAACCCACAAATCTTGCAAAGATGCAAGTTTAGAGAGGTCTCAGGCATGTGTGGCACCTGCTTTCTTAAATAAGTTTTAGCTCCTTAGCTAAAAGCTGTTATGATATGACATATCCTGATTTTTATGTACTAATGGTCCAGGCACCTATAGTGAAACTAATAACAGAAATAAAAAACAATTCTCTCTGATATGATGGCTCATGCCAGCAATCCCAGCATCTCACAAGCTGAGGCAGGAAGATTACGAGTGTGAGGTCAGCTCGGTATCCATAGTGACTTCAAGGCCAGCCTTAGCTATATAGAAAGACTCTGACTCCAAAATATACCATCTACAATAATTAACCCATAGTACAAAATCATATTTACAGTTGCATGCACTTTTAGAAAGTTCTGATTCAAATATAACTAAGTATTAGCCTACAACAAGCACATCTATTGGATTTAGAAAAGAAAGCAGCTTGAAAATTTTCTACAAGAGAGATGATAAAATCATAATGTGTTTAATCTGGCTGGATTTTCTATGCCACAAATGAGCTGGCTGACCCTTTACTGGTGTGTAAATCAACTGAAAGAATCAAAAGCAAGAGTGAGGTCTAGGATGGAGTTCAGTGGTAGAGTACTGGGTTTGATCGCCAGCACTACAACCAATCAATCATTAGATAAATAAATAGATGAATAGATGGATATATAAACAGACAGACAGACAGATGATAGGTAGATAGATAGATAGATAGATAGATAGATAGATAGTAAAAATATGCAAATTTGTTGAGACTTTTGTAATATATATTTTAATGTAGGGATTTTTGTCCTTTCAAATAATGGCAACTGTGCTCATAGAGGCCAATGCTTCTGTGTCTTCTTGCAGTATTTAGCCATGAGTACTAGTGCAAGCATTTTTTTTTTATTAATTTATTCTTGTTACATCTCAATGTTTATCCCATCCCTTGTATCCTCCCATTCCTCCCCCCCCCCCCCGCCTTTTTCCCATTATTCCCCTCCCGTATGACTGTTCCTGAGGGGGATTACGCCCCCCTATATATTCTCATAGGGTTTCAAGTCTCTTCTTGGCTACTTGCTGTCCTTCCTCTGAGTGCCACCAGGTCTCCCCCTCCAGGGGACATGGTCAAATGTGAGGCACCAGAGTACGTGAGAAAGTTGTATCACACTCTCCACTCAACTGTGGAGAATATTCTGACCATTGGCTAGATCTGGGAAGGGGTTTAAAGTTTACCTCCTGTATTGTCCTTGGCTGGTGCCTTAGTTTGAGTGGGACCCCTGGGCCCAAATCTGCCTATCATATTGTTCTACTTGTAGATTTCTAGGACCCTCTGTATCCTTTTATTTCGCTGTTCTCCCATGCTTCTCTCATTTAGAGTCCCAATAGGATGCCTTCCCCTCTGTCCCAGTTTCCTGGTAAGTGAAGGCTTTTGTGGGACATGCCCCTTGGGCTAGTATGCAGATATAAGTGAGTATATACCATTTGATTCTTTCTGCTTCTGGGTTAACTCACTCATTATGATCATTTCTAGCTCAATCCATTTATCCACAAATTTCGGGAATTCCTTGTTTTTAATAGCTGAGTAGTATTCCATAGTGTATATGTACCACAGTTTCTTTATCCACTCTTCTACAGTGCAAGCATTTTTAATGGTAAACTTCATGCAGAATATTCTTCTTTCTAGACGGTGATGGCACATGGCTGCTACCTTTCTGAAGAAGAGCTTAACATCTTCAGTGAACGAGGAGCATCCATTGCACATTGTCCCAACTCTAACTTGTCGTAAGTAGACAATAACTATTTGGTAGATTATTAATGTGTAGTGTACATTGGTATTTTTTGTTTTCTTGATCATTCCTTCTAGTATCTAGTTTCTGTAGTTGGTTTGAGTGAGAAAGGAACCAAGTGGATGCATACTAAGATGAAAAAAGAAGGCATTTCAAATAGGGCATTTTTGTAGTGTATCCATTTAAAGAGCACTACATCTTTGGAAATCTTGTCATTGTGTGCAGCAATAGGAAGTTGAATCAACAGATCTTAAAATCAATATCATTCATGTTTTACAGCTAAGAACAGATTGAAAGAATGCATGTCTCCAGGAGATGGTCTGCTCCAAAGTCTAGATTAGAATTACAAGCGTACAGAACTTTGTCATGTTGCTGTGTGCGATGAGATGTAGCTCCCACAGGACAGCCCAGGATGTTTCATATTCCCCAGAATATGAAAGGTTTATTTGTAACACATCCTTAACCTTCTTCAAGGTTATTCATCAGTGAGTCAGCTGAAACTTATGGCTTATATCTCCAGCAAAACAAGCCCATAGATATAACTTTAGGGAGCTTGTGGATAATGATTCTCATCCATGTATGCTGGATTACGAACTTAAAGCTGTACAAGGAGTGTATGGGGGCAGGTGATCTTAGTGCTGTTGTGAAGTCTAACACACAGCGAAGAAGTCAATGGCATCAAGGCGGTTATCACGGTGGGATCCTGGAGTCTAAGTCTTCTAGGGAGCTGAGATAGCTGTCAGTTGTCCATCTCAGGAAGGGAGGACTGGGGGGCAGCAGCAAACACTCAGCAGTGGCAGAGGACTGGGTGACTGTGGAGGGCCACCATTTCCCTGGAACTTCTGAGCTTTCCCCAACAAGAACAGAAGAGCCTTGTGCATGGGGAGGAGAGTGCCTCATCAAACAACTGGAGGTCTTAGCAAGCTTAGGGACTTTGTGAATAAAGTGTGTGTGTGTGTGTGTGTGTGTGTGTGTGTGTGTGTGTGTGTGTGTATGTGTAATGTAGTAAGGGCATGAGGCATTTTTTTCTAGTTAATTTGAAGGCCTGAGAAGACCCTGAGTTTTCAAACAAAGTAAATGCTCATGACCCAGTCACTTTAAATACAACCTAGAAACAAGAATTTAACAACCCTTGGGTGAACTGTAAAATACTCTCCTAAAGCATGATGCAGCTTTTCAAATAAATGCTGATCTTGGAGAGTTTTGGGTTTTCCTTGTGTACACTGGTGCTTTGGAAATTATAGTGCAGTGTATTCTTGAGCCGAGCCATTTTACCACCTATGTTCTTAGACTTCTTTTATTTTTAATTAATTAATTTTTACATATATATTTATGTTATTACACATATATACAATAAACTGCATACAATAAGAAGAACACAAAACAATCAGGAATTACATAAATGTTGTATTCATAGTGTTTTGACTATTTGTATTTGGCAACCTAGAAGAAAACATCTTCTCTATCTTGGTGAGCCTACAGTTTTTAATGTAAATCAATATCTATCACAGCTAATCTCTATCAACTTAAAACATTTATCAGGCCTAAAAACGTCTTAACTCCTACATATGACATGATTTAGCTTCCTTTATCTTTTTATTGATGTAACCGGATGAAGGTGATGAGGTTCAAAGTTCAGGCCAGGAACTCTCTTTCCTAATTGCTACTATATGAAGCAGCATATTTGCACTTCCAGATCACAATCCACTGGCTTCCGCCTCTTTGGTTGTACCATCTTTGACCCTGTAATCACAGGGGAAGAAAAACATGGGATAAGATTACCTTTTCACATCTATCACAAGGCCATCACCAATCTTCTAAAATAGCGCTGGTTAATGAGAGAAACTCGTAGGAAATATGCTTACTCCAAGTTTTATGTGCATAGAACCATTAAATGAAGACCAGCAGATATAAAGAACTCTCTATGAAAACCACACAGAAGTGTAACTGGACAAAGAAATTTCGATCTAGTGCCAAGTTATCAAGTTGGGATACTGGAGAAGGCATTTTCACCTCTTCTAGGTCCTGGTGTCATATTGTTTGCCCTCTGTGAAGGGGGCAGGACCTCTTCCAAAATGGAGGCTATGACTGTCTTTAAGACTAAGTATGTCCAAGAGCCACTGCCCAGCATAAGACATAAGGATGGAAGATTATGGCAATACTTAGGGGAAAACAATAGAAATTTTAGTTGGTTTGTTGTTATTATTGGGGATCAACCTAGGGCCACATGCATCCTAAACAAGCGCTTCTCCGAGCTATACCACAGCCTGAGAAATTCCGACTTCCACGGTATGGACACAGGAGAAAAGGAGGTCAGACAGATACTCTCACTTTTGAGGCTGAGGCTGCTTCTGAGGCAAAAGCATCATACACCAGGGTATTATTTTTCTGCCCTAACACAAACTGCTTCTCATTAGGATAATATGTTGTTCTAGACGCCTAGGGAAGGCGATGTTTTGTAACTTCTATTTCCTATTGTAGAAGAAGTTGGCTAGAAAGCCTTTAACTCTATTAGACTTGCAGACTAACTAAAAGACTTAATTCTTCACCATTTTCCATGTAGATTTTCCTCTTCTTCTTCTTCTTCTTCTTCTTCTTCTTCTTCTTCTTCTTCTTCTTCTTCTTCTTCTTCTTCTTCTTCTTCTTCTTCTTCTTCTTTCCCCCTGGTCCTTGCTCCTTTGTACCTCCCTGGAGTGACCTCAGGCCAGGAAGCAGCTTTTTTGTGGTCTTCTCTACACTTTCCTGACCTGGTCTGGCTGACTGTTAACCTTAGGGCTAATAAGAATAAGAATCACAGGTTTCAGTGACATTGCCCTCTCCGTTGGCAGTGTCCTTATGCTCTCAAATCACGTGAACCGTCTTGTTCTTGCATCTTCTTTCTCCCCAGGCTGAGCAGCGGTTTACTGAACGTGCTTGACGTCCTAAAGCATAAAGTGAAGATAGGGCTGGGGACAGGTAAGCAGCCTCCATCTGGAGCTGAATTGGTGAATTCTGTTCTGATATAACGGATTTGCAGGTCTTGGGTCTGTGCTTAAAGCATGTGAGCTTTGTTAGCTGCTAGGGATGGATGGGTGCCAATAATAAGCATCAATCAAATATGGAGAATTTTTGAAACCTTTTCCCACCCAAAGCCATTACCCCTGCTTGTTATTTACAAACTGGACATCCATGCCCAAGAGTTCACAATGGTCTGTTCCAGCTCCAGAGGATATAACACCTTCTTCTGGCTAAGTGAGCACTTGCACTCACATGTACAAACTCACACGTGGAAACAAAATTTAAAAAATAAAATAAGTTCCTAAAAAAGGAATTAAATTACTCTTGCTGAAAATTTAGACAGTGATGTAGAGACTAAAACTGAGCAAGAGCACCTTAGTGTCACAGGATAGTGTGTGGGTGGGTGGGGGTGGGGGGGGGCGGCCAGAACTGATCAATGATCATGGGTCAGGAGGTTAAGGCATAGTATGCAGACAGGTGTTTCTTGTTGATAAGGAACTGGGATAGACATACTAAGTCGCAGTCAGAGCTTGAGAAAGAAAAGTGTTGAGAGAACTTATACCCCATGTGCCAAGTCATAACTGAACATCTTGTGGCAAAATATTTTATTTCCCAAATCATTGAATCAGGGAATAAAATGTTAAAAGCCAGCCTCCTTTTAGACTGTTGTTTTTGTTGTGGTACAAATAATAGCAAAGAGTTTGAAGGCAAATGGATTATTAATCAAAAATACTATTCATATATCTGGTCATCTCTCCTTCTTGTGTAAAAGCAGCAAACTTCTCAGGTATATAAAGTCTTGTAAAATATTCCCCTTATGATCCCTTTGAAAGTAATTACTTGAAAGTCTCTATCATTAGTGATGAGTCAAAAGGAAGGGTCTTTATATAGGAATGTGAGTACACACAGGGAAGTCACGGGAAACTGTCACCAGCCAAGCACCAAGTTACAGGGACACAAGTTCATAATGCCTTCCCACAAGTAGAAACTAACAAACCAACCAACCAACAAAAACACAAAGGTGAGGCCGAGTGTGGTGGTGCATGCTTTTAATCCCAGCACTTAGGAGGCAGAGGCAGGCAGATTGCTGTGAGTTCGAGGCCAGTCTGGTCTACAAAGTGAGTCCAGGACAGCCAAGGCTACACAGAGAAACCCTGTCTCAAAAAACTAAAAAACAAACAAACAAACAAAACAAAACAAAACCCACAAAGGTTTCCTAAGTGTAGAAAATGGACTGTATCTGGGAAAGGGGTCATGAGGATGGGGAAGATGGTAAAAGAAGAGAAAATAGACATGACCAAAGATTGATAAGATACATCCATGTATTGAATTGCCACAGCAAAATCTATTCATTTGTACAATTAATGTGTGTTAATAATAACAAAAGAAGGGGTAACCAGAGCAGGTGACACACTTCTTCTAAGGTTCAAATTGAGAACAGTGACAGCATCAGGGAATTCAGAGAAGTGAATTTGTTTGAAGACTACTGTAGAAATGATTAAAGTTTCTTGGATAAATTATGTTAGAAATTATAAAGAGACCATGTTAATGGTGTTAAAAGTATATCTGTTTTTTTTGTTGTTGTTGTTTTTGTTTTTTTGTTTTTTTAAGTCATGGTAAGTCAAGAAGACTTTCCTTTGGTGGAAACACATGATAATTTATTTTGAAACTGAGCATCAGATCCTTCCTTGAGTTTTGGTTTTATAGTCCTTATATTATTTGTATATTTTTAACATGTTATTATACAAATTTTAAGTGATGGATGCTGTGTAAGGAAGAAATATTTGGAAGAATGGACACAGGTCTTCATTTGACATTTGTTATGTTTCATATATAGTTCATACACATAGACTGGGGTAATTTTATTTTTTATTCACATGAGTATGACACATGACATCAAATGTGGAATTTTCTAGTGTGTTGTAACTTGAATTTGAGAGTTCAGAATTTTGGATCTAGAATGCTTACTCTGGATGAAGAAAACTACTTAAGGAATTATTAAAATAGGGTCTGTAGGCTCTAAAATATAAAGAAAAGGGCACAATCAACAGTGGGTAAGGCCCAAACAGTGACCAGATGGGAAAGCTTAAATGTATAAAACAAATACATATAGCAAGATGTACAAACTCATTAAAACAGTGTACATGGAGCCACTGTCCCACTTCCCTGGGACTGTTCTCTACCCTAATCTGGCAGTGCCACCATTCCCTATGATTTGGCACAAGCTAAAGTAATTAGGGACAAGGGAGCTGCAACTGAGAAATTGGATTCATGAGATTGGCTTATAGAGAAGTCTGTGGGACATTTCTTTTAAATTAATGATTGATGTGGGAGGGCCCAGGCCAATGTGGGTGGTGCCACCCTGGGCAGGTGGTCTAGGATTATATAGGAAAGAAAACTAAGCAAGCTCTTCCCCCTCCACCCTTCTTGCCCAGCCATCAAGGAAGCCATCTTGATTTTTTTTTTTTTTTTTTTCTGTGACTGTCTACAGCTATGATCTCTTTGCTGCCTCTGAAAAGATGACATTTTGTCATGGCTCTGGATGCCTCTGTGGTCTGCTGTAGTTGACACTTCTCCTGGTCTCAATAGCTTATACGGGAGTCAGAAAAGCTGAGTCTTTTTTTAAAAAATCTTCCCCTGTGGCTGGCCATTTTTTTCTTCTCTGAAGTCTTGTTCTCCTTTTCCTTGATACTCAGACAAGCTGCTTTCAAAGCTCAGCAAGTCAATCTTTTTTTGGAACTTCACATTTTCCCCCCTGAGGAGTTTTTGTCTTCCACTCCAGACATGCCTCTCATTCAAAACAAAACAAAACAAAAACAAAAGAAAGTTACTGGTTCTTTGTGAGTTTTACATCATGCACCCCAATCCCACTCATCCCTCCCTCCCCTCATAGCAACCCTCCATCCTTGCAACTTTCCCTGCGGTAGCCCGCCCCCAAAAAAAAAATCTCATCATGGAATCTGTAGTGTGTCACAGTGTATCCCACAGTATACCTTTTTGTCCACACTTCTTTGTTTGCAAATGTTCATTGCAATGACTTGTTGGTCTTATATGAGACCTCTGGCTTCTGCTACACTGTAAATACTGGAATCTCACTGAGACTCCTTTCAGATATCCTGTTGCTGCCCTGTGTCGTGGAGATCCTGTAGTTTTGGATCTGCACTCCAGCAGTTCATTGATGGGGTAGATATTTGGGTAGGCCAATTCAAAGCCCTGGAGCTGGGCCTGTGAGGTATCTGAGCTGGTCAGCCCATCAGCTCTGCTACTCATGCCCTAAGGGCAGGCTCAACAGCAAGCTCTGAAACCAGGGCTAGCTCTACTCTGTTACCCAGGTGAGGTGCAGGGCCCACTCACTCTAGTGCTATAGTTGGTGAAGGAGAGGGCCAACTCTCCTGCTCTTCTGACCCCATAGTGGCCAGTTCTCTCACCTGTTGCCAGTGGAGAGAGCAAAAAGGAGGGAAGGGCTCCCACACTCTTGCCCTCAGGTTGTCTCACCCACAGCCTGCACATTCTGGGCTAGCTCTACTGTGCTGCCCAGGCAAGGCACAGGGCCTGGTCTCCTAAGTGTTGTAGCAGGAGAGGGACAGGGACAGCTCTTTTGCTCTGATGACCTCAGGGCCAGCTCTCCTGACTCCTGTAAGTGGGAAGGGGTGAGAGGGGGGTTGTCATCTCTTCCTCACCCACCTCACCACAAGGTAGACAAGTGGCAGGGCCAGATCTCTTACATTCATGCTCTCAGAGCTGGCTCAACAGCACCCCTGCCACCAGGGTCATCTCTACTATGTTGCCCAGGTGAGGTGCAGGGCCTGCTCTCTGAAGTGCTGTAGCTGGTGAGGGAGCAGGGACAGCTCCCCTGCTCTCATGACTCCTAGCTGCCACAGGTGGTAAGGGGCAGGAGGGATGGAGGATGTCTCTCCATCCACACTATTACAAGGGAGACAAGTGGTAGAGCCAGATCTTCCATGTTTGTATCTTCAGAGCTGGCTCACCCACAACTCCCGCAATGTATAGGGTAGCTCTCCCACATTCTTCATCTGGCGAGTGGAAGGGTCAGCTCTCCTGCTCTCATTCCCCCAGGATGCCCAGGTGATGGGTGGGGCCAGTTCTGTACAGCCTTCAGACATAACATGTCCCTAGGCAAGAGCCCAGACCAGGGAAAATCTGCCTGACCTTTGGTGGTAACAGACCTCTGCTGCTGTAGGGCCACAGACCCAGATGTGGCCCTTGGTGGCAACACTGGCCAGGATCCACGGTCCCAGGTGGCATCACCAGCTACTTAATCAGGCTATTCCTCATTGCCTCTAGGTCTCCAGTTCTGCTTCTCTTTCTTGTGACCACATCCTTCTGTTTCTCTTTCTCTTTCCTTTTTTTCACCACTTACTTGCTCCTCTTAATGGTGCCTGACGTCTCCAAATGTCTGGGGTCATCTCCGGAATGCTATGCCCCTGCTTTTGCATTATGGCAATCAGCAAGGGTCATCTCAAGTGTGGTCTGCTCCCTCAGGCCTGCACAGTGCTAAACTGGTGGCCATCTCAGGCTTTGCTCCCTGTGCAGACACCCCGGACCTGGACTGGTGGTCATCTCAGGCTAACTCCCTGTGCAGACACCCTGGCCCTGGACTGGTGGTCATCTCAGGCTAGCTCCCTGTGCAGACAGACACCCTAGCCCTGGACTGGTGGTCATCTCAGGCTCACTCTTTTCAGGGAATGTTAGGCTACTAATCATTCAAGTGTCCACAGGATTGAACACTGAGTGTAGACATAGCTTCTCCCCTCTCTGTCACCTACTGATGCAACTGCCACACCTGCAACACCTCCAGGGGCAGGAGCCTCTCAGTTTTTATGTGCATTCCAACTCCTCCTTTGAAATCCAAGCCTGAATTTTCAGTTGCGGGCACTCTCCCTCCTCTTGGGAACTTCAAATTCCACTATCACCCCCAAATCATATTTAGGCTTAACTCTGGTAAGAAGTCTCCTTGTCAGGGAATGCAGCTCTTCACATAGACACCAAGATATTATTTCCTGAGCATCTTCATCCTCCTCCCTCATGTCCAAGCCAGAACAGTGTCTAGCCTTGTGTCACCTTCCTACTATCTGAATCCACTTTGTTTTCCACACTGGTCTCTACCACAAGCCATATGCTGCCATTGTTTCTGGCTGAAATACTAGACTTAATAGGTATCTAGTCCATCCTGGGCCCTTCTAATAATTTTTCACTTCCTGAAAGGATGACAAAAATATAGTCATTTTGCTCTCTGTATCTGTTACTCTTCCTGAGGATTCAGAATTTAAAAGGCCAACAGCATGTTTCACTGTGTGATTCCCAGTATCATCTCACATGTAGACCAGGCTAGCCCCAAACTCAGAGAGATCTGGCTGCTTTTGCCACTGCTGGTGTTAAAGGTGTACTCCACAACAGCTGGCCCATTTCTATAATAGTTTATAAAATATTTATAAGTATTTTAGCTAACTGTTATTACTTAGATCTATGTCCACACCACTCCATGCTTTCTTATCCTACGTTCACCTTAAGTCCCTATCTCCATAGAATGGAAGATATTTAGTCTTTGCATGCTTTCAGACCAAACAGTAATAGAGTTTCATTCTACCCTTACATTTAGCATCTTTACTGTAACTATAAAGATGGACGTACAGGACAAAATAGTTGAACACTTAATGTGCATTCTTCCCAAATTATTGTATTCTTAGTTCACTACTTTAGTAAACATAGCTGATGTTATTATTATTATTATTATTATTTTTTTTTTTACTTGACAGCTATCATTTTATTTAATCTCCCAATTTAAAGAATTTCCTCTGTTTTACTGATGAGTCATCTAAGACTCAGTGAGGCTGCTGGCTTGCCAGTCAGTCTGTAGCTAAGAGTGTAGCACCACGAGTGTTCAAACTCAGGTCTGTGTTGTCTGGAGCACTGATCATGCCAAGTGAGGGACGCTCATACAGGGATTAGAAAATGAAGAACTAAAACTAAAGGAGTAAACAACAACAACAAACAACAATGCTTCAGTGTCCTCAAACAATGTAACACATGCTGTGGGTAGGCAGCTCAGCTATCTTCAAGAGAAGCTATCTGAGTAAATGGTGCTTTAACATAAATTGTGAATGGTACTTTGAGCTTTACAATTGATCTTTAAAGGAAGTACTTTACAAAATGGACTGTGTTAAAATTAGCTTGTGTTCTTTTGATACAGTTTAATCAACTGGTAAAAGACTTCAAAATTTCAGTTAGACAAGAGAAGTCCAGGAGTTCTATTGTATATTCTGGAAAATACAACCAATAACATACTGTGTATTCAAAAAGTGCTAAGAGGACATTTTAAGTGGTCTCACTGGGTAGTGGGGGACATAATGTGTATGTATATGTTAAGCAGCCTGATTGAGCTACACCGTGATGCATCCAAACATCAAAATGGCCTAGGAAGGGCTAAGATGGCAGAATGTTGGCGTAGCATAGCTGAGGCCCTGAGTTCCAACCATAGCCCTGAAACAAAACAAAACACCAATGTCATACTGTGTATGCACTGTATTCATAAGGTGCATACAATTTTTTTTATGTGTGTGGGTGTTTTGATTGCATGTATGTCTGTACATCATGTGTGTGCCTGGTGCCTATTTAGGCCAGAAGATGGTATTGATTTCCTGGAACTGGAATTACAGATATTGGGAGCCATTCTGTGGGTGCTGGGATCGGAACCTAGGTCCTCTAGAAGAACGCCCAGTGTCATTAAACACTGAATTGTCTTCCCAGCTCCATGTATTCATTTTTAACCATGAACTTGAAAGATAATTTTAAAAGACAGATTCTTGAACTTACCCCTTCCCTGATTCTCACAAAGCAACTTCACAAAGTCTGTTTTAACAAAAGTCTCCAAAATAAATTTTAACAAAAACTCATGTTTGAGAGCCTCTGCTGTTAGAGGTTCTATGAATTACCACATTACCACTAGCTGCTGTGGCATGGCACCTTGGGTAAAAAAGCAAGTTTTTTTGTCCATGACCTTGATGGTTTTGCCTCTAAAATGGAGTTGATAATAGCAGATTCCTTACATGTGTGTATTGAGGATCAATTGAGCCAATGTTGTGTTGTTATTGTAATGATTCTTGGTATGTTAATTTATTTGCTTCATTTTAATTAACAGGAAATAATTGCACACAAAAAGGCTGACTGAGTGCTTATTATTTATTTGTGTGTGTCTACATGTTGGTGTATATGTGAGGTGTGTGTGTGTATGAGTGTGTGTTTGTATATGTATGCTCGTGTGTATATATGTGTGAGTCAGTCTACATGCATGTGTTCACATGTGCATACAGAGACCAGAAGTCAACCTGAGGTATCATTCCTTAGGCACTGTGACGGAGCCTTTGAATAGGACCTGGTGCTTGCCACTTAGGCTACCTGAGTGTGCAGAGTGGGGATCTGTGTGTCCCTGCCTTCCCAGTGTGCCAACACACCCAGCTTTTTACATAGGTCTTGGGAATCAAACTCATGACCTCATGCTTGCGTGGCAAGCACTTTCCCGGCTGAGCTGAGCTGTCTCCACAGTCCTGATTATTTCTTACTAATACAGACTAATAACTTAAGTAGCTGTAATAAAACTTTTCAGGGAACCAAATGATCCTCTAACTAGCCTGTTCTAGATAAAGAAAATTGCTTTATTAAAAAAAATAAAAACTCCATACAAGTTTACCTAAGGACATACAGGACAGATGAACAAAGAAATTGAGCTGCAATCCAGAATTGCTACTAAGTAACCAATTACTTTTGATCTTTGTAATATTTATAGGCACTAATAACCATACATGTGTACCAGAAATGATAGGAATATTTAAAGCTATGGTGATTATTTGCTTAGCTATAAAATGTATTCTCTGATAAAATATGCTATCTTACTTGACATTGCATCAACTTATTTAATAACATGCATTTGTTTCTGCCAAAGGCAGTGTTTCAGATAATTATAGAGGATTAATCAGAGTCACTAAAACTCTCATTTCTCATTCATTGATGCCAACTAGAATGTGTTGAAAGATTATTTAATATTTAATATCAAATTATTATTTTAGTAAAATCAACAGTTACTCCTTACCCAGCTTTGTACCCAAATAATGACACAGAGAGACCAGGATCTATTTAATTAGCCTATAGCACAATGCTATACAATAATTACTCCATCCTAAACCTCCATGCTAGTATAGTTTCTTCTCATTCTGATTTCCTACTTTATAATTCCTTTTAAATCATCCCCTAGGCCCGGTTCATTTCTCTTCATGTTTTCCAGTCCTTTCCTGGTGGTTCCATCCTCTCCTTTCTCCTCTTGCTCCTCCCCTCACTGGATCAGGATGTCCCACCCTATTCTTTGTTATTGCTCAGCATTGGCTAGTTTGTTTTTATTGACAACACAGAGAACAAATGGTGACATGTTTACACCAAACTTGAGACTGGAGATGGACTGATCCAGAGAGTGGGGTGAAGAAACCAGCATTTGAGTGAAGAAGTGTAAACTGTACACAGTCAACAAGAACGTTATGCCAACAAGAATGGAAAGCTGCCTATACAGTTTTGGTTATTTGTCATACAAAGCTTCCAAAATATATATTCATTCTAAAGCTTCCCAAAGAACTATTGTTTAAAAATGGCTTTTTAATTTTTCTAAAAACGTCTTCTGAATTGTAATAACTCTAAGACATTTTTTAGTGGATGCAAGTGTGAGTTTATGTTAAATCATATTATAAGCATTTCACAGTTATTCAGACATATATGAACAAGTTCTGTAAATGTTCAAGAAATATATATATTTCTCTATTAGCCATGTGGACATTATAATGGGTTGAGTTGTGAACTCCAAAAGATGTTTGCTAAAACCTATAACTATGGCCTTATCAGGACTGAAGGTTTTTGTAGAATTAAGGTAAGGCTGCAAGATGAACTCATTATGAAGCAAGTGGCTCCTAAGGATCAATGCCTACACGGGACAGAAAAGAAAAGCCACAAAGACCCAAGGGAAGCAGGCTATGAGACCATGGAACAGAGATGGGAGTTACTGCCCTGACCCAAGATCTCCACGAGGTGTGAGAAGCTATAAGAAATAAACCAAGATTCTTCCTGGACCTTCTGAAGGCCTGGATCCTTGCCAACATCCTTAGTGGTGCTGGGGTGTGGCAGGCTTGTACAAGCCCTGGCCTTGTACCATCCACACACATTCTGCCACAGTGTGACACTCCCTGCCAGGCCTGCCAACTTTTAGATTTTAGACTTCTGACCTCCAAAATTAACTGTGAGAGAAGACATTTCTGCTGTGTTAAAAGTTACAAGACCTGTGATGATTTGAGCAGTCACAGAGCTAATTCTGGAATACATATGATGTGAATGACATGTGTTCTTTACAAATGATCATGCAATGTAATGAGTTTTGTTAGAGCATTTTAATATGTATTTTGCCGTTTACTTGTTCTCATTTGTGCCCCTTTCTCGTGACCCTTTTTTATTTATCCCATTCCTTTCCCCTTCTGCTTTTATGCCAATGATAAATTTTTGATTCATTTAAATGTTGGTTATTACAGATGAGAACTTTTTAGAAACTGAAAGATAGAACGTTTGTCATTAAAACCCGAGGGGGTAGTGGTGGCTTATATACCTGTTAAACCATCCATCTTCATAAAAGTCACTGTTTTTGCTTTGTCTTTCCTACCATAGATGTGGCTGGTGGCTACTCCTATTCCATGCTTGATGCCATCAGAAGAGCAGTGATGGTTTCCAATGTCCTCTTAATTAATAAGGTGAATGAAAAAAGCCTCACCCTCAAAGAAGTCTTCAGACTAGCCACTCTTGGAGGAAGCCAAGGTAATGACTGGTTTCTTCCTCTCTCATACCATGTACCGCCATGCCAGTCTGTGTCTTTGACTACAACACAAAGGCGCACCGTAGTGAGCTGAGGCAAATCCCATAGTCATGACTGATATGTGTCATATAATACACCCAAAGCACAGCTATGTGGTGAAGCAGCCATTCTTTCAATGAATTCACTCTTTGGTGGATAATGTTGAATACACTACTGTCATCTTAATTATTTTAATAAATATTTACCCTAGCCATATGCATGAGTTAAGATAATTCATTCTTCCATGCTGTCAAGTGCTTTCTTTTCTTAAATGATAATGTTATCAGAAGTGATTGCCAAGGTAGTTGAATTCTTTCCAGGGGGCAGCATGGTGAATGCCCCTGGGTGTGCGCTACCATTCACTCCTCCCAACCGTTGTTGCTAATTTTACTTTACAGAAAAGGAACCTGGGTAACACACGGCTGCCAGGATGCAGTGTGCCATGTTGTGAATCCAGAGAGCACTAATGCAGAGTGAAGACTCTAACCTCATTAGGCTGTCCTCCACATAAATCCCTGCCTAAACCAGGCACTGGTTATGCAAACTTCTTTAAATGGAGAAAGATGGAACAGTGTAGTTGATTGACAGATGAATGTTGTTCATCATCTCTCCCTAGTTCTCATGTGTGACCATGACAGAAATCATCACTTTGGGTTTGTTCTAGAAGTATGGTGTAATGAAAATAGCTTTGAATCACTCACAGCTCCAGGGCAATTAAAATATACACATACTGATCTATGTGGGTGTATGATGATGCCACAAGTCAGACATGGAAAGCCAGCAATATCATCTTTGCATGTTCTAGAATATGATGTACAGCAAAAGAACATTTCAAGGGAAAGAAATCATAGTTACATCCTTCGTACGTTCCTAAGCCTTCTATTTCATTTCTGAATTTCTTAAGTACGGCCCCTCCCACACAGTGCCATTATATATCTTATATACTTCAGCTTAGTAATCTGATACCCACTCATCAATGAAAACAGGTTGAGCAGAAATGGTGTTTTCCATCCTGGACTCTGGGTTTTCCTCCTGTTTCTGATCAAGTTGCTGTTTCTGATCAAGCTGCTGTGGGAACTTGCCAAGTTATCCCACCTGGGAGTTAGCTTCTAAATCAATGTTGTTGGGCCACTGGCTACTTTAAGGAAGTTTCCTCTCCTTGGTTATGTCTGTGGTATAGCCTGAGTGAAACAGGCCGAAGACATCCCTGTTGGAAGTGTGACATCACGAACCCTGGTGCCCCATATTTGACCACGTCCCCTGGATGGGGAGGCCTGGTGACACTCAGAGGAAAGATAGCAGGCTACCAAGAAGAGACTTGATACCCTATGAGCATATACAAGGGGAGGAGACACCCCTCAGTCACAGTCATAGGGGAGGGGAGTAGGGGAAAGCGGGAGGGAGAGAGGAATGGGAGGATACAAGGGATGGGATAACTATTGAGATGTAAAATGAATGAATTAATAAAACACACACACACACACACACACACACACACACACACACACGAAAGTGTCACACTTCCCAGTTCTGCCACAACCTCTACATCCACTTCCTGTTAGCCATCTACACACAGCCAGCATTCCATTCCAAAAGTAACGAGTGCGTTTCTTGAAACCATTTGAATTGCTGACCAGCATGGTTGGATCTATGGAAAGATGGTGGTCTAAATCTATTTGCAAGTTCACTGAATCTTCGTTAGCTCATTTCTGAAGCTTACATATATTGATGAATAGTTTAGCTATTCCAACAGACTCTCCAGGACCTCCTACCTGTGTCAGCTGCTCTGGCCTACTAAGCGCACGCTTTCATGTTGAATGCATCATTAAAAACTCACAGTATAAGCTGGGCAGTGCTGGTGCACACCTTTTATCCCAGCCCTCAGGAGGCAAAGGCAGGTGGATCTTGGAGTTTGAGGCCAGTCTGGTCTAAAAATTGAGTTCCAGGACAGCCAAGGCTACACAGAGAAACCCTATCTCAAAAAAACAAAACAAGAAAGCTCACGGCGTGGTGCTCCTTTGTCAAGGACAAAAAGGAGCATGTAAGTGGTAAAGGAGCAAAGTACCAGTGTTTTGGCTCACACCAGGATCTCCCAGAAGTCAGCTGGCTGCTTTTAACAGTTATTATTTTCCCACTTCTCTCTGGCAATAAGATGTCTTTAGGTTAAAAAGCCTTTTCTTTTCTGAGAGTGAAAAAGAGTTGCCATTTAAGTAATGTCTCAAGAACGAGTATGATTTCTACTTTCATGTTATGAAAATTCCCAAGTTATCAGGATGTCTGTGCACAGAAATATCACATGTCAGATACTGTTCTACACCAGAAAAGAAAAATATCCAATATTTCCACAGCATAAAATACCCTGGCAGTGACAGGATGCACAATATGAGTAAATGCTGGAATAGACAATACAGACGTGAACTATGACCTCAGTGCATGTTTACTCTGAATACAGGCTTTAAGGGGCTGCCAATCAAACAGTATCATTGGCAACAAAACCCTGTACCTGCAATTCTTTAATAAATTATACAAATGAGACACGTTCTTCTGTAGCACCCCGTGACCAGAGACATGAGTTACAGGTGTAAGATGGGAGAAGTAAGTAGACATTATTGGCCTGTGCCCTATTTCAGGGATCCATTTTTCTTGGGCAACCAGAAAACCTTTGAAGTTACAGAGTGACTTCTTGTCAAAATCACTGGGACTCTTTTGAGTTACAGAATCTCTGGACTTTCAAAAGGGACTTTCCTTTATCTATTCAAAGGATTTAAACTAAATAATTAATGATAGATATGCCTGCAATGAAAACTTTGCAGGTTTTTTTTTTTTTTTTTAATTTGAGGTTCCATTCACTGCAATGAAAATAAATATCACCAACTCTTTCATGGAACAAAAAAGGCAAAGCTAGGAGTGTTGAGGGTGAAGGGGAAGGATGAGGTAGGTTGTGTCAAGTGTGCTGCTTTGAGGGAGGGTTTGGTGGTGTGCACTAACAGCTGAAGTCAGGGCATCACCAGAATTATGACAGAAGTGATGGGTAGAGCTGTCTGCATTTTTATTCTCCACTTTCTAGATATAGGTCTCGTGATCTGTTGGAATGGGAGGACGTTTCTGCTCCACTGTTAAAACACTAATTTTGGAGGCTTTAGTTATATGTTGGCAGAGTCTGTCCTTGCAAACAAGGCTATCAGAATGATGTGAAGCCTTTCTGACTGCTTTTCACTCGCTTCCATTTGTAGCCTTGGGGCTGGATGGTGAGATTGGAAACTTTGAAGTTGGCAAGGAGTTTGATGCCCTCTTGATCAATCCCAAAGCTTCGGACTCCCCCATAGATCTGTTTTATGGGGAATTTATTGGTGATATTTCTGAGGTAAGTAAAAAATAGTTAAATACAATGCCTTTGTAAAGTGGGGGAGCAGATTTTG
This sequence comes from Acomys russatus, assembly GCF_903995435.1. NCBI lineage: Eukaryota > Metazoa > Chordata > Mammalia > Rodentia > Muridae > Acomys > Acomys russatus. Next base: position 41,260,524 of record NC_067141.1, on the reverse strand, counting down.
AACCAGTTAGTAAGATGTATTTATTTGTTTTGTGAGATATGAATCCTTTGGGGGGCCTTTGTTGTTATTGTTTGTCTTGTTGTTGCTGTTGTTTTTAAATCTTTTTGGCTTAGGATTTTTTGTTCTTGGTTTTGGTTTTTAGACAAGGTCTGACTATGTGACCAGATTATTTGAAGTTTGTCCCATTTGTTATTTCAGGGGGAAGCAACGTATTCCTGTCAGGTTCAAAACTGAGAATCCCTATAAGTTTTATTAACCAGAACAAAGCATACAGATCTAAGTTTTCTATGATACAAGAAGTCATAAAGGAAGCAAGATTCCAATAAACCTGAGTGCTCCTCTGCTGGGTGTGATGGAGAAAGGAGAGCTGTGGGGAACTGGGCCTGATAAAAGGATATTAAATCGGAGGCCTTGGCAAGACCTGTTTGCTCAAGTGTAAGACAAAGAATAATCCTGGACAGGGAGGTTTCTCATCCACGTGGTCCCATGAGCCAGAGGAGCACCATAGGCTTTGATCTGAGGAAAGGCCAGAAGGTCTCCCTAAGTTTTATGACCTGCCTTGGGAGAGAAGGAAAGTGTCAGAATGTCCTTCCTGCTCTTGGTTTTAGGGGAGTGTGTCCTATATTGTCATTGCTTTCCTATTTGTTCATTCTTTTGCTCTTTGTTATTAGAGTGACATTCTGAGAAATAGGCTTTGTCTCTTTCATTTAGTCATTTTTCCTCTGCAGTATACCTTTTGACTTATTTGCATAGTTTTTGTATTGATTCTTTGATTTATGTACTAGTTTGCTTCTAACAGTTTCAAGGCTGTCTGTCAAGAATATTCCAGGGTGTGGTAGTGCATGTCTTTAATCCTAGAAGTGAGGATGCAAAGGCAGGCAGATTTCCTTAAGTTCGAGACCAGCATGCTCCACATAGCAAGTTTCAGGACTGTGTAGAGAGACCTTGTCCCAAAACCAAGGAAGAAAAGAAGGAAGGAAGTAAGGAAGGAAAGAAGGAGGGAGGGAGGGAAGAAAGGAAGAAAGGAAGGAAGTTCCAGTAATGGGTAATCACTTCTTAGTAGCTATTAGACTGTGATTTCTGTTTGTTTGCTTTGGACTTAGGTTTTCATTATTCATTATTTCATTTGTTTTTGAAAAGACTCGTCTTTATTAAAATGCAAATTTTGTCATGAAGAAATAAATTTCAATTTCTGGACTTTGCTAACAGCATTTCCCCCATAAATTTCATTTCTAAACATACAAAGTACTATTTCTTACCACCTTTGTTTTTCATTTTAGGCTGTTATCCAGAAGTTCCTCTATCTAGGTAGGTAGATTTGTGTTTCCCGGATCAATACAGTCATTTTCTTGGTCAAGACTCTCTGTCCGTGGTACACTACATTAAACTCTTATGCATGTTAATTTGTTAATTCATTAAAAAAAAAAAAAAAGAACAGTTCTCAGCACTGAGCTTGCATACTATGGCACAATGCCTAATGATTCCAAGCACATTTAAATCTCGAGCTAGGGAGTAGAGCGGAAGGGAGCTTCATGTTAAGTCCTCTGATGCTCCTTCTGTGCCTCACAACCTCCTTATCCTGGAACAGGAATAAACTCGCATTAGGAGTTCAATTCCTGGAGACCTATGGTAATTGGATAAGGAGAGTCTACTCCGCCTCGCTTCCCATTGTGTGAGCTCAGGGCTGGATGAAGTTGAGCTTCAAGAGGGCACATTCTGCAGACAGCTCACCGCAATGTGCTGAGCATGGTTCTGGGAGTAAAGATAGCTATGCTTTTCCACCTAGGACTGGAAATGTCAGCCAGCCCCTTCAGCAGAAAGGGTGGATGGAGATGGGGGTTTATTGATCTTCATGTGATTTCCTCCTCAGAAACAGAATGGAGACACCCCCCCCCCCATCCTCGATGAGCTATGTTGTTTTCTCTGATCAAGTCATCCCCAAAAGATTACAAATAATCTGGAAGAAAAACACTTTTTTGCTTGACTTTCTTCTTTTAAAAGTGCGTTGCTTAAAATCTTTTTCAAAAGAAACCAAGGCAGTTATTGACCCAAAAGCACGGTACAAATGATTCATTGTGGTTTTTTTTTTTTTTTTTCCTTTCAGGAGATGATCGAAATATTGAGGAGGTTTATGTGGGTGGAAAGCAGGTGGTTCCGTTCTCCAGTTCAGTGTAAGACCCTTGGACATCCATGATGTTCTCCTGGGATGACATGGTTCTGCAATCTTCCTTGTGCCCAGGTGCTGGTTAGAAAGTATGTTTAAAAAAAAAAAAGTACCGTGTTCCTTGGATGACTTCTGTTCCCGTGTCTACTTCCAGTGCTCACTTGGTAAATTGTGCAAAGGAAGTGCACTGCTGCTCGACTCTGGTCCGGAGCATTTATAATTTCATGACAGTGCCTCCTTGTGGGCTGTTTAGATTTGTGTTAAGCTCACACAGAAGGCCTTGTTAGCAGCTGGCGCTGTGCTTCTAATACTGAAGTGAAACCTTTCCATAGGGAAATACAGAGGGAAGAGAGAACCCTGTGTGGTTAGAGGTTCTGAGCTAACAACCGTGAAAATTAGGAAACTCAGTATGGACCAATGAACAGATTTTTAGGAGAGGGCACAAGCTAGACTGTGAAAAGATGTTGGGAAATCATTGACTGTGCTTGGAGATGAAATGCTGAGAACGCCCTTGTAAAACAAGAATATACTGGATTTGAAAATGTGCTTCTAGGTTGACTTTGTCTATGGAAATTTGCACTTCATGGATTTGCATTTCAGAGTCCTGTTGTTATGCTTTGCGTTCTTTAGGGATGAATGTTGGAACCCGAGTGCCACATGCTTTTCAAATATAGCTCTGCGCTTCAAAATGCTTGACGGAAGTTGAGTATTAAAGATATAAAGTCTCTTAGGGATAATATTCATATAGCTACATGGCATAAGTAGTGGTGGTTTTTGTTTTTTGTTTTTTGTTTTTTGGGGTTTTTTTTTTTTGTACTCTTCAAAGTCACCTTGATTCCTTGCTCTGTGGTGTTACAATTGCTTCTATTGTATTAGATGAGAAACAAGCCCCATGTACACTGCTGTGTACCCTGGAGTCTTCACAAGTCCAGGAAGTAATCTACTCCCCAAAACTGTTAATACCAACAGGAGAGGGCTCTTTTTGGTGCCGGATCGACCCAGTACAATGTGTCATTATTACAGTAAAGTTCATTCTCCCATCAATGTGCTAGAATTTCAAAGCCAAGTTTAAGTCCCTTAAAGAGCTATGGATAAGGCTCTGTAAGGCCTGTGTATTGAAAGCACTCTGTTTTTCTAATTTATCACGTTGTCACTTTAATTCCTTAAGATTTTTCTGGCATTAAAATCTTAGGATAATGAAAATGATATAGAAATTCCATTTAATGTTTATATTAGTAAGGCTTACCTACCTGTGCTGGACATGGAGGGATATTAAACAAAAGAAGGTATTTTAGCTTTCCTAATATAGTGCCCCTTCTTAGAATTAAAAACAGATTATAACTACATGACAAATCCTTAGGAAACATTGGTGTGAATTCTACTTAAATACTATATTTTTCTTACTTTGTTCCATGTCCCTATAAACAAAAACAGGGAGCAAGCATATCATTTCATTTCCAGAGTTTAGATGTTTCCATATTATCTTACAACAGAAAAACCTTAGGCAATAGTGAATTTCATGTTTTCAAATCAAGAATACACAGGTCCCCTACTGTCCTGGGAACATCCGTTTCACATACCATGCTAACTCTGCAGTATGTGTCCGGATCCATTCTCCTGCTAGAAGCACTTTTAGGTCTGCTTGTGTATACATTACATCTAAAGATGGCACACATTTTTGTTCTTACTTAGCTTTATTTTTTTTTTTTTTAAAGACAGAGTTTGTTTTGTGGGATCGGAGTGAATAAATTCAACTTCCAACCACAGTCTGGATATTTAGTGTTTCTAGCACACCAGCCACGTCAAAATGATCCCCCAGTCCCCTCTGAGGTGGGCAAGTGTTTTCTGCTGTTATCTCCTGACTCTTGTCAGAGGAATTTAGTTAGAAGGCATCCAACCTGAGGGAGGCAGCTGAGGATCTTCTGTGAGTGGTAGAGAGCGCTCTGCCAGCCAGCAGCTGCTGTTAGCCTTTGCAGATGCTACACTAGTCTTCCTTATGGGTGTGCATTTTGATGTTGAGCATTGGCTTTTATTTAAACTTAACCTTCACACACAGTAATGTAAATCCTGGAAGCAAGAATGAGGGTCATATAACACCATCCTGTCAAGCATCCAGAGCAGTCCTCATAGTGTGCCGTGAGCAGAATAACATCTGATAAAAACAATGTGTTGGAGGGTTGACATGTACTTTGATCTCCCTGCATTCCTTATAACTTACATGTTTTAGTTCCCCAAGTGAAGTGTTCGTGAGTATTACTAATGCTTGTTAGAGTGCCCCACACATAGGGCCAGATGTCTTGCACTTTGAAATGTTACCTTTGCCTAATGTAGGTTGACTTTCCTAATTACAGACAGGCACTACTCCAAGCATGTCCAGTTGTCACTTTATGTTTATGGTTTGCTCTCTTTAGAAGAAAGGAGGAGAGAAACAGTGCGGGGGAGGGGGAGCGGGATTAAAACATTATCCCTTTCTTCTTCTACTCTATACCATTTGTCTCATTTCTCTAGAATTTTTGATGGACTTCATTGTAAAAGGTTAAAAAGCATTTAAAAAAATTATTGTGCACATTATATTTACAAAATATTCTTGCAACCAAAACACAATCGTAGACTAATCAAGGTGAATTTTATTTTCAAAATTTAGGGGGTAGGCATTGAAAATAAGAGGTTAGGCCCTGACAGGTAGTCCTAATCTACTGGACCAAAGAGGCTGGACTCCTCTTGTATTATCTTAGCTAGTTCTTTAGTTGCACTGTCAATGACTTTAGAATCCAACAAGGTATCCACCTTCATGCCAGGAAGAGGCCTTTCCAAGTTAGTTCTGTGAACGTTGAATCTCTTCCTCAGTGAGAAATTTTCAGGGTGAAGAAAAGGAAATGGAAGGAAATGGAAGGAAACCCCTTCTTTGCTTAGCTGACTTTGAAGCATGCCCTTGAATATCCCTGTTGGCAAACGCTCTGACATCTTACAGGGAAAACATAATGGTTGTAAGATATAGCAATGTGTCTGGAATCTTCACTCTCTAGCAGATTGTTCCTATTTTTAAGCTTTTTCGCTTCAGAAGCAGACATACAGAAAGTCTTCAAGGCATGCTGGAAAGCACATTGTATCAGTTTCACTGTGTGTGTGTGTGTGTGTGTGTGTAGCCTGGTGGACATCTTTTAAACTTGCTGTTGCTAGGATATTCAGATGTCTGTAAAGATCTTAACTGTTAGCAGGTAGAATGAGAAGAATATCACGGGCAATGATTTGAAATAAGTTTTAAATTACAGGGACTCTATGATTTTTTATGATTTTTTTTTTTAAAGACCAAAAGGAGATGTTTGTAATTTCTAACCTACCAGCTGCTGCAGGTACGACTTTGCACATCACACTTTATAATGTCTCCAGGGAAGGCATGAAAACATTTCTAAAGACCTGGGAAGAAGCGGACAGGTGAAAAGTCCAAATTTAGTGAAATGCAAAAGCCAAATGAGTCAATGATGACATTAAATGTAAGTTCCAAGCAGGCATTTATGAGGTTACTTGAGTAATGGATCATCATTAACTTCTGTTATTTGGCAGTGACTTATCTGTCTATTTCTTACCCAAAGAGCCCAGCAGAGAGCATTCATTCCTTATGTTATCGTTAACCTCTTGATTGCTGTTTTTAAGAATAGATACATATATGTGTATGTAGTCAAGGGACATCCTTCCCTTGGATAACTGTATGATTTGCTTATTGTTAATGTACTGAGTGAGTTCCTTGTGCATCAGGAATAAAACTAAATGAGACTCTGTGCTTACCTTGGTGTCCGTTGTTTTTGCTGTTTGCTTTTCTTCCAAAGTCTATCAGTATGACAAGGAAGAATGAATCCAATAACACATTTTTCTTTTTTCATAATGGATTAAAAAACTGACTATAATATTTAGCTGTAGGTCAACATACACCTTCCATCATATTATACTTACTGTACATGGCTTTGGAAATGACACCAGTGTGATGGTTCTTCTAGACTGTCAGCTTGTTTGGGTTGATTAGGGGATTGGTACAAACATGTTCTAGTTGTGTCTGTGAGGAAGTGCGAGAGATGATTAGATCATGCAGGCTTCAACCTAGTGAACAGTCTAATGTACTAATGGATTCAAAATGCAGCTAGAGTATCAGGTGGAACTATTGCAGGAGTGGCTTGGTGGGTGGATGTAGATTACTAGAGACATGTTATTGGGGATCAGTTCTTGCCTTGGTGTCTTTCTGTCACTGTTCCACTCAGCTTCTTGTCTGCCGTGATGTAAAATGGATTGAAACCTCTGGGACTATGAGGAAAATAAGCCAGTCCTGTATTAAATTGTTTATTTCACTAACATAGCTACCATCATTCTCACCCCTTCAGAGTCAGATCACTATGCTTTTGGTTTTAGTGTAGTTGACTTTTCTTTTTATTTAAAACATATTTGTTTTTCATTTATGTGTATGTGCAAGTGCCTGCTATGTGTATCATATGTGTGTAGGTGCTTGTGAAGGCCAGAAGAAAATGCCATGTCTACTTGAGTTGGAGATACAGGTGGTTGTGAGCTTCCTGATGTGGGCTCTAGGAACTAGACCCAGGTCCTCTGTAAATGTTCTCAGCTACTGAGCCATCTCTCCAGCCTTCCCCCACCCCCCCATGTTTTTAAAGTTATAACCCAGAGCAAGAAATATATGTCACATCCATTAATCAGTTCATTGGGATGTAGGAAAGACACATCTAAGATGAAGCTTGTAGCTACCAGTACCTGCACTTTAAAAAAATCCAGGAGCTCTCAAATACATTGTAAAGCCTTACTTAGAAAAAGCAAGCACAAAAGGAAATCTAAAACCATAGAAGGAAAAAAATTGGAGTTGACGTTAATGAGCTAGCAACAACAATAACAGATCAATAAAGAGGAACCGTTAAAGACTTGATTCTTTGAAAAAGAAAAGAGAGAGAAAAGGAAAAGGCCAAACCCTTAGCCGAGCCAACTAAAAGAAGACAAGCTAAATAAATAAAAGTTAGAGGTGGAATTGAGATATTGCAGCAGACACCACTGGAAAACAAGAGGGTCATTAAAGATTATCTGAAAACATATATTCTCACAAACTGAAAAAGAATCTAGAAGAAAAACACAAATTTCTTCCTCCACCCAAAGGATTTATTTATTATGTATATAATGTTCTTCCAGCATGTGTGCCTGCTCATGAAAAGAGGGTACCAAATCTCATAGATGGTTATGAGCCACCATGTTGTTGCTGGGAATTGAACAGACTGTTCTCTTAACCTCCGAGCCATCTCTCCAGCCGTTCTTTGTTTATTTGTTTGTTTGTTTTTCAAGACAAAATTTCTCTGTATAATAGCACTTCGCTTTCTTGGACTCACTTTGTAGACCATGCTTGCCCTGGACTCACAGAGATTTGGCTATCTCTGCCTCCCAAGTGCTAAGATTAAAGCCATGTGCCACTGCACCTGGTGAAATACACAAATTTCTAAACACATATACTTACCAGTTGAACCAAGAATACATACTCAATGTAAACAAACAGTTGCTAAAAACAAGATTGAGCAAGAAGTATCTCATCAGATAAAAGCCCAGGGCCAGAAACATTCACAGGTGAATTTGACCACACATTTAAAGAACTATCAATAGTGCTCTGCAAACTATCCTATAAAATAGAAATGGAAGAAACAAAACCTCATTTTATGAAGGAAGATTCACTGATACAAAGACCAGATAACAACAACAACAATAACAACAACAGAAATACCAATTTATTTGATGTACAAAGATGCAAAAATGCTCAATAAAATACTGCAAATTTAACTCAACAACACACTAACTCCATGACTAAGTTGGTCTCACCCTGGGGAAGCAAGAGTGGTTTAGCATCCCATCTGCTGATCCATAAACATGCTAGAGCCGGCAGACAGAAGCAAGAACAAAAACCATGTGATCATCTCAATAAATAGAGAAAAAGCCCTAGATGAGGCTCAACATTGCCCCATGTTAATAATTGAAGAAATTATGAATAGAAAAATAATACACCAACATAATAAAGGCCACAATCACTAACCTATAACCAACATTTAACTGAAGTGGACACGAGAATGCATTGCCTCTAAAATCAGGAGCAAGATAGGATGGCTAATTTCACCCCTTTTACTAAATATGTAACTGGAAATCATAGAGTAAATAAGGAAAAATAAATAAAATATACAAACAGGAAAAAGAGAAGTCCATTTCCCCCATTTGTAAATGATATGATCGTATACTTAAAATATCTTACAGAGTCGACCTTAAAGAAGACGCTTAGATCTAATAAATGCTTCTAGCAGAGTAGCAGGATACCAAATCATAAGTTAAAAAAGAAACAATAGCAAAGTCATTGACCAAGAAATCAGGAAAACAATCCCATTCACAACAGCCAACAAACAAAACAACAACAAAAACCCCACTGGCAATAAACTTAATCAAGGTTAAAAACATTTATGATGAAAACTCAAATACACCAAAGAAAGTAAAAAAAGACTCTAAAGAAGAAAAGACTTCCTATGTTCACAGATTAGCAAATTTTTTTAAATTCTAAACCTAAGGGGCTGGAGGGATAACTGAGCACTCAAGGGCACTTGAGGTTCTTGCAGAAGATTGGGTTCCCAGCACCTACATGATGCCTCACAACCATCCATAGCTCCATCTGGTACCTTCTTTGGCCTCTTCAGACTCCAGACACACATGTATACACACAAAGAGTACTGCATATATGCAGGCAAAACAATCATGCACATAAATAAAAATAAATCTCTCTTTAAAAGAGTATAAAAATGACTATATCACCATACAGAACATGAAACACCCCAGTTTTGAGCAAGAACAAGCAACGTGACAGATGTCACAATAGTGGTAGTTTTTTTTTTAACTCAGTTATGTAAACATGGTTTTGGGTTTTTTTGTTTTTGTTTTTGTCTGTTTGTTTGTTTTTTCTTTTGTTTTGTTCGAGACAGGGTCTCTCTGTGTTAGCCTTGGCTGTCCTGGACTCACTTTGTAGACCAGGCTGGCGTCGAACTCGCAGCCATCCACCTGCTTCTGCTTCCCGAGTGCTGGGATTAAAGGTGTGTGCCACCACGCCCAGATGTTTTGGGTTTGTTTGTTTGCTTGTTTTTGTTTTTTTGAGGCAGGGTTTCCCTGTGTAGCCTTGGCTGTCCTGGACTTGTTTTGTAGATGAGCCTGGCCTCAAACTCACAGCCATCCACCTGCCTCTGCCTCCCAAGTGCTGGGATTAAAAGGTGTGGGATATGAGGCTATTTTCGATTGTCCACAACAGCAAACTCTTTGCCCCATGCGGAGAGGGACATGATCTTTGCCAGCTGCAGATAGTTTAATTTGGGAAACTCTTGAGAGGGAGTAACTGACAGAGCCCAGAGAGGGATCAGGGCTTCAAGGAAGTAGGAGGCTGCTGCTGCTCCCCCTGCTGCTCCTGGTTGCTATTGTTGTACCTTGATGAGAAAGAAGCTGGGGATATTCTGACTATGAAGACTGAATGCGACGACTCTAACCAGCCGGAAGTAGCTAAGGAGAACAACACTCCTCTCTCCACTAACCTTTCTCTCCTATCTGGTACTGGGTGTCGGGTCCCAGCCCATGGGAAAAATCAAATCAGGGTTCACCTGAAAGAGGGAGTGGGGACTGAAAGTAGGATACAGAGACATGAGAAATAACAAGTCAGGAATTTCTGATCAAGATTCACTTTATTGCCAACTAGCAGGGACATATATAGAGCAAGGACAATAGGATTTATTCTAATGTCACTCACCCTAGCCCCCTGGGCAAGAATACAATAGCCCAAATCACTCCCTGTAGAACTTGCTAGTTCTCTGAGTAGTTCCTTGAAGAACGTCCTAGATCCTCTGGGTGGTTCCAAGTTGAGACTTCTCTACTTCTTTCAAAGGTAAATAGTCCAAAGATAGCCTAGAACACAAGACCTCGTGAGGCAAAGGTCAGCAACTCGAAGGTCACAGCATGCAGCCTAAGCACAGGATTTCCGACATGGCAGAATTTGGCATGGCTTCTTCCCACAATTGGGGTATTGGAAGGGATTGGGGTGGAGAAGGGAGATAGAGGCATTAGAAACCCCAATAAGTAGATTAAAAAGTATGCCTACAGCACACCATGACCATGGCAGCTCTTATGAAAAAAAATTTTTTAAATTGGGCCTTGCTTACCTTTTCAGAGCTTTAGTTCATTATCATCATGGCAGGAAGCATGGTGGCATGCAGGCCGATATGGTGCTGGCGAAGTAGCCGAGAGTTCTATATCAGAGTCTACAGGCAGCAGGAACACAGAGCCACTGGGTCTGTCTTGAGCTTTTGAAACCTCAGAGCCCACTCCCAGTGACACACTTCCTCCAACAAGGTCACACCGCCTAATCTTTCTCAAGTAGTGCAACTCCCTGATGACTACGCATCATTCAAATGATGCTCAGAGGGGCCATTCTTAACCAAATCACCACAGATATGTAGACCAATGAGGTAGAAGAGAGTACTCAAAGACAAACCCACACATCTGAATTTTGACAGAGGTGGCAGAAATATGCATTAGAAACAAGATGGCCACTGGGCTCGATAAATGGATCAGGGACACTCTTTTGTAACAAGGACTGAAATTTGGTTCCCAGCACCCACACTGAGCAGCCCACAACCTCCTATAACCTAAGCTCCAGGGATCTGACACTCCTCTGAAGACTTCTGAAGACACCCACATATGTGTGCACTCAAACACAAGGCAAATAAATCTTCAGAATGAAGAAAGAAAGGATTTGAACTCTTTATAAGGCAGTGCCAGGAAAACTTCATTCATAAAAAGGAGAAAGTCATGCTAGTGTGGCTTTGTTCATCTTCAGTTCTAGCACTCAGGAGGCAGAGGTAGGTAGATCTCTGTGAGTTCGAGGCTAACCTTGTCTAGACAGCAAGTTCTAGATTGGCCAGGGACATATTGTGAGATCCTGTCATAAAACAACGAAAGAAACTAAGGAAGAAAAACGGAAAGATTAAAATAATGTTACTTGTAGGAAAATGAATGGAATTTAAGATCATCATGGCATGGAAAATTAGCCAGACCCAGGAAGACGACAGTTTCATGTCTTCTTTCATTTGTGGAATTAAGACAAGACAAAAATGACATAAAGGGGGAAGGAAGACTATTGGACTCAAGAAGGGATCAAGAGAAGGGGAGGGCCGGGTGTTGTGGTGCACACCTTTAACTCCAGCACACAGGAGGCAGAGGCAGGCAGATCTCTGAGTTCGAGACCAGCCTGGTCTACAAAGTGAGTACAGGAGAGCCAAGCCTAACACAGAGAAACCCTGTCTCAGAGAGAGAGAGACAGAGAGAGACAGAGAGAGACAGAGACAAAGAGGGGGAGAGAAGGAGAGAGGGAGGGAGGGGGGAGGGAGGGAAACAAAAGGAGAGAGGACAATTTGGAGTGGTGAGGATGGCCAAAATACATTGTATGCATGTAAGAAAATGTCAGATAAAACTATTATTTGTATGAAATTAAAAAATACGTTCATACACATAAATGGACATGAAAATTTAAAGCATAATTTTATAAAATAATACTTCATCTGTGATGCCCTGGAATATTTTTACTATTATATTTTGTTTTCTAAATTTTATTCCATATTTGTGTTTCACTGTAAGTTTTTGGTTTCTAGAAACTTGGTGTTTTCTAGAGCACCTGATGGGGTGTCAGGTCCAAGGCCCCTGTGTCAGCATCAGGACCATTCCAGTGTCTGAATCTAAGCTTGGCCATGCCCTTACCTCCACCTCCTAAGTGCTGAGGCTACATGTATGCACAACTACACCCAACTCTGGCTTTTTTCTTTTATAGAGCAGCTGAGGCAAAAATATACAGAATAAAAATTTCATGAACATGAATTATCAATAATAATATAATAAGTATATATTTATATTATTTAAATACATACTTTAGGAAGCGTATATATATATATATATATACTTTAGGATAAATATACACATATATTTAGAATTTATATATGTATGAATATATTATGGAATAAATGTATGTGTGTGTGAATATATTTATTGTAGTAAGTTTCCATGTGGCTTTTCAAAAGGCCTTTGGTGTTAGTTCTCCCTATTTAGTCTCTACAAAGCCTGGGCCTACAACAGAAAGCTGCCTGCAAAATATACTGGTATGGTGTGGTACAAATTGTAGGAGTCCACTTCATAAGATCCGTAGCAGACACTGCTAAAGTGGCCAAGAACTTGAGACTAGACAGCTCAGTGGCCCTCGAGGAAAGCCTACCACCACCATTCAGCCGTTGGAGCATAGCGATGAAATGACTTGCAATGATCTAAGGCTGTACTCATAGACCAGCACCTTAACCCACCCTCATCAGAGAAGCGTCTTGCAGTAGATGCTAATTAAGACAAATGGACAATGTATGGAAAGTAGAAAACTTTGGATCACTCAGCCCTAAGTTGGATGCCATTATCAAACCTCTCCCCTCAATGCTCAGAGGTCTATGCAGAAGACAGGGTAGAAAGAGAGTAAAAGCCGGTGGTGGTGGGCGGCACCTAGGAAACAGCATCACCCAGACATAACAGGACTGAGGCACGCGAACTTACAGAGACAGTGACGGCACACATAAGACCTGCACGTGCTCAAACCAGACAAAACCTTTGCACAGACAAGAGCAGGTGGACACAGATCCCACCCTATCCAACAAGTGATTTTTAAGTGATATCTGCTGGCAATGGAAAATCCATTTTCTAGGATGGAGTGTCACTGAGTATATCACATAGACTCCAGGTCAGGCCCCCAGGCCAGGAATAGTTGGCTAACAACAAACAAACTCCACTTTTTTGTTGTTGGCTTTTTATTTTGTTTTTGTACTTTGTTTTTCTTTTTTTTCAATTTATTTTTATTTTAATTTGTTCACTTTATACCCCGATTATAGTCCCCTCCCTCACAGTCTCCCTATCCCACTCTTCCTCCCTCATTCCCTCTCCCTCCCTTCCCTAGTCCTCAGAAAAGAGAGCCCTTCTCCCCTAACATCTGACCTCAGCCTATCAAGTCTCATCTGAACTTCCTGTATCCTCTTCCTCTGTGACCTGGCAAGGCTGTACTGCCAGGGGGAAGTGATCACTGTGTGGACACCAGAGTCCATATAGAAGTAGCTGCTACTTCCCATATTATGGGGCCTACAAGGAGACTGTGCTGCCTGTCTACAACATCTGAGCAGAAGGTCTAAGTCCACGTGTTTTGGTACTTATTGTTGGTTTTTTTTTTCTTTTTGAGAGAAAGAACATGAAGTTGGGTGGGTAGGGAGGTGGGGAGGTTCAGAGAAGTTAGGAAAGAGGAAAGAATGTGATCAAAATCTGTTGTATCAAAATTTTAAATATGGATTAAGGGGAAGGATTCTCTATTCTTTAAAAGAACAAAATGGCATTTTTAATAGTAATTCATTTTTCCCACGGAGTCAGGCACCATTTCTTTCTCTAACCATGTCCCTAATGTACACCATTGTTGTATACATTTTGATAGCTTTGTGCTTCCGTAATTGTTGGATCTGGTTAGAGTGGGAATAAGGACAGGCAGTTAAATGACAGCTTTGCTAGGAAATACATCCAGTGATAACTCAGAAAAGAAATGCTTTTACCCCCCAGAGCAAAAAAAAAAAAAAAAAAAAAAATTTTCAAAAACGGAAATGTGCAGGATATCCAGCTCATATCCTTTTGCCCCAATTCTGCCAGGCTGTCCCGAGACAAAGCCAGCACAACATGTCTCTAAGAAGAGAGCCAAAGTCGTGGGTTCTGAAGCCAGATGCAGGAGAAAGCCAGGCCCGGGAATCACCGCGGCTTGGAGCTGAAGAAGGTTCTGTGCTCTCGGGTGAACCCTGGCGCTTGTGCTCCCTGCAAAACTGAGCCCCACCCTGATACAATAGTCTTGGACAGACTTCAAATTGACCTCCTCCGTCAAATTAAACCATAGCCTTTTATGAACAACCCAAGGAAGAGTTTTATTCTTCACTTCTTTCTTAATTTCTGAGTTTCCACTCTTGGGCCTGAGAGACTTAAAACAGCCTTGGTCTTTTCTGTTTCTGCCTTTGTTTTTTTTACACTCAGCAGCCACATTCGTGTAGCCACACGAGCTGGAGAGCAAGTGCAGGGTTTGTGCGTGAGAAGCTCTGAAACCTTGACTGAAGCACATGGGCTGGTTAAAGGGATGAGGAAAGTTTGCCATTCTAGAGGATAAAGGGAGAGGTTCAGAAAATTCAGTGTAAACATGTCTTCTGACTCGTGAGCTATGCAAGATGAATTGCACTTGGCAACTTGAGTATTCTGGACTGGTTTATGTATTCATAAACTCCCCCACTGGAGTCATGAGCAGAATTCAGTGTCAGGATAGGCTCCAAGCAAAGTCTTGTGACAGTGAGTCAGAGCATGGAATACAATAATATCTGGGCTTCGCTAGTTGGTTTAATGGTGATAGATGTTTATGTTTTATGCCCTCCAGGACAATACTACAATTACCTGTGGATGGATTTCTCCCCCCTCTCCCCTTCCCCCTCCCCCCCTCTTTCTGGCCTAAATCAGTGGTTCTCAACCTGTAAGTGACAACTTCTTTGGGGAGGGGATCAAATGACCCTTTCACAGGGGTTACTTAAGACCATTAGAAAGCACAGATATTATTACATTATGATTAATAACAGTAGAAAATTACAGTTATGAAGTAGCAATTAATTAATTTTAGGGTGGTAATGGGGTATCACTACAACATGAAGAACTGTATTAAAGGGTCACAGCAGTAGATAGATGGAGAACTTCTGGCCTATAGGGCGAAAAGCATCCCATAGAAAGCCATAAAAATCTTCATCGTCCCTACATTATCTCTTCGGTTTTTTTTTCTTCCAAACTCACCATTTTATTTTTACCCAGTAGTTAATTTGTTTATGCCATGGCAATTATAATTTTACTTATTGATATTTTTCCTGATACGGGTTAAAAATCATATACGCCTCCAAAATCAGCGCACCAAAGCTCTCCTACTGGAGATTTTCAACCTTAAAATTGGAACAGAGGGGGAACCTGTGGGGAGCGTCAGAGAACGGAGAATAAAGCGTCAGCGGCTCCTAAGACTTCTCGAACCATCCTGATCCACTGCACACAGTGTTGATCTACTAAGGGTTCCTAGCGCAATAGCGAAGTCTCAAAATGGATCCGATGCTAGGATGGTGACTGCTTCCCCCTGAGGTAACCTTGCCCCGCTACCCCCACATTTCCTTATAGCTACACCAACCTGATTGGTTGCTATCGGTGCTTGAGGCCAGCACGGGATGGTCTGGTTGGCTTTTACACTGCACAATAAAGTTAGAGCTGCGCCTTGAGTCTGGTCTCCGGAGTCTGATTCCTAGGAGTCTGCGTGGGCTCTGTCTCTGCTCACCCCCCCCCCCCCATTCCTCATCCCCACGCGTTCCAGGATAGCTGCAAATTCTTCTTCCCATCAAACCACAGGAGCAGCAGGGGCGAGCCGCAGCAGCCTTCCTCCTCCTCAGAGGCCCCTGTCTCTCTCCTGGCACTGGCAGTTATTTCTTCTTAGCGTCTCCTGAATTAAACTATCTGCAGCTGGCAAAGATCATCCTCCTCTCAGCGCTCATGCTCTTCATCTGGGCCGATTCTCCATCCACGCTGCGGGCCAGGTGCTTCTCCTCCAGCTAACCCATGGCCGTCTTCCTCTCTTCACTTCAGGTCTCCCTCTTTCTCCTCCCTACATTATCTCTTAAGCAACCATGTCCTTTTAAAATAAATGAATGAAGACTACACAACACAAGAGCGGTCTTTCAGGAACTTAGCTGTTTCCAATGTCCTCCATATGTGTAAGGTAACTGCCACCCAAACCTAGTGTTTCAGGGTATCGTAGAAGCTTTGATTGATGGGGTCTCCAGCTTCCTTCCATATAGTAAATATCCTAGGAACTAGTCACTCAGGATAGAAAACTGAGGGGGTGGGGAGATACAAAGATCAGCAGATGCCACTTATAGAAATAGTAAGGATAAATTCAGCAGCTGAAATGACCAGTTCCCTCTGTAGAAGCAAGCACCCTTTTGAAGATGACTCCATAGACTTAAGACTAGTTGTAAGAAAACACAGAGAGCCCTGACAACTAAATGTCTGTGTTCCTCAGTTACAACTGGAGAACTCTCCCCAAGCCAGAAAGACATGAGTGATAAGAGGACATTTGGCCCCAAAGACAATCCATGAAATATTCAGACCCTTAAGACACTGCTAGTATAGTATTAAAACCCAAGGCTGTGTGTGTGTGTGTGTGTGTGTGTGTGTGTGTGTGTGTGTGTGTGTGTGTGTGCGCGCGCGCGCGCATGCCTCTAGGGACCCTTCAGTGGTATGTTCCATCCAGGCTAACAAATTACCAACAAGTGGAGGATCTTCCAGTGCAGGGGTATCCGGGGACCTCTCTAGAATAAAGCATCTCTGTTTCAGAAGGACACATGGACTCAGAAAAGTGGGCCTCTCCCAAGGGTGTGGCTACTGGGATCCTCCACAGCAATGTGCCTCACAGTCATGCCTTGACATACTTATAGGAGAACGATGCCACGGCTGTCGGGATAATCTCTTGTGCAACATTATTCAAATGTTGATTTCTGTATAGACAGAACTTTGGTATTGGTATTCTTATGGCTGCATCGTATTTTGTAAACACCCCCTCCAATACCTTCTGATTGGTTCAACAAAGAGCTGGACAGCCAATAGCAAAGAAGAGAAACGATAGATGGGACTTCTGGGCAGAGATAAAAACTCTGGGGAAGAGTGAGGCACAGGAGATTCACCAGCCAGACTTGGAGGAAGAAACAGGAGCCAGGACCAGAAGACTGAGAGGTAATAAGCCACATGACAGACTGTAGATTAGCGTACAGGGATAAACTTAAGTTAGAAGAGCTAGTTGGCCTACGCTAAGGCCAAGCTTTCATTATTAATAAAAGGTCTCCATGCCATTATTTGGGAGCTAGTGGTCCTGTTATTCGTGGCATAGCTTTGTCCTTCCCTACAGTGCCAATGTGGGACAAAGGTGGAACGGCGCTCCTGTGTGGCTCATCTCCTGTTGTACCCAGCCATGTTTCCAGGTACCAAATGCACTACATGAATCAAAGCACTTTCTACTTGTACAATGATTAAAGGAAAGTTAGATGCCACTGTGCTGTAGAACCTGGTTCACACCCTGCTGCTGCCTTGGTGTGGAGGCCAGGCAGCCTTCAGGAAGGCTGCACAGCCACGGCTTCATTATGGTTGGCTGTAGTCCATGGGATCCTGACAACTGGGAACAGAGCAGCAGCTTCCTTTGAAGCTAGGGAGGGCCTTCTAACTACCACCAAAATACAAATACAAATACAAATACAAATACAAATACAAATACAAATACAAATGTCTTCCCAGCCAGCAGGTCCTGCTCATGTGGTGCTCATGTGGTATATGTCTGCTTCAAGCATGCTTAGTCCCTGTGAGTCTCTCTGGGAGATTCTGGCATTGAACATTATAGCAAAGAGCCAACATATTTAAGGAGGAAAATATTAGCCAAAATGTTTTCTGATAGTGGACATGGGAGCACACTCCTGTAGTCCCAGAACTTAGGGAGGCAAGAGCAAGGAGGCCACAAGATCCCAGCTAGTCTTAATAAGACCCTGTATTGACAAAAATAAAACAAAATATTTTGTTTTTCTGAGACAGGGATTCTCAATGTAACCTTGGCTGTCCTGGACTCAATTTATAGACCAGGCTGGCCTTGATCTCATAGAGATCTGCCTGCCTCTGTCTCCCTCTCCCCAAGTGCTAGGATTAGGATTAACATGCACCACCATTCCTGGCAAAACAAAATATAATATAATATAATATAATATAATATATATAATATTACCGTAGTAAAATGGTTGCCTACTATGCACAAAGTTCTATGTTCAGTTCCAGAAACAACACACACAGAGAAACACACACACACACACACACACACACACACACACACACACACACAGAGAGAGGGGGGGGGGTTGAGATTTACCACTCAGGGTTATGTGCAGTGTAATTGTTTTTTTGCTTTGTTTTGTTTTTGTTTTTTCAAGACAGGGTTTCTCTGTGTTAGCGTTGGCTGTCCTGAACTTGCTTTGTAGACCACACTGGCCTCAAATTCACAGCGATCCACCTGCCTCTGCCTCTGCCTCTGCCTCTGCCTCTGCCTCTGCCTCTGCTTCTGCTTCTGCCTCTGCTTCTGCTTCTGCCTCTGCCTCTGCCTCCCTAGTGCTAGGATTAAAGGCGTGCACTACCACACCTGGCACTGTGCAGTGTAATTGGATAGGCAAATTACACACCAAATTGTGAGGACCCTGCCTCCCAAAATGGAAACAAAGTCAAGAGAATAATCCAAGAGTTTTATGCTAATTTGAAAACATCCATAAAATATTAACATTATGTCAAATTTCAACTGATTTTTAAAAATTGTAAGTGGCCAGGCATGATGATTCACAAGTATACTCCCAGTGTTCAGAAGGCTGAGGCAGAAGGAGAATCATGAAAAGTTTGAGGCCATCCTGGGCTACATAGTGAGTTCCAGGCTGGCCTAAACTACAAAATGTGATCCTATCTGAAAGAACAAAACCACAAATATTATGAACAAATATCTGATCATCTGGGGAAGTAGAATAGTACAGCTCCTGTAAAGGAGTAATTTTCTCAATTCATCAAATCTATAAGTATCAGAAAATGCTCAATTATTCTTTAAAATCAGTCAAAGGATAGGAGCAGTACATTCACAGAAGAAACTCAGTTGAATCTTCGTAAGAAATGGTGTTCATCTTTGCTAATAATAAGAACTGTTGAAATTAAATTATAGGTCCTCAAACCCGTGAAATAATTTCACATGCGGCCTTGCAATATAACCACAGTAATCAGTCACTTGTCTAGTATGTGTGAAGCTACAGGTTCAATCCCCAGCAACACACACACACACACACACACACACACACACACATACACACACACACATACACACACGTGCGCGCGCGCGCACACACACACACCATTTTATGTTGCCATGAAACAGGTATGCTTGTTTGTTACTACTGAGACAGCAATGGGAATAAACTCAGAGGGAGAAATTAATAACAGTTTTTAAAACACACAGACACAAAACTGTTTTTGTAATTGCCGTGGTAATTGCCAACAGTCTGCAAGCCTGTGCACGGGGCATGAGCCCCTGGAGCTGCTGGCAGTTTTCTGAAGCAGTTACCTCTGCAGGAATTGGGAAATCAATTTATGTTTCACAGCCTTTCCTTTTGCATCTTTTTCGGTATCCAAAATCTGTAGTGATCGTACATATTGCTTATTATAAGATAGGTGTATTTTAAAACGGAAATAAAACCAGGACTGGAGCAATAGCAGTAGCTAGCACAGTGCACGCTGATTCTCCGTGCAGAGCATCATTACAGACATTTCTGGACCCGACTCACTTCATCTTCACAAACAGATAAGGGAAAAGAATATCAACTTCTCAGACAATAGAAGCTAAGCAACTGGGTCGGGTCCTAGACCAAAGGAGGGGCATTGGTAGGGCAGTTAGCAAGGTTTGGTTGAGGTTTGCTCAGAGACCTTCAAAAGTGTCTCTGGAAAGAGCCAGAGACGTCATGTTTTGTGTTCTGTGGATGTAGGTTCTGATCCGTGTGAGAACCTTAGAGGGTCCCCTGGCCAGCCACTCAGCTCCTCGATGTCAGCACAAAAGCAGACGGAGATGATGGGCAAGTGCAGTCCACTGAAATTTGAATTTCATATGCCAAATGGTTCTTAACTGTCTAAACTCATTCTTAGCTAAAGAGCTCTACAGAAAGAGATGGCTGTCACGACGTCACTCTCTGGTCACAGTTTGTTGACCTCTGGGTAAGATAACAGTATTAACTGTTGTGCTTCAGACATTCAAAAAATAATTCCTTCATTTTCAGAAAATAGACATAAAAATGGTTAAAATAGCTTTCTCTTAGCAACTTTCCCATGGCAAACTTCACTTGCACACCTCCGCTCATGGGAAATTCATTTTATCTAACTCATTTCACTATAGAACAACATACATTATCAGAAGAGAATTTACTAAATTGAAAGAAAGTATTACACGTGGGCCAGGAGCTGGGGGAAAATAGTATTTAAAATTGAATGACTGATGTTTGCTACCAGGTGTAAAATTGGCATTTTTTCAGCTCAGTCCATGGAGGTGAAGATAATGTTTAACCAGTGTGCCACCTAGTGGCTAAAGCATGAATAGAAGCACATGAAATAAAATCACCCATAACTCCCAAGCGCCCTAAGGGTTGCTAGGGAGGGAAGGGAAGGGAGGGAGGGGCATTCCTCATGTCTTTTTTAATCTTTATACAAAAAAAAAATTTTTTTTATTTGCTACTTGGAGTGGTTATTATTTGAAAATGGTGATGACTGCGAGTCAACCAATAGTAATTTCATTTTATAGAAAACAGATGGCCAAAGACAACGCGCAGGCAGTGTGCGTGCCTGCTCCTCTAAGGCACTGAAGCTGGGCCACACCTGGGGTTCGCTTCAGCCAATAGAGTTCAGCAGGAGTGGTGTGCTGACTCTGGGCCTAAGCCTTTGAGAAAGCCTGGAAATGTGTGCTTTAGTGCTTTTGGAAGCCGTAAGCCATGATTTAAGAAGTCTAGATGGAGAGGCCTATTGTTGATGAGGCTGTGTAGACAGAACCTATGAGAAGGTACGTAGAGATGAGTAACTCTTAGTATTGTTAGTGAGGGAAGGGAGACAGGGCAGAGAGGGAGGGGAGAGGGAGAGGGGAGCACTTCACTACCCTGCCCAGCCTTCCAATTATCTCTGCAAGAAGCCGTGTACGAAACAGTCTCCCAACTATCCCAGTTGAGCCTCTGTACTCACAGCTAAACTCGATCGGCCTGAAGACTCACGGGAAGGTTGCTGCTTACAAGAAAGATACTCCCTTCCGAGCAGTTCTCCCCTGCCTGATAGCTGACATCAGAGGATCCATTAAGTACAGAGTGGTGGGAGCATCCTGCCTCCTCGGCTTCAAATGTGCCCTTGTTTGGTGTGATCTGAGAAGATGTGATGGAGCCCTTGACCGAGCCTTCCACTGACAGCTAGTAAAGCTAAGTTTATCAGTACAGGACTCCAGATAGACGCTGCTCCCCAAGATGGAAAACTTCAGGGAGGGGTGTGGCAGGGAGGGAGGTTGGTGCTTTAGCTAGGCTCCTGAAGAGCGATTTGCATCTAAAGCAGGGCTTCTCAACCTCCCTAATGCTGTGACCCTTTAATACAGTTCTGCATGCTGTGGTGAGCCCTGACCATAAAATTATATCTTTGCTACTTCATAACTGTAATTCTGTCTGCTGCTATAAATCATAATGTAAATATCTGATTTGCCGGATATCTGCTATGCAGCCCCGTGAAAGGCTGAGAACAACTGCTCTAGACTTAGTCTGTCACTACGTAGACATGACATCGATTTCTCCACAGTTGTGTGCTATGTATGTTCTCTGCTTCTTCATTAAAGCAGTGGTCGCATGACCAAGGGCCTCCGCCGGTGCGAAGCCACACACCTGCCTGGATTTTTGTCTCCCATGCCTTCTCATGAGATCAATAGTTCTAGGGGCCTGCCAATCTAGTGAGCCTACCTTCCAACCCTCGTTCTACCCATCAACCTATGGCTGGCCCAGCCCAAGATGTGCTCAGGAAAGGACTGTCTAGCTCCTGGTCCCAACAGCATCTTCACTAGGACCATACTCCCTCTGGGTGGGCAGACAGCAGCCTCACCTTACTCATGACGTGATGCTATGAGCTCTGTCTAAGCCTTGTGACCATTTCCCTCTGTAGCTGCTACTATTCTTAATGGACCCATATCCTGGAAATTTGCATTGTTTGTCTGGTGACTGGGGACCAGCTGTGACCCAGGCAACCAAGTGAACTTCTCCGGGTGTGAACCCAAACCACACCACCCTCTGCAAGATCTTACTTAGTATGTCCCTCAAGGTTGTCCAGAGCGTTTTAAATTTCTGCTTTTCCTTGCTGTTTGAATGGCTAGTTGCTTGCACTGAGTAACTATGTTGCAGGCTCAAACTGATCCAAAATGGCAGGGCTTCTCTGTACTTTGACACAGGCACACATTAAAACAATATTTAGTTTTAATTACATCTGTATGTTGAGTATGTGCATGCGAGTGCAGGTGCCCACAGAGGTCAGACAAAGCATCAGATCCCTTGGAACTGGAGTTGGAGACAGTTGTAAGCCGTGTGATGTGGCTCCAAGTGCTTTCCACCGCCGAGCAAGCTCTCTAGTCCCACAGTTTTGCTCTGTATAATCACATATAAACTGTAAACTGTTCGTTATTGACAATAAACAAATAATTGCTATCCTATTAGTATTGGTAAGGCAGATGCATACACAATCACCAATACACACTCACTCATCAGTGGCGAGGATGAAAAACCGTGTCCCGTAGTGCCCCTGAGATCATGTTCTCGGGGAAAGCTATAACAGGCTGAGGAGAGACACCTTTTGCCCATCCTAAGCAGACTGCCTTTGAAAAATGTGATGTTCTCTTTTCTAGGTCAAGTGTGATTTATTATCACCTTTTGAGTCAAATCTTTCATCTAGTACAAAGGCAACGAGCATCCTCCCACCTAAGAAGTGACTGACACAGCCACAGTTCTAAATGATGCTAACAGTCAGGCAGAACTGGAAAGTATTTCATAGGCAAAAAAATGTAAATGAGAGCACAGCTGAACATAGTGGTTAATTGGGCTGGAACCCAGCGCTAATCTCAGAAAGAAAACAAAGCATGTTACATTGGTTTGCTTCTGCAAAGTTTAGTGTGCAGGGACAGATCTGCCCGTATCTGAAGACTCATCACCAGTGTCATTCAACCCAATTTCACGAATTTCAGAGGCATCTTGCTGTGACGATAATTGGAAACAATGTCAAGTGCTTTGCTTTCCTTACATTACTGTATATCAGTATGTCAATAAAAGTGTTTTTACATTTCTAATTCATGGATTACTTTCTGTCCACCGAAAGAAAAGTTTGACAAACACACTATTATCCTAATAAGAACTGCCATTACATTTCGAGTATTAATAGTCCTTGGAAAGAATTTGTCTTTGGGGAACAAACACTAGATCTGCCTGTGTTTTAAGATTTTGAAGACAGATCTGCATTTGCTGAAAACACGTAGACATTTACAATTTTGGACACGATGTGGGGAGGGGCTTAACCTAATCAGGAGTATTCACTGCAAACAGTTTAGGCTCACTTAAGATGTTGAATAATGTGGCAACCAGATACTGGCATGGTCCAGTGTGCTCTGACAGTTGGCAACCACAGTCAAAACAAGACTGAGAACAGTCAGTGCTGGGCCTGCTGGCGACAGCTCTGCTTAACACAGGCGGTGACGGGCACCAGAGCCACTGAATGCAGTGCTTCCATGGAGCTTGTCCTAGCCTCCCATCTCATTAGCCAGTGTAGGTCATAGGTCATATTATAGACTGGGTATGGTTTGTTGCATCCCCAAGGCTTTAGGAATAGAAAATTAACTCCCATCCACTGTGAGGCATCAGGAAAATAGAATTAATCTCACTGTGGTGTTTCAAGTTGAGGCACTTAGGAGGTGATTAGAATTGGAAATGGATTATGGTGCCTCTAGGATTGAATACTGGCAGTTTTATAAGAAGAAGAAGAGGGCCCAGAACACACATACAAGCATACATGGAAACATAAGCATACAACATACCATACAAGATGGCTCTAAGACACCTTGGGACTCTGCCAGCAAGACCATTGGCAGATGTGGGCCTGAAACCTACAGATCTAAAAGCTAAATAAACTGCTTTTCATGAGGGAGAGAGCCCCAGCCTCATACATTTTATTATTATGATGCTAAATGAAGTAACACATGGTTTCATGCCTGAAATGGAAGTGAAGAACGAGGACTTTATCCTGAGTTTCCTTAGTAAGACTTGGGTAACACATCCTACCGACACCATGTAGATTGGAGAATTCCTAGAAACAAGACAGATGGACTAGATATAGGGCCTGAGTTAAAATAAAAACTTTACAATAGCCATCTCTGTCTTGGGAAGGCTCTGGCTTCTGCTTTCTTCTATAGCTCCTCTTGAGTTCAAAACAACAATTTTGTTAAAAAAAAAAAAAAAAAAAAAGGTCCTATCTCAGTTTATCTTCCTGCCTTAGCTTATGCCAATAGTTCATCTAAATATTCACTGTCCATCACTAACTCTGCTCCCCAACCTACTCCTGCCATCTCCTTTCAGTTAAAATTTCTCCTCAGGTCACTTGAGAGGCTCACCACACTGCCGTTTGAAGAGGGAAGATGTGAGGCAGAAGAGGCCATCTGTAGAGGAGTGCTCTCATTTTCAGGCTTGCAAAGGGAGTAATCTATGCGCTGATCCCCATGGCCAGAAATCTGAATGTGCCAGTAACATAAGCAGGCCAGAGGTGGGCCCTGCGTATTGCCTTCTGTGCGGTTGACTTCTTCACTGCAGGCTGCGATTGGTGGGAGAAGCCTGTCCGTGCCAGACACAAATGCTTTCCAGCTGCTGCTTTATTATGCCCCAGAATAAGCACACGTGTGGCCACCCAGAGCCTGCCTGCATTGTATATCCTGCGGAACTGCACCTGACATCTGCTAGTCCTATGGAAGATACTCTAAACCCCTAGCAGACGGTCTGAGAGTGTAGCTCTGGGATGGCATGCTTGCTGGCAGGGGCAAAGCACAGTAAGTACACTCCCTCCACTCACACAGTCCAATATAGCACAGCCCATTGGTACTTTCTGAGGCAGACACTTTTCTTTTTGAGCGACACTGCCTAGACATGAGGGCCACCCCTCCAATTCTCCTCTCTCCTGAAGGTCCCCTGATCTCTTTCCCTTTCCTGTGATGGTCCTGTTTTCTGTACTGTCCTTGGACGGCATCCTGGTATGAAACATTTCTTTCCTTAGTTATCCTTACCTCAGTGAGTTCTCTGTGAAATATTACCATCTCGCCTTTTCCTTGGCCAGCTTAGAAATTCTCAAACTCACTGTAGTATCTAATCTTGTCTTATCCATGATTTAGGATTTATCTGAGATCTGGGTAAATTTCTAGCTATGTCAAAGATTATTAGGCTCCTGTGAATCAACTTAGAAAGAGAAATATCTAGGTCAGTAGTTCTCAACCTTCCTAATGCTGTGACTGTTTAAAATAGTTCCTCATGTTGTGGTGACCACCCCCCAACTATAAAATTATTTCATTGCCACTTCATAACTTTAATTTTGCTACTGTTATGACTCATAATTTAAATAGTTTTGGAGATGGGGGATTGTCAAAGGGGTCCCAAGCCACAGGTTGAGAACCACTGATCTAGTGTGACAAACTGTCTTACTTTCTGAAGCCTGGGATGTTTGGAGCATGGGTTATTAATGTTAGGAGTTGATCACCCCCTAGAAATAGCTGCTTCTGAGCTGGCCATGGTGGCACACATCTTTAATCCCAGTACTCGGGAGGCAGAGGCAGGACTGCTGTGAGTTCGAGGCCAGCCTGGTCTACAAAGTGAGTCTAGGATAGCCAAGGATACACAGAGAAACTCTGTCTCAAAAAGTCAAGAGAGAAAGAAAGAAAGAAAGGAAAAAGGAAAAGTAATAGCTGCTTCCCTGGGAAATATACATTTTTCATGCCAAACACCTGATTCTATGCCATTGGTGAACATGTGGGAAAAACCTGTTGGAAAACACATGCATGCCCTCATTCAGCACAGCCTGGCTCAGAGTAGAGTTAATAGAACACATTAATGTGCTTTACTGAGAACTCCCACCAAAACCTTTACATTCTTCAGGTTTTCCAAAGATCGAACTCAGGGTACCGTTCATGACTTAACCAAAGGCTAAAGGAGGAGGTGACTATGGCTCCATCAAAGAACTAAGAAATCTCTAGAGTATGTCTACAAAACCTGTTGGGTTTTTTTTTTTTTTTTAAGTTTTAAACAAACAAAACAAAACAAATATTGGTTCGTCCTGGCTGTCCTACAGTCTGACTAGGGTAGTCATGCTGGCCAAGTGTCAGCTTGTCAGGGAATCTGCTCTTGAAGTCCTGAGCAACTGTTATCTCAAATAGGCTTGTAATGGCAGCTGTGAGAGTGGGAAAGGTTCAGGCTTGAAAGTAGCTGACCAACACCCATGAGGTCAAACATAAAATCCTTTTAGTAATGTCTATGATTTTGGTGAAGCCTTGAAGAATTCCTAACTCTATTCTGTTGGAATTTCAGAGACATAAAAACAATAGCAACAGTAAAACCCTATAAGGCTGGACTAAATTTACTCAGGTAAAGTGTAGAAAGAATTATTCTTCCTGTATTAATCAATACAGGAAATTATTACAGCTGCAGTTTTCTTTAACCAGCTGGTTCCTCAATGACTGACACAGAGAGGTATGATTTATTATTAAGCTGTAAGCACTGTGCTGGGCAGATTCTGAGCTATTCCAATCCTAGTTCCCTTAAAAACCCACATAAAAGCCAATGGCTTGCCAATCTGATGACACCTGGGCATCTCTGCTCCATCAGTCTGTCCTTAATGCCACTTGTTCACTGTCATCTTGCCTTATATTGACTCCTCTCTCTCTGGCTTCCTCTCCCCTGTTACCTCTTCTGCTTTTTTTTCTCTCCTTCCCTTTCTTGAACCCAAACCCAGGCACCTAAAACTCTACCTCCCTCTCTTCTACCCTGTCATAGGCTTCAACATCTTTATTTAGCCAATCAGGGATAATTGGGGAACATTCCCCATCATCACATGGTTACAGGGATAGTACAACATTCACAACAATGCCCATGGCAGGGGAGCAACCAGGTCTCAAGGCACTGAAATCAGCATTTGAAAACACAGTTGGACCTTCCTCCAACAATAAAGTGCAACCTAATTTACTTGACTTATTGAATTATTACCACCACCACCACCACCACCACCATCATCATCATCATCACTATTGCTTGTTTTTCTTTGCATGTGTGGTTTTGCTTTGGTTGTCTGTTTGAGACAGAGTCTCACTATGTGGGCCCGACTGTCCTGGATCTCACTATGTAGACCAGGCTGGCCTCAAACTCACAGAGCTTCGTCTGCCTCTGTCTCCCAAGTGCTGGGATTATAGTTGTGTTTCACCATGCCTGGCCAACTCAGCTTAATTATTTTTAATAAAATGCGCTATGAATGTGTGAAACCAAACCAAAATTATCACGATGTTGTGTTTGTTAGGATTGTACCTAAAGTGGCAGCCTAAGAGAAGAATGTGACTGTAGAAACTTTATTTGGGAGGTAATCCCAGGAAACAAAAGTGAGGGACTTATGAGACAAAGGAGGGGGGGGAAATCCATGACTGTCCATGTTGTTGAGATAGGTAATAGAGTCTCTATTCTGTTAGGATGGAGATACAGCAAGAGGCTTATGTGGGCCCGGGACCTGGGATAGGATTTGCCGGGCATTTTAGCTCAAAGTCTTTGAAGGGGTTTGAATCTGGGCTAAGGTTGTAGTCATCTTGGTAGGGTTATGGCATTTTGCTTCCCATTAGCCATTAACACTCTAAAATGGCTTTGAATATGACCGCACATAAAATTGTGAACCTAGTGAACACTATGGAGTTTTTATTTTATTTTAAATTATGTGTATATGAATGCATGCCTGTATGGGTTTGTACATATATGGAGTGCAGTGCCTATTAGTCATCATCAAAGACCATCAAATCATCTGTAACTGGAGTTAAAGATGGTTGTGGCTGCCAAAACACTGGGTGGACCAGATAGGCTTAGCTGGGGCAGTAGCATCCTTTTTCACTTATGTGGCTGGAAGGTAAATGCTGGTTCTTGGTCTTCAGCAACCCTCCCTGTGAGCTTCTCCACTGCTGTATGCTGCTCCGTCCTTCTGAACTGTGAGTCAAAATATCTTTCCTCTCATTCAGTTGTTCGTCAGGTGTTTTGTTGAATCAATGACAAAAGGAACTGGCCACTCACATTTCTCTGGCCCTTACCTGGTTCCTTTGGAGCCACACCAGTATCCTGCTGATTCTTTGGGTTAGTTCCTGTTCTTTGGAGCTAAGTGTATAGATTCCTATCACTTGATGCCCACAGAACTACTCCAATCCTCCTTGCCATAGCATTTTAATGTATGCAGTGGTATCTTAATAAACCCAACAGTATGGGCGAAAGAGAATTTCTTTGTATAGCTTTAAGAGCTGTAACATATCCCTTGCATGCAGTTGCACCTTAGGAATAAGTTGATGACTCTGCTCTTTGTTCATCCCACTTCTCTTCCCACTTGCTGCAGAAGGATTATACTCACATTCTTGTTTCTTGCTGTAGTAGTTTAAATGAGAAGTGTCCCCTGTATGCTTATGTATTTGAACATTTGACCCCCGGCCCCAGTTGGTTACTATTTTGGGAGCTTGTGGAACCTTTATGAGGTAATGGCTTGCTAGAGAAAATATGTCACTGAAGTCAAGTTTTAAGAGTGTATAGCTTCAATACGCTTCCTGCTGGCTTTCTCCACTCCCTGTGTATGACTGAGATGTGGTCTCTCAGCCTCTCACTCTGGCCACCTGCTACCACGCATCCTCTTCCCTTATGGCTTCTCTCTCCATGACTGTCAGCCAAAATAAACTCTTCCATCTGTAAGTTGGTTTTGGTCATGGTGTTTGATCACATCAACAGAAGAGTTTAAGCCATGTTTAAGTAGATAACCAATAAAAGCCTTAGGTAAGCCAATAAAGCAGTGATCCTCAGCTTTGGATGCCTACTAGAATTACCTGAAAGATTTAAGAATAAATCTGCATATTCCCAGTTATACAACAGGCCACTTATGTAAGGTCTATGGGCATGGAATACTGGAACAGTGGTTTTTAAATTCTTTCTACGTTGGCTCCAGTGAACAGCAAAGTTTAAATGCGATGAGTTTTCAAATTTTTAAATCTTGGTTTCTTATCATGCTTAACTATTATTTAGGACCCAGAGTTGTAGTTAGGTAGATGATATCTAGATAGTTACTATACTAGAGATGAAAACAAAACATTCAATTATTAATTATTTGAGACCATAAATAAATCCATTGGATGTTAAAGGACATCTTAGAAAAAAATCTGTGAATGTTTTGCCAGCCTGTATGTACATGTATGCAACATCTATGGAGGCTGGAAGAAGGCACCAGATTGCCTGGGTCTGGAGTAACAGGCAGTTGTGAGCTACCTTGTGTGTACTGGGAATTTAACGTAGGTCCTCTCCAAGAGCAACAGTTTCTCTTAACTAATGAGCTATTTTTCAGACCCTTAAAACAAAATCTTCTTAAAAAATATTTAGATGGGTTGTAGTGGTACACATCTTTAATCCCAGCACTTGGGAGGCAGAAGTAGGGGGAATTTCTGTGACTTTGAGACCAACCTGGCTTACAGAGCGAGTTCCAGGACATCCAGGACTAAACAAGGAAGCCTCTAAAGTCTCAAGACCAAACATAGATACAAACAAACAAAGCAAATGAACAACAACAACAAAAGAACCCACTATATTTTCAAAAGAAAAGCTACCAACATTTCACTAGCTGCTTTGATGTGTGAGTTAGAAATAGATACCCTATGAGCATATACAGGGGGAGGTAATCCCCCTCAAGAACAGTCATAGGGGAGGGGAATAAGGGGAAAAGGGGAGGGAGGGAAGAATGGAAGGACACAAGGGATGGGATAACCATTGAGATGTAACAAGAATAAATTAATAATAAAAAAAACAAACAAAACAAAACAACAACAACAAAAAAGAAGTGAAAATGAGTAGGACCAACTTGTACATACCACATTCTGTAAATAAAATACATTTATAGGAAAAAAAAAAAAGAAATAGTACCCAGTATCTGTCCCCGTATTCAGAATCTGACTTGCCATGTAGTCTCTGGCAATCTTGGTACACTGATGATGCGAGTCAAAAATGAAACATTTCTTAGAGTTTTGACTTTCTAGACTCCCTGACCCCACCCCTACTGCCCTTGAGTCCTGCTTCACACTCTGAGAACAGCTACTGTAGAAGGCTGTGCAGCAGATGACTCCCACGTGGATGAGGTAATAAGTCTTCCATATTTTCACCTTTCTAACAGCATTTACCCTCAAGTTTCTCCTCATCTTCCATTCTGCTCTCCATGCCCTTGTTCCTATCGGGCTCCAATAAGAGCCCAAGGTCCTTTACTCCAATACCAAGAGGTATTCTGGTGCTGTGGTCAAGTTCAGGCACCTGAGTGAGGTAATATCAGACAGGGTTCTAAGAAGAGAGTTAAAGTTCTCTGAATGTTTTTAAATTGTGTATTAATATATAATTAATGTATATATGCATAAATATGCTAATTTGTGTATAAATAGAAACTGTGTATCATAGTTCAAGACAAGAATAAAGTACAGACTGATCAAAGCTAACCAGACTGATACCTAGAATATACAAAGAACTCAAAAATGACAAAAAAAAAAATCAAGTAATTAAATTAAAAATGGTTCAATTGTCTGAGTAGATGTTCTCAGAACAAGAAATTCACATGGCTTGCAAACCTTCAGAAGAACGCTTTACATTGGTTACTATGGAAATGGGCAACTCAAAGCCCACATATGCCCTAGGAAACCTGGGGTAAGAGAGGATATTGTACTGCGTTGCCCTGCTGCTGTGTGCTATTGCGCTGGATTCTGCTCCGTCACCTTTCTATTACTGTCTCAGCATCCAGCCAGAAACTGCTGTCAGGTGTTGTGTCTAAAACTAGGGATAACAAATCCTACACCCCAGCTCCAAAAGCTCACGTTAGCTCTGTTAGTTCAGCTCTTGGGCCAGTTTAAGCTGTTTTCAGAAAGAGCCGTGAACAAAATCCTTCAACCCTAAACCTCAAGACTGTCTCCAAAGTGCTCACAAGGGAACCCTGCATGGGAACCCTGATTTCTCAGTACCCTCACTAACACTTACCGTGGGGGGTCTTCCTAACTCCAGTCATCCTACAGCTAGAATTTGGCATCATTTTGTGTTTGACTCTTATTTCCTTAATGGTAATAGTAGTGATCATCTTTCATATGTTCATTGAGAATTTGCATATCTTCTTTTTGGACAAACTTCTAATCAAATCCTTTGTCTAATTAAAAGATTAATGTTTTCTAAGTCTGTTACAGGCTTACACCTGTAATCCCAATACTGAAGACAGTAAGGCAGGAGGATAGTCATGAGTTTGAGGTTACCCTGGGCTGCACAGTGGATTCTGTCTCCAAACAATAACAAATACTTGATGATTTCTTTCCTGGGTGAATTTTAAGTGGTTTAATATATGTTGGATACAGATCTGCAGTAGATATGTAATTTGCAAATATAGGGTTGTCCTCCTACTTCTGATAGTATTCTCTGAAGCATAAAAGGTTTTGTATGTATGTATGTATGTATGTGTGTGTACATGTTCACATGTGTCCTTATGTGTGAGGAGGCCAGAGACTGGGATCAGGTACCTTTCTCTGTCCACCTTTTGTTTTGAGACAGACTTTTGTCAATGGACCCCAAGGTCCCTGCTCAGGCTGGACTGGATGACCAGCAAGCCTGGGGAGTCCTCTTGTCTCTGCCTACCAAGAGCTGGGATTAAGGCACTCAATTTTTTTTCACGAGTGCAGGGGATCAAATGAATGTTCTCATTTTTTATTTGGTTTTGTTTTGTTTTTTGTTTTTGTGGGGTTTTTTTTTTTCTGGATACTTTTAATAAAGTAAGGTTTACATTGTTGGTATTAAAGAATAGTCATATACACACACATAAAATAAAACCTCTTGGGCTCAGGTGGGGAAGTCCAAAGAGAGCACATGAGAAACAGAAGTCATGCATGGGGTGGGGGGTGGGGGGCCGGGGCAAGGAGTCTGACATGTGATCAGGTAACAGGGCCTTGAGATCCAAGCGGACGGCATAGGGGCCACCCCAGGATGGAGGGGTCCTAAAATTATACCGAGTCAGATTGTTTTTAACCTTAAAGTATTTGAGCGCCATTTTAAAAGTAAGCAAGCACAAATATTTCCTACTGAGGTCACGGGTGGGGACACACACCCTTTCCAAGTACAAACATGGCTGGTACCTAGCAGCCTCCATTTACACACTCCAGTATTGGGTGCTGTCAAGATGTCATGTCCTCCTGTCACACACAGTGCTGTGCTAGGAACCAGACAGTAATAGCCAAGGACAAGTTCTACTTAAGGCACTGACTGACAGAGCTATCTCTGAAGAGCTGGTATTATTTCCAGACATGTGACCTTAGCCTTCAGTGGCATTTACATATAAATAGGCATAAATAAAACCATCCTGCACCCTGAAGCCTAGGAAGACAGTGCAGGCAGAGCAGACCCAGTGAGGAACAGCGGTTCTTACCTGAAATATTCTAACAGAATGTAGTTCATAATGGAGACGCCTCTCATGTAAACATCTGGCTGGCTACATTTACTGCCGCCTCAGGAGTGTACAGACTCATTAGCACCACCACCCCACCCCACCCCACCCTACCCCCCCGCGCCAAAGTTTTCTATTTAAATCTTAAAAATGACACACACCATTTGTAATTATTTAGGTTATAAATGTTTCTGATGTTGCAGCAGAGGATGTTTGTAGAAAAAAAAATAATGCATAGTGACCCGAAATATGTTAAAGTACCAAGTTACAGAGGAGTGGTAAATGTGCATGTCTTACGATCTGAGGAGGAAGCCATCTAGTCTCTCGCCACTGAGCAGAACTGGCTTGTAAGTTGCCTGTAGGTGTTTCAACTCAGGCTTTGAAGGCTGCCCTCTATTTCTAGTTGGTTGAGTATTTTTATCATGAAGTAGAATTAAATTTTCTTTTATGAAAATAGCTGAAAAAAATCTAAAGTATAAAACGTTTAAATATATATATATATATATACCATAAGACAAAATATTACCCAAAACATTTAAAACTTAGTTTTAGAAAGTTCGCCTATCTAATTTAAAATGGACTAGGCACAGTTGTGGCACACCACCCTCCACAGTGATCCTGTCCAGAATATTTTCAGTCAGACAGAGATGGGGCCCTGGCTGAAGAGTCAGGGCCCCTCTTGGGACAAGTGCTTGTCTGTCCCTGGGTCACAGTACAAGTGAGCTCCATAGGGAGTGTGGCCTTGTCCTTGGCCCACTAGGGCCTCCTCTCGGGTTTCCACCAAAATCTCTCCCACATGGTCCAGCTCAGCCAGGTCAGACTTGTAAGTGGAGCTGGGAGGCGGAGCAGCTGCAGCAAAGCTCCCCAAGTCCGTGACTGAGGCTGAGCTTGCTGTTACTCTTTACTCCCCTTAGCACCGTGTCCATGTCGGGGCATAGTAGGAACTGTCGACATATGAGAAGAGCTCCTCCATTGAGCTGGGTTGTTTGCTCTTCAGGGTCTCAAATATCTGGTCCAGTGACTTCTGGAAGGTTCCCGGGTTTTGTTGTGGGTCGTCTATCTCCCGTAGGCTGCTCTGAGGGTTCCTTTGCCTCTGTGCTGAGCTGATTCTGGGAAGCTTGGAAACTGAGCTTTATAAGGGACCGTCTTCCAGTTCAGAAGTGGGGTGCTTCCCCTCAGCTCCTCTTCCTGACACAGGTCTCTGCGGACACTAGGAGGTCAATTGGTGCTGGTTCTACGTTCTGGGTGCCATCTCATGCCACACGCCATCCCGGCACATTTCTTCCTGGATGTGCAGGACTGTGTTGGCGATGAGGACTGGGCGGCAGAAGTTGGGCTCCGCTAGCATGTGGTAGAGTTGGACCTTGACCAGGGACATATCCAGGCGTGACTGCCGCTGCAGGCTATAGGAAGGGACAGTGGAAAACCCTCAGACTCCTTCCTCCTGGTCACCATATTTCCTCTTCTGTCCTCTAGCAAACATCCTGTCCTGCACTGCAAGGCAGGCCCACCACTCCATCGGGCGCCGGGACCAGTCAGCACCCACAGAGTCACCATGGCCCCTTGGCATGGTGGCGCAAGCGACGATTCGAATTTTACTGATGAACCGTCTCCTCAACCCCAAAGTCTTAATTTTACTGAGATACAGTCTTTTTATTTTCTTTTATCATTTGTACTTTGCTGTTTTAAGGTCACTAGTATTTACTTCTGTGTTTTCTTTTGGAGAGAGAGTCATACTGTTAGCACTACCATTTTAGGATACAATCCATTTTGAGTAATTTTGCTTTAAGAGCATAAGGTAGAAGTTCAGCTTCATTCTTTTGCACTCGTGTCTGCCATTTGCTTAAGAGATTTTCTTGTACCTATTGAATGGTATGGCACCCCTGCTAGGAATCAATTCGCCCTAAATGCCAGTTTCCATGCTATTCCATTGATATTTTTTTGGTCTGCTTTTATATTAGGAGCACACAGTCTTGATTTTGAATTACAGTGAATTTAGATACTATGATGTCTGAGTTCTCTGAATTTATTCCTTTTCCAGATTGTTTTGAGTATTTTTGACTCCTTGAGCATCCATGTCAATTTTAGGCTTTCTGACCAAAAGTCATATGAATGTGTGACGAGCTTTCCTGTAGTCCACATCCACTGGAAGGCATTGCCACTTTAACACTAAGCCTTCTGGTGGGCGAACATGGGATACACTTATATTTATTTATCTCTTCTTCCACCTCTGTCAATAATTCTTGCACTTGCTCTGCTGAATTTATTTCTGTCTATTTTATTCTACTTGATGCTATGACAAATAGAATGTTTCTTTAAATTTTACTTTCATATTTTCCATATTAATGTATAGAAATGCAACCGTGTTTTGGATATTAGTTTTGTATTCTGGAACATGCTGAGCTGGTTAGATTTTAGCGGTTTGTGATGTACTGAAGTGAGCAGTTTGAGATGATAATATTTCTTAGAAACCCTTATATACAGAATCATGATATCTGTAGATGAAGTCTTTTCACTTCTACCTTTCCAATCTGGGTGGGTCTTTGTTTCTACTTCTTACATAACTCCAGAAAAATAATGCATAGTGACCCAAAATATGTTAAAGTACAAAGATACAGAGGAGTGTTAAATGTACATGTCTTACGATCTGAGGAGGAAGGATCTAGTCTCTCGACACTGAGCAGAATTGGCTTGTAAATTGACTGTAGGTGTTTCAAGTCAGGCTTTGAAGGCTGTCCTCTATTTCTAGTTGGTTGAGTATTTTTATCATGAAGTAGAATTAATTTTTCTCCATGCTTTTTCCTTTTCTTCTTTAAGCAGAACAAAACCGTTGCCTTGTTCTGCTTGTTTATTTTGAGATTTGGTCTCATGTAACCCAAGCTGGCCTCAGATTTACTATGCAGTTGAGGGTGTCCTTGAAACTCCTGTTTCTTTGCAGTTGAAGCTGTCCTTGAAACTCCTGTTTCTCTTGCCTCCACTTCCCAAGTGTTGAAATTATAAGCATGTGCCACTACACGCAGCTGTCTTTCTGTATCTATTGAGATGATCATATCCTTTTTTTGCTAATGTTATCAACTTAGTGTGTTATATGATTGATTTTCAGATGTTAAACCAACCAGCATTCATGGAAATCACATAATCACCACATATAATTATTTTTATTTTTTGCTGAGGAACATATATATATAGGTATGTATTTTTGAACAAATACATATGCATATAAATGAATGAGTTTTTAGAAGTAAAGGACTTCTCCATAGAGAAAGGCTCTAAAATATGAAGATAAAAATTTTGCACAAAGTTTTAGGGGGCTTAAGGATACCAGACTCACTGAAAATTGTGGTTGTACATATTACAGGATTACACTCTTATCTCTTCCCTGTGGAAAGGTAAAGGGTAAACTGAAATGGGAAGAACCACTGATTAAAATCAAAAGAGAAAGCTCGGATTCTTACTCTTCTCACTCCTACATGTGGGAACTTGCATCGCTGTGGTGTTTGACAGGTTCTGTTTCCCCATCTGTGTGATGAAGTGCAGTGAGGAGGTGTGTCACCTGCTCTCTGAGACACATTCCAGCCATCGTAAACTACAAGTCTCTACAATATCATATGGAGCTCAGATTTTAAGAGAATATTTTACATGTTGTTTCACAACTCAGTGTCTCTGAGATGATTTAGGGACAAAAGATACACGGGTTAGTTAAACACCGCGTGATCACAAAAAAGTCTACTTTCTGAAGCACAGGAAAGTGAACAATCCTCTTTAAGAGAGTATGGCTAAGCTTAAAGACAAACTTGAGCTGAATCCGAGTTTCTCAGTTATAGATAGCAGGGAAGGGCAGAATTTATATATTATGTATGTATAACACACACACACACACACACACACACATATATATGATGTATGTTTTCTTTTTATAAGTTTTGATTTCAATTTTTTAAGAGGCAAAGTTTTTACATGCTTTTCTAGTGACCTCATGAATAACCTGTGAAAGTCAGTGTGTGATCGCCGTACGCGGATGGTAGTGAGTTTCCAGGAACTGAAAGCAATAAGGTCTTGCAAGTGGATTTCCAGTGGCCCTTAATTAGAGACCACACATTCCTTTTGAATCTCTTCCTCACTATTGTCATGATGCTGCCATTCCAGTAGAGGACACAATTTTAGATTATTTTTCTTCAGGAGAGTTAACATTCTCTTTCATAGACTTTAGTTTTTAGTGTACTTACC
The DNA here is from genome assembly GCF_903995435.1 of Acomys russatus. NCBI lineage: Eukaryota > Metazoa > Chordata > Mammalia > Rodentia > Muridae > Acomys > Acomys russatus. Next base: position 41,223,638 of record NC_067141.1, on the reverse strand, counting down.
ATAATGTGTTTGGGATGTAGGGAATGTTCGGAAGGAAAGAAAATAAATGATTTATCCATAAGTCATTAGTAATTCAAGAAACACTTCCCAACAGAGTGAGAATGAGCAGCCACAGTCAGTTAACTATCAGGAGCCACTAACAGGGGTTTTGTTCAAGCATGAACAATAGGATGAAGGTAAGGCAGTTACACAGAAAACCCAAGCAAAAAACAGTATCTTTCTTTTTTGAAATATTACACTAACTAAAAATGCCTTTGGCTTAATTCAAATCATTGGGGTTTCTCGTGTTTGGCTTTGCTTTTGCTCTAACACTTAAAGGTCTTTTGGTAGAGAAGCAACCAGTAAGCCGTGTCTTGGTGACAGATGCTCACCTCAGTGGAGTTCATAGATCAGGTAAGGATTCAGGAGACCCACCTTTGAGTTTTTAATCTTTCCCCCTTCTTACTGATCTTCAGTTACTTTCTTTCAACAGGTCTTAGTTTCCTCAAAGCATCCAAATAGTGTTATCTGCCTATTTCTCGGGACCCGTTGTCTAATCAAAGAAGATGGTGCATACAAATTAACTTTTTAAAAGAGTTAAGGTGAGGTTGGAAAGATGACTCAGTAACTGAGAGCACTTAGTTACAAGTGTCCTTGTACGGGACCTGGGTTTGGTCCCCAGTACCCACATTAGGGCTAACAACTGTCTGCGGATCTGATGCCCACTTCTGAGCTCCAAGGCCACTACATCATTATGCATAGACATACATGCAGGCAAGATAATCATATACATAAAATAAAAATAAATAAATCTTTAAATCATAATAAAGCTGTAAGTATACGTAAGTTACTTTAAAAAAAATAGAAGCAGTTGATCTTGCAACTGTGCTCTTGCCTGTAGGTAAGGGCCTATGATGGTTACTTTGGTTGTCAAGATCATTGAATTAGTGCATGTCTAAGGGATTAGTGAAACACATCTGAGAGAGTCTGTGATGCAGTTTCAATGACAATTAGATTATGAGGACTCTGATCCTTGGTGAAATCAGAACATGATGTCATTACTAGGAAGTGATGAAAGGAGGTGAGGCCTACATGAAGGAAGTAGCTACTTGTGGGTTTGTCCTTGGGGACTATATCTAGCCTGGGCTTCTCTATTGTTTTTCTTTTGCTTCCCAGCCACCATGATATGCAGTGTTTGGCTCTGTCATGTTTGTCCACCATCTTGGACTGATACATCTGAAACTGTATGCTAAAATAAATCTCTTGCTTGAGTTGTTTCTGTTGGGGTCTTGCTCACAGTGGAAAGTATCTAATATAAAGACAATCTGCTCAGAAGCCACAGTGTGAGCCGCAGTACCTCGAGTTTCACTTTTGTCTTCCATCTTAAAATCACTTATTGCGCCAGAGTGTGAAATCTGTTGACTTGAATTGGGTTGTAAGAAACTATGGTGGAAGGAGAAAATTGATTTCGGAAAGTTGTCCTTTTTCTTCTGCACACACACACACACACACACACACAGAGAGAGAGAGAGAGAGAGAGAGAGAGAGAGAGAGAGAGAGAGAGAGAGAGAGAGAGAGAGAGAGAGAGAGACAGAGACAGAGACAGAGACAGAGACAGAGACAGAGATAGAGACAGACTTAAATAAAAATCTAAAAAATTAAAATGACTTATCAACTGGACATGGTAATCCAAGCATTAGGGAACTAGCCAGGAGGATCACAAATTTGAGGCCAGTTTGGATTATGAAGCAAGACTCTAGTTTACAAAGCAAAACTAAGTAAATAAATACTATTAATCATTGAGGCCCAGACTGTAAAGTAACAAAAGACCTTTTTCATTGGAATTGAAAGTTTTAGTGAACTTGTGAGTAAACTTACTGTGGGAACTAGCTCGCAAGTCATGGCGGTAATCTCTGTAAACATACTAACTCATTTCCTTCAGCAGGACCCACAGTGAGCATCTGCCTCGATGCCGGCTGTGAATAAAAGAGGCGAAAGTCTCCTCTCTGCTGGAGTCTCCCTTTGTGTGTACAGCAATGGCTACTGAGAACTTTGAGTTCTTATTTAATAGGATATAGAAATGCCGTAGGAAATAATCCTGAATTTTGTCCACCTAATTTTTGCTAGACTGTATCCTCAACAGTTTCCCAAAGTCTTCTTTTTTCTTTTTACCTAAAAATTCTTTGTCTCCATCTAATTGAGACTTGAGAACAAATGACTTTCAAAAAGCATCAACTAGGAAATTCACAAGGTGCTTTCGGCTCATAAAATAATTTCTTAAATGCAGTCTTATTTAAAATGTCCAGCAACCCTCCTCATCTATACTATTTTCATTCTGAAACTAGAAAACAACAACAACAACAACAAAGGTTTAGAAGTAGGAAGTCATCTACTCCAAACCACACAGCTTTAAGTGAGGATAGGGGAGGGAGGGTGGGAGAGAGGACAGACAGGTGAAAGTGGGTTAACCAAAGTAAGAATGTATTATAAAGTGTTATGTATTTACATAGAAACCCACTATTTATAACTTCATTTTTAATATAATAATAATAATAATAATAATAATAATAATAATAATAATAAATAATTAATAATAATGTTTTGATGAAGATATTTTGCATGGATGCACAGTGCTGTTCCCAGAAGACATGGTTATTAAACAAAAATCTCAGTGCTAGACAGGTATGGGGATCCCTGAATTCCAGATGGGGCAATCAACTCCATAGGGAGGTATGTGTCTTGGGACCCAAATCAGAAGCTATAAAATTATTAGTCTCAGGGGAGGGTTCTTCCTTCCTTCTGTGCCCTGGTACCCACTCAGTGTTCCTAATCATGCAGAAAGCCATGTTTTTAAATAGCCTTGGAAGGTAAGAGATGTGCCGGCATCCAACTTGATTGTTATAGGCAGGCTGTCCAGAAAAAGAATCCGTTCAGTGAAACCCAATTCCTAGCATTCTGCAAGCCACCCAATAAAGCTGCGTTTTATTGTCTTTAAATTTCTGGTGGAGTTTTTAAGGTCTTGCCTTGTTTTCAACCATGATGACTGGCTTTCCTTCCCTTGGCTCGCTTTGAAACCTTTGGGCTTGCTTAGTCATAGGGTTAATGTAAAATTAATTGCAACCACGCCTTTGGTTGTTTTAGTAATATGCAGCTTGTCATTTTTAGACACTTTCAGGTTATAATTATGCAAAACACATTGAGAAACAGTAGTGCATTTTTATCCTCCTCAGGGACTTATTCTTTAAGCTGTTTAGGACAGAATTTTGGCCTGTGTGTCAAGATTCCTGTCAGCCCTCAGGCAGCTGATGTGGCCTGGCTCAGTCAGGGCTGCCATTAACATCTTACTGCATTCAAACGTGCCCTGAAGTTAAAGGCATTGTGGGGCTTTGCAAAACGGCTTTGCTCTAAATCTATCTGCCAATACACGTGTTTGGGTGATTTTAAATTACTAATATGAACCATCCTGCTACTTCTTCCTATGTTAATATACGCCTAACTTTTCAACCATGCAAAATGTATAAATCTCCTATGTTTGTTTCTTTTGTGTGGCTGTCCCAAATGCTGGAGAGAACATCTTCAAGGAAGGGTATTTATACTGACTCATGATTTCAAAATTTCAGTTTAAGGTCATTTGATCTCATGTGCTTGAGTCACATTGCACTGGTAGAAACAAAGGGGGGGGGGCGGTGTAGGGAGCAACTGCTAACTTGTGGACAGAAAAAGAGAGGAAAACTGGAAGGAGCCAGGACAAGATAATTCCAAGGACTTCCCACCAGTGACCTACTTCCCTTCATGATAGTTTTACTTCCCAGACAGCGCCACTATATATGCCGTAGCACGTGAGTCTCTGGACACATTTGCTACTCAAACACGAACAGCTCCTACTCCTCAGGCATGATGCTCATCTCTGGGACGCCTTCCTTCGTTGACGACTCTAGCCCACCATGAGCAGTACCTCTTCGTCTCTGGAACTCACAGTGAATTTCATTCCCATTGTTTATTTGTGTTTGGTGACTTGTTATTATGCTTCCTTTCTCAAATATGTACATCTAGTTCTCTCAGTGAAGTTACAAGATCTTTTGAAAAAGCTAGATGAGGAATCCTGGCTGTTCAGGAGGCTGATGCGGGACCACTTTAATCCAAGAGTCTAAGACTGGCTTGAGCAATATACTGGAAGCCCATTTCTAAGTCTTGAAGGAAAATATCACTTCCTATACATCTTTGTTCTCACTCCGCCTACAGAAATACATTTAATATCTATATAAAATCTGCTGACTAATTGGTCGTGACTAATAAATACCATGCACTGAGCACAGTGATTCGGAACACAGTGGGTGGGATCAGACTGGTCATAAACCCTCCAGGAGGGCCTGATAATGGACAGATCCTGAGCTATATAGGCTTAACTGTTTCTCTACCCATAATATATAGATCAGGAATTATCCTGCTTAAGGAACTATTTGAGGACTGAGAAAATACTGTATAAAAAAAACAAACAAAAAAACTAAACTAGAATTCACGAGAATGTTAGACAAAAAGATGAACTTTTTTATGTGCGTTATCAATTTAACTCATTCACCCCCTACAAGGAAAAATGTATATGTTTAATAATACAGGTAAAATGAAATTTAAGAAAATTAAGTATTTACTCTAAAGTTATAGATATACCCTCAGGCAATTTGACTGCAGAGTCTAGCTGCTTAGCCTACAGGGCACTACATGCTAAAGAAAATAGTATCAGAAGCTATTTTGTAAAGGTTTGTAAGGGAATGAATCCTCTGGGGTGGAATTGGTTTTTAGATTTTTGGGGGACCTGTGAATGACCTTGGAAGGAGCTTTGTCAGAACTCTATGGCATTTTCAGCTGAACCTGGAGTGGCGAAGGGTAGAGTGCAAGAAACAATGGAGATGTGGTTGTATTTAGCTTCCTTGACAGCTTGGCTGGTGTAGGATCATCATGGAATCACCTTCTGTGTGATTCCACACACCTTCTGTGTGTCTACGTGGGTGTTTGCAGGAGCTTTAAAGTGGGGAGGCAGGCCCTGAAGGTGAGAGGGTCCAGAACTGAAGGGAAGGAATGGGCTGAGCACCAACAGTTACCTTTTCCTCCTTCCTGACTGTGGACACGATGTGGCTAGCTGCCTCATACTCCTGCGGCTGCTGTCTTCTTCACTGTGGTTGGCCACACCCTGAAACTTATCAGCCCAGATAAATCCTTCATTCCTCAGGTTTTCATCTCTCAGGTTATTTCAGCACACCTTCAAGAACAATACGTACTACAAGTAGGGGGTAGAACACAGTATGGCAACTGATTCTACACTGAAATCCGCAGAGGAACCTGCAGTTGACTAAAGCAGCCATGCTCCTGAAGGTCTCTTATACACGGAAGTCCACACAACTTGACTGGAGGTCTCGTGACTAGGTGTGACAGAATGTGCTTGGTTGGACTTTAGTCTCAGCTACACAGAGTGCCACCCTGTCTTAGTGCCCCCAGGTAGTTGGCATGGCAACCTGGATGTCACCTGCTATGTATTTACTAGTGGCCTAGGTGTCTGTAGAACTAAGGAAGAATCCAAAAAGGGCTTCCTGGCAGGGCAGAAGTGGGGAAACTGGGAGGCCCCGAGGGCTTGGAAGATGCTTTCCTATCAAATGTCAGTTCTACTTTCAACACATGTGCTCAAGGAAGTGGAACCCAGCTTACTGTCCTGGATCCCTCTCCCCACTCCCCCAAGCCATTTGTTAATGTTCCAGAGCTTAGTATCTCAGGACTGGGAGATTCAGCCTGGCAGACCTGATTAAGTTACAGTAGGGCTCTGAGGTTTGGGCCTGATCCAGTAGTGCTATTTCTCTCCAGGCCTGGGTGCCTGATGTGCGACAATGTGCCATGGCAGTGGGGCTGTGTGGCAGAGGCTGTCACCTCATGGCAGCCGGGAAGCAATGCTCAAGGAAGAGTTTGGGGATGAGGTATGCCCTTTAAGGTCACTACAGTGACCTGTTTTCCTCCAACGAGGCTACACCTCCTAAAGTTGCCATAAGTCTCCCCAAAACAGCACAACCAGATGATTTTTTAAAGGCTTTTTAAAAAAAAAAGATTTATTTATTATTATGTATACAGTGTTCTGCCTGCATGTACACCTGCATACCAGAAGAGGGCACCATATCTCATTATACATGGTTGTGAGCCACCATGTGGTTGCTGGGAATTGAACTCTGGAAGAGCAGGAAGTGCTCTTAACTTCTGAGCTATCTCTCCAGCCCCCAGATTAAGCAGGATGATGAGTTTTACAGTCATCTTTAGAACTTAATTGTGCTTAAGATAAATGTTCAAAATAAACGATGCAATGGTCCTCCCCTACCCATGCAACAAAAGTGGCTAGTAAGGTTAGGAACAGTGCAAACAAGAGAGATGAGCGTGCACGTCTCAGGCATGCCTCTAAAAGCAAGGCAACCGCTACCCTTTACTATAACACATTAAAAACAATTACTGTTGATTTCGATTTTGATAAAGTACTGTAGCATAGAGGGGAACGTTCTTCCACTCTTCTGTGGCTTAACATAATTACAAATCTTATACAATTCAGGACGTGGAGGGATGGCTCAGTGGTTAATAGCATTGGCAGCTCTTCCAGACAACCTGGGTTCTATTCCCAGAACCTACATAGGTGGTTGACAGCCACCTGTAACTTCAGTTGCAGGGTATCTGACACCCTCTTCTGGCTCCCATGGGCACTGCATGCAAGTGGTGCACAGACATACCTGTAGGCAAAACACTCATACACATAAAATAAGTTTTAAAGCGAAAGCTTAATGTTATGCAATTTTATAATGTAACATATAATAATGTTATTACATAATATGTAATATTATAATATTGTATAATTATTATGATAGCAAAAACACTTTTTATTAGATATTATTAATTAGTTTGAAGAATGCAAGTAGTACAGAGTTGCTTTGTGTTGATATCGCCCCTTATGGTTCTTTGGGGACAGAGAGGTTTCTAGTAACTGAGTAATGTTATTTTATTATTTTACAACTATATTACTTTATTTTATTTTATATTTTTTAACTTTGAAATTACAATATGTTATATTATAATTTCCTCCTTACCTTTTCTCCCTCCAGCCCCTCCCAGGTAACATTGGATCCTAGCTGTCACTCAAATTCATGGCCTTTAAAAAAAAATATATATGTTATATGTATATAGTATTCAATATATATGATTATAAATGTATATACATTCCTAAATATATAAATACAACCTGCTCAGCTGGCATAATGTTACTTGTATGTATATGATTTCAGAGCTCACCATTTGCTATCAGGTAACCAATTGGTATGCCCTTCTGTGAGACTATTTCTCCCACTCTTAACACTTCTTAGCTGTCTGTATCTCTCTGTCCAGGCAACCCTAGACAAACCTAGTCCGCTTCAGCTTTCCTCCTCCTCCATCAGCGTGTCTATTGGTATTGTCCCTGTTCAGAGCATGTTTAGGCAGCCTTGTTGGTTGAAACCACATGGGTGTAGCTTCTCTGCCATTTCTAGGAGACACAAGCTCACAGTGAACACCCTGATCCCTTGGCTCTCATAATCTTTCCTTTCTCTGCATTGCACCCTGTTCCTTAGTTGCAGGAGTTATTTTGTAGACATAGCAATTGGGACTGGGCTCCACAGCTCCGCATTTTCATCAGTTAATTTTCTGAATGGTCTCTGTTTGTTCCAAAGCTTCTTCATTAAGAGGTACGGACTATACTTGTCTGTGGGTGCACATGAGCACAGTGCCCAAGAATGTTGGCTCTCTTCTGGAGCTGGAGCCTCAGGCAGTTGTGAGCCAACTGGCATGGGTGCTACGAACTGAACTCAGGTCCTCTGCAAATGCAGTGTATACTTTTAACCTCTGACCCATCTCTAAAGGCCCTGTTACTTTATGATACTTTGTTAATATGCTTACCCATGTCAGAGATTGAATTCAGTACTTGCTCCACGCTAAGGAGGTGCTCCACTACTGACCTCTGGCCTCCGCCTGGCTGGGTTTCTTCTGTACTGGGACTGCGTCTTTTTCATAAATACTTTCTCATTTTCCTTGTAACAAACTCATCAAGTCCTTCATCTGAAGACTTCTAAGAGAGCTTTTAATTACAACGTGTGTTTCTATTCAGTTTGCAGATGGAAGGTGCCTGTATCCTGATCTCTACTATAATAAACACAGCTTTGAATATGAACAACCCCATGCTGAATAGAGGTTGTCAGCATTAAGCATGAGACTCAGCTGTAAACTTTAGCAAATAACAGAATACATAATTCTCTGGCACGTCCAGTCCTTTCATGTCACAGAGTTGAAGTTCCTTCTCCTTAAATGACAAACAAGCCAAATACATGCTATAATCAAGGGAACAGGCTATTATTACATTTGCACAGCGCTGTCTCCAAACTCCCTGCCATCACTATAGAGGTAAGGAGAAATACATGTGGCAAGGCATCTTTTTCTGAAGATGAGAAGATTTCTAATCAAGAGCATCAGATATTTGTACTGAGAATTGTACACGGGGCCTTACAGAAGCCGTGCAAGTGCTTTTTGCTGCTAGGTTGACCCTTTTATATATGTATATATATATATATATATATATATATATATATATATATATATATATATATATATATATATATATATATTTTTTTTTTTTTTTCCCCTGAGACAGGGTTTCTCTGTGTAGTCTTGACTGTCCTAGACTCACTTTGTAGCCCAAGCTGGCCTCAAACTCACAGCAATCTACCTCTCAAGTGCTGGGATTTAAGGTGTGCCCACCACCCAGTGGCTAAATGTTTATATTTTAAAATATATCTTTTATCTACTCTTGGACAGTTTAATATATGTAAACAATATATCTTGATCACATGTACCCTTGTCACTTCCCAAAATTTGTAGTCAGAGTCTCTCTGTATTGCCCATTCTGGCTTTGAACTCACTATGTAGCCCAGGCAAACCTCAAACTAACCATTCTCCTGCCTCAGCTTCCTAAGTAACTGGAATTCCAGACATGTGTGTGAGGCCCAGCTATTAAGGTCAAAGTCCAGCATTTCTGGATAGCCTCTGTGCTTGGTATAAGATGACAGACTCCCTTTCTCAGCTGGGTTCCCTCTCTGCCTGATCTAGGGAACCCCAGATCGTCCAAGGAGTGTCACATAGTTCCTAGGGAGATTACAAGCCCAACCTTTTCCTGATAAGAAACCCATTCAGCAAGCACCTGGGAATTTCTGGAAACATCCACCCTATGCTAATAGGATGTCTTAGTGTCTTAGCGTTCCGCCAATGACCTTCAACTGTACTTGGAGTCCTTCCCTCGCCATAGGATAATTCAGTACTGCTTTGCCCCTCTTCTGATAGGGCTGTGTTTTACATGTAGACCAAGTATCCTGGCACTGACTTCCAGCAAAGCACCATCTGGCCTGCCTCTCACCAGACCCACCTCCTGGCCTCCAGGCCTGAGTCTCAACAGGCCTGTTTCAGTGGCAGCCAATGGTGTAGTGGCCTAACCAAAGGGCTATAACAGTGCGGTTTCACCACAAGCCTTTGGAACTCCCGAGAGCTCTAACCATTCTGAGAAAAATGGAACCTTTGATCTTGAGGTTCCTCTGTTTCTGTCTGGAAGCCAACAGCTGCGCCTGTCCCAGGACAACTGGCTACTGCAAGACACAGAAAGATGCATATGTAACCATGCCTGACCTCTCTTAGTTCTTGTTAGAACTGGCTGAGAAAGTCTACTAGAAAACAATGTTATTGTCATACAGACTTTAGGAATAATGCAAGCCATACTACCTCCTAGTTCTAAAGGAGATGCTCAAATCCCCACTTCATGTTGTGTTGAGTCACTGGCATTGCTCAACAATCTATGTGTTCCCAGAGGCCTTGTATCGCCATGGCCGACCTCCTAAAACAAAGTATTACAATTTCCCCAGGAATCCCAGGCCTGTGCAATTCTGAGCTCAAATTTCACTGTTAACATGTATGTTTCAGGACTTTGGTTTCATTTTTCTCTATAAAACTATAATAAGTGAGATAGGGAAAATAGAAACTAGAAGTTTGTCCAAACTGTAGATAAATTTATTTTGCTCTGCCAGTGTGTTTCCTTACATCTTTGCAGGGAAACTAAGATGAGTTTATGGAACTAAGCACCTGGCCGTACTCTTGTTTGCTAAATGTGTTGAATTTGGGGTGAGAGATGCCACCTCTTCTTATTCTGTACCATGCCAGTGCACTGTAGGTCTTACTATTCCTTCCACCCCCACCCTCTCCCTTCCTACACACACACACACACACACACACACACACACACGCACACATATATGTGTGTGCATATATATATATATATATGTGTGTGTGTGTGTGTGTGTGTATGTGTGCATGTATGTATATATATTCTTTCCTGTCTCTCTCTCTTTCTTTCTTTCTCTCCTCTCTCTTTCTCTCCCCCTTCTCTCCCCCTTCTCTCTCCCTCTCTCTCTCCCTCCCTCCTTCCCTCCTTCCCTCAGTTTCTCTCTCTGTCTCCTGTCACTCACCACCACCTCCTGCTATGACTGTCTTACACGTAGCTCACTATAGTGTTTTGTGGAGGCAAATGATTTTTTACATTCAAAGCAAAACACATGAATACACTATTTTTCATTCTTGTCTTTGAAGAGCAAAACTTTCAATTCTGTTCTTCAACAATTCAATTTCAGCTCTTGTTGCCGCTCCTCTTCCTTTCTCCTCCTCTTCCCCATCTCTCTCTCTCTCTCTCTCTCTCTCTCTCTCTCTCTCTCCAAGGTCTCATTGTGCAGTCCCTGCTGGCCTAGAACTCACAGAGATCCACCTGCCTCTGCAATGGTGAGAGTCAATGTGTCTGCCACCACACCCAACTCGCCTTCCTTTTTAAGGAAAGAGGAGGAGGAGAGGAGGAGGAGGAAGCAGAAGAACCACTTCATTTTCTTGTAGGGAATGAGATTGCTCTTTCAGATACTTACTAGTCAGGTCATCTGGACTGCTAGTGACAGAAACCCCATTCAAACCAGTTTACTTAAGAGATGCTATTGAGCAGTGTAAAGTAAGAGCTAGGAGGAGGATCCTGTTTCAGGTGTGGGTGGACAAGGGAGCTTAGTCACCAGATCATCTTTCCTTCCTCAGGTCTGTTGGCTCCTGTCTGCCTGATTCTGGCCCCCTCTCAGATGACTGGCGTTCACTGTAGCAAGATGTTTTTACTAAGACTCCTGTCTTCCAGCATTCAACACCCATCACCAGCCCAATCGGTAGGCCCGGTTCTGTCTGAAGTTTCAGCCTAAGTCAACTTACGAAAACACTTTGAAGCCTGTCTCTCAGCCTGTCGTTGTAATGGGGAGGAAGGCCTGAAGCTGCAGAGGTGGTAATAGTCTGACTCAGAACACTGGGACCAGAGCAGTGCCTTGGAGAGACAACAACTACAAGGGCCACAGAAAGGAGAGCTGTGGCAGAGCAGTAATGGGAAATGTGATTCAGTGTGTGCTTGACCCACCCCTTACAGTCTCCAACTGCAGACCCCAGAAACGTAAAAGGCATTACACATAGTGCTTGCCTGATCAAGTCAACAGACAAAACGCCATCTCCTACTAGCTCGGAATGGGAAAACCCCGTGCAGTTGCTAGACAGCCAGTTGTTCTGGATCTTGATAACAGTGATCACACTTGTGTGCGTGTAAAAGTGGATCAGGCTATATTTAAAACTTGTGAGCTTCACCATGTGAATAGTTTTGTGCCTATAGACTTGCTGACTTTTGGTTTTGATTTTTTACTTCCTGCAAGATTATTAGCAAATGTTTTGTGTGAGTTTTTAACATAGTAATCAAAGCTGTTATCTTTCATTTGCTTTGCACTAAAACTTATTTAGTCCAAAGTGAAGAAATGGAGGTCATGTTGTGGAGGAATGTCTTGAATGTCTTGAGTGGCTGTTTAGCCAATCAGCTGGGCAAAAGGACAGGAAGTCGAAGGCGGGACTTCCTGGAGAAGGGGTGGGGCAAAGATTGACAGTTGAGAGGGGAAGACAGTTGACAGTTGAGGAGGAGGAGGCAGTGGTGGGAGAGAAATGGCCCAAGGATCACAGTGGCAAGTGCTTGGGATATATGTATGTTATGAGGTTTAGAATAGTTTGTTTAGTTTACGAGTAGATTAGAATCAGTTTAGATTCAGCCTGGTGTAGTACTGACAGCTTTAAAGTAAGTTTCAGTCTCCTTGTGTCAGTTATTGACTTTGTAGGCCAAATGGATACAAATTATTGTAACACATGCCATCAGGGAAGAAAACCCAATAGAGCTTGGCATTCCTCCGGATGTACTTCCCTAAGGTCTCTTCTGAATATATGCAGTCATGTACCATAGAACAGCATTTCTGCTGCTGATGGGTCATACATATGGTGAGGGTCCAATAAAACTATGTCACCTGCTGATATCGCAGCCATCTTTGTGCAGCAAACTGACAATGACGAGTGTCCCAGAATGTATCCACATTGTTAAGCCATTTGTATGACTGTGTTTTGACAAATCTGTTGACATAGAACACATGTAGAGACTGCAAGACTCTGAAAGATCATGTCTGGAGTTCAGGCTTCTAAGTATATCCTTAACTCAGACAGGTGTGACTGCTGAAGAAAAGAAGTAATAAACAAACAAACAAACAAATAAATAAACAAATCTGTACTCTATTATAAAAATGGCACTAATCAAAGCTATTTTCAAAAGATCAACCAGAGCCCTTAACAGCTTATTGGGGTGGACTTAGAGCTGAAAGGTCTACATTCACGTCCTAGCCAATTCCCTCACCAGCTGTGCAAGTTGCGTAAGTCTTCTGACTGTACCTGAACCTCAGTTCCTCAAACGTAAATAATGACAGTGTGCCTGACTTTCAGGGCACCCCTGAGTAACCTGAAACACCACATAGGAAAGGTCTTTGTGTAATTTGTGTCACTCCTGTTCTGGCCTCCCACCCATGCCCTTGAGCGCATTAATCACAACTTCGGAACTTTCCTAGGCAAGGTCCCAAAAGGAGTTCTTGCATTATCATTTCCTCTAAGTTAAGCTATTGCTGAGCATTGTGGTCCAGCAACACCTTCCATTGGACCAATGCACCACAGCACCTTGCCTGAACTGCATAGTGCATCTTTAAGCTGTTACCTTCACACTACATCTTGTTTTTCTGGATGGCTTGTCAGTATGGTCTTCTAATTTACTCTACTTACAATGATATTTATATTTGAAACCTCATTGTTAGCTGTTGCCAAGTAAAGGCAGCATCCTGGTTTCCCTTCATCTGTTTTCATTACCACATCTTCCTTTGGCTACACAAAGAGAGATGAATAGGGGATAATTGTAGCGGTACAGAGAAGGAGGCAATTTTCTTTTTGAAAGTGATTATTGTGAAGTGAAGAAAAGCTTATTGTTTTTTGTAAGTTACTGGAGGATGGTGAGAGAGGTGATTTAATGGGGACTGTTAAAGCAGTTGAGAGGTTAGCTAATAACCTTCTGTCCACACACAGCGCGGCTCCCAGATGAAAGGCGCATTACTCAAACTCCTTATCTGATTTACTCTCACTGCAATTCCATTAATTAGCATCAGATAACTATTGTTTTCCCCCTTTTATGAGTGTTGAAATGAAGGTGAGTGTGCACAGATACCCTGAATAAAGATAAAGGCATCTGCATCTAAAGCCTTTCCCCTCATCTTACAGAGGCTGGGTGGGTCTCTAGGCAGATAAAGATAAAAGCTATAAGGATGCAAATGAAAAACCAACTTTCCAGCCACAGGACTTGAGGTCCGGGTTTCTATATGCTCCTTAGAGTGTATGGACTAGGAAGGAAGAAACAAAGGAATGACAGAAGAAAAATGGTCACATTCCTGTTGAGGTTCATATTGAGTATTAAAATGCAATCTAATGCTGCTTCTGGGGGAGGTTCCATTAGTTTCTAAGAAGATATGCCAAAAAGTGGGGTGAGCCAACAAGCAATTAATCTAATTAATCCTAGTGAAAATCGCGGAGCCTAAGGTCTACCTAAGACAAATAATTGCCACCTGGACTTAAAGGCCTTTGGGGAATTGTAATTTTATAATGTAATTACTTCTTATAATATTATGTTAAACCGGAGGCACTCAGAAAACTATCTAAGGATGTCCTTGTGTGGGCACATCTGTCGTATGGTGATAACTAGAATAACGCTTACCAACATCTAAAAGGTAAATGACTAAAATGGTTGGCGTGTGATATGTACAGGTACTGATTTATTTAATTGGCGTATTACTAGGAAAAGTGCATAGCTCAAAGTGGTAAGGGAGGGACTCTTTGCCTCTCTTTATTCTTTTGGAAAAGCCAACGTTTTCTTCACCGTTGAGAGCTAAGGACCCTTTAGTGGACTTAGAGACACTAGAGTGGTGGTTTTCAACCTTCCTAATTCTGCAACTTTTTAATCCAGTTCCCCATGTTGTGGTGACCCTCCCCCTCCCAACCATAAAATTATTCCATCGCTACTTCATAACTATAAGTTTACTACTGTTATGAACCATAAATATCGTACATGCAAGATATCTGATATTCAATCCCTGTGAAAGGGTCGTTCAACCTCCAGGCTGAGAAACACCTCACCAGAGTATTAACAGACCAAGCAGGGAGTCAGACTGACCGTCCAGGCCAGCTCCTATTCCGAGCAGTGTTCTGTTGCTGCATTTACACCCTGGTTGCTGAATGGAGCAGCCATGACAGCATTTCTGCACCCTGTTTCAGATCCTTCTCCCTCTTGTCATGTAGATTTGTTGCTCAAGATTAACAAAATATGGCATGCACAGCATCACTTTGTATGCAAATGTCAGAAATAACATTCTCCATAAGTCATGTTGAAACAAAAAGTAAAATGTCATCAACGTGCAACCAGAGAGTATCATCACACCACAATCTGGTGCTACCCCACCTTAAGAGAATGCTAGTCGAGATATGACATGAAATAACACTGGTAAGAGATTGAGGGTTACGAGGGAAAATTCCACAGTCTATGGAGGGCTTCATGGAACAGCCAATGGGCAGAGCCTGAACATGATAGAAAAATGTTTCTCTTTTTTATTAAATTGCTGTGTTTACAGTTAATGGGTATTTGCTTATTTGTTGTCCTGGCAAACTCGTTCCTGAAGGTCACACTAGGAAGCAAGACACATATTATGTAAAGTCAAGTCTCTCAAAGGGTGTGTTCTGATCCTACGTAGGGCCACACATCTGTATGTGGTGGTCATGGAAAAGTTTGGCAATGGTAAAAGGTTTCTGAAAATTAATTCAAACTCCAACAAGCAGAGAAGTACTTACCCATATTGGGCTGTGAGACTCCACCACAGCCTAGGGTCTGTATATACGACCTGTGTACTTTGCACTGCACATGCCATCACACCGTATGTACATGCCATCACACCGTATGTACATGCCATCATGCCATTCGCACATGTTATCACACCACACTGTATATACCATCACACCGCAGTCACTGCACATGCCATCACATGCACTAAACATGCCATCACACTGCAGTGCACATGCCATCTCACTGCAGTGCACATGCCATCACATGCACCTAAACATACCATCACACCACATTACACATGCCACCACACCATACTGCACATACCATCATGTCAGACAATGCCAACAATGCTGCTAGAAACAGCAGCACACATTCAAGACTATTGTATGCTATGAATTGCAGTGCTTTTCCTGCACACACCAAGAGTTCTGTCCCATAAAAGCACAATGGCTTAATTATAGAAAACAAAACTAATATTTTTCTGTCACCATGCCTCAAATGAGTATAGCTTTAGTTTGCAGTATGTTAGAATGTCTGGTTTAAAAACTTACTTTTTTGATTAGCTGACTTGAGTTGTGCACACGTGCGCACGCACACACACACACACACACATTATTAAATGTAGACTTGGGCTTAGTACAGAATTCCTAACAACTTCTGAAATTGTCCTAAACACACTTCTGCCATTTCCCCACATGTGTAGAATTCTTAGCATTCACATTATAAGATCAAAATATCTGTCACTGTGAATAAAAATGCAATCTCCTACATCCTGCCGAAACAAATATCCAGTCAGGATTTAATTCTTTGTGCAACAGTAAGCAAGTACAACCATCTTGTCACTGTAAAAATTTAAGTTTATCTTTAATAAGTACTGAAGGTATATGTATACCAAATAATTGTTTTAAAATAAAAGCCTTTATGATTTATTGTCAATAAATCTTAGACTTGTATACATATCATAGAACACTGTGTATCAGGGTAATGTAGAATTTCTCAGGTGAAAAATAATCTCTAATGGAAAATATTTAAGTTTGACTCGGAAGACCTCAAGAGTAACCCTTTGTGTGTTTTGTTCAAGACGTCTCTAAAGTCTAGCATGGTGACACCCACCTGTGAGTCCAGCACTAGAGAAACTGAGGCAGAAGATCACAAGTCCCAGTTCAGCTTGGCTCTTCACTCACCATGACCCTGTCTCAAAAAAACAGAAATAAAGAATATTTCTAATATCACCCAGGAAAGTATACTGAGTCTTTTGTGTATCATCTGGCAATTATGACATGCCATCCAGAATTCTTTCAGTGTGTAAGGGTGAAGCCATGGACCCTGACAACTGTGCCTTCACTATGTAGCCTGGATAAGCCACAGCTTTAAGTCAGCCACTAAGACGAGAAAGAACGAGATGACTGATAACTGTATCACGGGCTCTTCTTGCAATGAAACATAATTACAATAAGTTAATATTTATGAATGTCACTGAAGCTCTCAGATGAAGTGGAGTGATAAGCAACTAAATAAATATTACATAAATAAGTAATTACCCAAGCAATTAAGGCCTCTCAGATTGTGCATTGTAAATTTGAAATCACTAATTGCTTCACAGGACTCAGAGCCCCAGATGACATAGGATGCAATGCTGTTTAAAATGAAATCTGTGCCCCTCTTATCTGACTTTGGAAACTGTGGAAGGGGAGGAGCAGGTGAGAATATGATGAAAATGCATTGTATGCATGTTTGAAATCTTCAGAGGACATAAATATACTTTTACAAAAAATAGAATAGAAAAATGAAAATAAGGCCCCAATTTACCCAATTATACACACACACCTCAAGTGGACACATTCTCAAAAATACCATATCAATGCAGTTAATATAAGAACATGGGAAATTAAATACACTTTTTCTATTATGTGTTCATAGGCTGCAAGTATATAAAGCAGATTTCAAATACTTGATGGCCACTTTAGGGAGAAAGTGGAATTCTTTGGACCACATTGCCTACGTTGCAGGTATTCTTATTGCAAATATACAAAGGTAATCTTAATTTTTAAATACTTTTCTTAGTTATATATCTTAATTTTATACAAAGAGAAGGAAAACAGGGGGAAATGGTGAATGAGAAATCAAATTGCTAGTGAAGTCTTTATTTTTCCTCACCATTATAAAAGCTCAAAATTCCAGATCCACTGGGTGCAGTGGCACCCCATCTATGAACTCAGTACTTGGAAAGTAGAGGTGTGTGGAGGGGATGTGTGTCACAATTTGAGGCTGCCTGGTCCACATAGTGAGATCCTGTTTAAACACACACACACACACACACACACACACACACACACACACACACACACACACACAAGTTTCTATTGCTATGATAAAACATTCTGACCAAAAGCAAATTAGAAGAAAAGGTTGGTTTTGGTTTATGGTTCTAAAGGAATAAAGTGTGTATCTTGGTGAGGACAGCGTGGCATGGTGGCAGAAACAGGAAGGGAGATGATCTGCTTTAATCATACATAGAGGGCAGAGAGCAAACAGGAAGTGGGGCAAGGTTGTAAACCTTCACAGTCTACCCTCAGTAGCATACTTCCCCCAGTAAGATGGCAACTCCTAAAGTCCCCATACCCTCACCAAGCAGCCCCACCAACTGGGACCAAGTGTTCAAAATGTGTGAGCCGATGGAGGACATTTTTCATTGCAACTACCCCAGTAGGAGTCCTGCTAGGCCTGTGATGTAGCGTACTTATGAATGGCACAGGCTTCGCTGTTCATGTAGTTTCCTGGAAACTCGTCCATAATAATAACAGCATAGAGAGCAGTTTACGTCTCCCTCCCTCAACCTCATTAAAATGACTTACAGCAAAACCTTTAAACTGTTCCAGAATCCGGTTCTTCTTTCTAATTCTTGAACAAGTAATTGTACCAGAGTTACTCCAACACAAATGAGTTTTGAGATCAAGCATTAAGAAACGCTGCCATATATGCCTTGTCTTCTTCGACCCCTCCATCTTCTAAACTACCACTTTCAGAAGTAGAGAAAAATACAAACATTAGATGAAGAAATTTACTTCCGATCCCAAACTGCCCAGGGCCAACAGAAATGAAGGGTTAATTAGAGACCACCACAGAGGTGCTTATGAAAGCCCCGCTCTGAGTCTACACATGGTTTGAAGTACTTCACGCATAGTAACCGATGCTGTGAGCCTTGTAAGTGACCACCGTTACCTCTCCCTTCTCACTGAGCAGCACTGAAGGATGGGTGTACCTACATGACTTTCTTCTGCATGGCTGTTTAAAGTATAAATATCCAATCATTTAAGAAAACAACGTGAAGTCAACTTTAAATAGATACGAGTTGGCTCTGGACAGTGTTAAGGCGCCTGAGACTTGTGCTTGGGGTGGGATGGCTGTTGGGCCTATCAAAGCAAGCCAAGATGGACTCTCGACTGAAACATATCATTTTAGGGAGTGGAAAGAGGAGCAATGCTCTCCCAGGAGAACTCAGGATAAAGAGCGATGACAGCAACATAAAGAGAGATGACAGCAGCATAAAGCAAAGAGGCTCTAAATTTATAATTAGCTCTCATATTTAGGAGCCCCATAGACCTGGGCCACTTATGTAATCCCTCTGCGCCTGTGTTAACATTTGAAGTGTGGTAATCACAGTCATGGGAAGAGGTTATTGAAAAGATACCCTTGAGAAAATAGCTTAGGACATTTTGCACCTGTAGTAAATCTTTACAGAAGCATCTACTATCTTTTCCATGGGCGTGGCAGCAATAATAAAAGGGCGAGGAGCGTTTAAATACTTGTAAATACATTTACTCTATAGTAGACTATGCAGTTCTTCCCATGTTCCCGCTAAGAAATAATACTAAGAATTAGACCTTTCCTCTGGATGCTTAAACGATCATTTTCATCTTCTGTGCAGCAAGTGAAATACACCCTTGTATGAATGGTAGTGAGCCTGTGTTTGTATTTGAGCTACTGGTCTTAGGCCGTTTGTTCTGCTCTGACAGACAACATACGTATAAAACAGATTTTTACTTCATAAACTCTGGGGGCTGGAATCCCAAGACCAAGTAGCCAAGGATTCTGTGTCTGGTGAGGACCTGGTTTTGGATTCACAGATGGTGCCTCTTGCTACGTTGTCACATGGTGGATATGGACAAGGCAACTCTTTGATGATTTGTGAAGGTCTCTCTCTCTCTCTCTCTCTCTCTCTCTCTCTCTCTCTCTCTCTCTCTCTTTCTAAAGATTTATTATGTATTCAGTGTGTATGTGTATGTGTATCATGGTGGGTAGGTGTTAGATCCTGTAGATCTGGAGTTGCAGGTGGCTGTGCTGTTGGGGGATGGTCTGATGTATTTTGATCCTAATTAAAGCTTGCTGTCTCTGTAACCCAACTTTTGTTCAATAAAAAGCCATCCTACCTGGGCAGGGCAGGAGAGAGGTGGGGCTAGGAGAGTAGGAGAGAGGTGGGGTGAGGGGGGTGGGAACTCTGGGAAAAGGGAGGAATGCCACAAAGAGAGAGACCTAAAGTGAAGAGAAGAAAGCCACCATGGGTTAGCTGGAGGAGAAGCACATGGCAGGTGGCATGGATGGAGAACCCAGCCTAGATGAAGACCATTAGCAAGTATATGGGATTATGGATGAGAGGTAACTTGATAAAAGTTATTAGAAGCAGATGACATGGGATTGAGACAGGGATCCCATGCCTGAGGCCCTACTATGAAAAGTAGTTTAGAGGATTGATATCTGCCCTGCCCCAGGTTAACCAAGGCTATTTTAAAATATAACAAGTGTCTGTGTCTTAATTGATTGCTAGCCGGGCCTACAGGTAATACAGATAATTTTAAAAACAATACTGTGTGCTGTTTGGCATGCGTGCTGGGAACTGAGCCTAGGTCCCTTGGAAGAGGAGCAGTCCTTCTGAGCTGCTCTGCCATCTCTCCAGCCCTTGCTGGGACTCTTCTGTAAGGCCACTGATTCCATTCATGAGGGCTCCACTCTTGGGTCTTCATTACCTTTCAACGGTGTGACCCAGGCGATTAGGTTTAAATAAATGTATTCTGAGGAGCCAAAATTGCTCAGACCACAGCAGCACAGGGTGGCATTTTGAGGAATAAGAAATTGCTTATAGCATTAGCAGACAACGGTTACTGCAAGTCCACTTGGAGTCAGAAATATGGTACCACTTGGACTGAATTCTCAGTACTGGGCCAGGAAACAAGTACCATTTTTAACCTGAGAGAAAATGCGAAGTAACAGAGGTCACACAGCTTGTTTGCTGTTACCCAAAAAGTGATTGGCAGATGGGACTTTTGAGGATCCAGCAGTCTACTTGCAAGGGCTCTGAGCCAGAATTTCATATGGTGAAGGTTAGAGGCAGACAGGAGCTATGAAGGTAGAAAATATTTCTCCTAGGTTCTCCTAGTCACCTCACACACCCTGTTTTTATAGACAGTGTACCCTCCCCCAAATAAGACCCTCAGCATGAGACTAATTACTTGGGTGTGAAAAATGTAAGCCCAGTCCCAAATTGTAAAATCCTAAGGGAAAACCCCGCAGAGAGAAAAAGAATGGGGGTGAAGGCCAGGCTCACACAACTTCTTACACTTTTGGGCAAACAAGCAGTTCCTCCAGAAATAGCCAGAGCAGGGGACACTGGAGTGAAAAGACAGGGAACCTAGAAAGCGTGCTTTTTAAAAGCTGTCTGCCTTGTTTTGTTTTGTTTTGTTTTGTTTCCTTGCTCCTCTCACCTGTTTGTCCTGGGAGATGAAATAGTTTTGGTTTGCAAGCTGTCACCAGGGAATGGAGCAAGACTTGTGAAATAAACAAGAACACCTGCCAGAACCCCCAGCGAGTAGCCAGACTGCCAAGCGAACCTGGCCTGGTGACAAGGTCCATTCAGCATGACAGGGTCACTGAAAAGTCTGGCTACTTGCTAGGGCCTCTGGCAGAGCACAATCCAGGCTCCACGAGGGACATATGTGGCCTCCCTGTACTGAGTATCTCTGGGTTTTTTTGTTTTGTTTTGTTTTGTTTTGTTTGAGACAGGGTTTCTCTGTGTAGCCTTGGCTGGCCTAGACTCACTTTGTAGATCAGGCTGGCTTTGAACTCACAGCAATCCGCCTGCCTCTGCCTCCGAGTGCTGGGATTAAAGGTATGCGCCACCATGCCCGGCTTGAGTATCTCTGAATATCCCTGGCCTGAGTGGTTCAGAGCATAAAAGGATAAGAATAGCGTGTGCACGTGCATGTATGTGTGCATGTGTCTGTGTGTGTGTTTTCACATGTGCCAAGCACTTGTGGCAACTCTCTAGGAAAAACAGTATCTAGAGCCTTCATCAAGTTCCCAAGGATCCAGAATCCCCACAGAACTACAAGGAAGCAATGTGTCCTGGGCCTTCTGGGAAAGCCCAGCTGGTTCCCAGCTTTGACTTATGGAGCAGCAAGGCTAAGGCTGTCGACCCACTGTCCTCTTATAAAACTGAGACACTTATGAAACCACAACATGGGGTTGTAAGGTTTAGCACTAACCCCCACCCGTTTTCTAATCGAAGCCTAATCCTTCTTAAACCTCGCCTGGCCCTGGCTACCAGGAACCATGCCAATGCCAAATGATACCCTGTTTATTCATCTCGGGTCTAAACCCATTGCTCCTGAGCCACAGAAATCAAAGGGAGCTGGAACTGCCACCTGCTGATGAATGGTAAACAAAGGGGTAGTCAGAACCACTGGGCGCAGGGTTGGACCACAATCCCTTTGTGCAACTCCGGCTCAAATAAGGTCAGGGCTCCTTGGGAGACAGCTGGAGACACATGCAAAGATGCTTTGCTCAAGTAGCTGGAGATGTAGACACAGCTGCTTCTAATGGCCCCTTTCCCTGGCTGTCCATTCAAACCACAATAGGGCCCTGGTGACAGTGCTCCATTCCAGAGAGCTCCTTAGCCAGTTTAGTTTGTTTGACTAGCACTTTCCAGATTATTCTGTGAGAAACCTCAGATCTACATGGCTGAGGTGGAGCTGGGGACATGGTCTGACCCCTATTTTTTACCAGAGCAGTTGTTTTGATCTGTGTTGTATCTGAGGAATTTACAAAAGGCGTGGTTTGGAGGGGTGGAGGGGGAAGGAGTGGAGCTCTGTTCTGAGAACTGCCCTAAGGTGAGTGTATTCTTGCCTGAAAGTGTTAAAGTAGGAGCAGATTCTGAGACCTAGTAAGTGAGTTTTCTTTGCTGCCCTTTTTTGAACTAATGTTCCTTATCACCCTTGAGATGAGTATTTGACAGCCCTGTCCTCCCAGTGATCGTAACCATGAAATAGCTGGATGTAGCCAGTGTCCCCTGTGCCATGGCCGAGGCTCACTTCACTGCCCTTTGGGAGTTCATGGCGACCCTGTGGGTGTGTGATCCCACCTTGGCTCTCCATAGCAGCAACTGCCTCAGTTTTCACCCAGTCCAGGCTGGACTTCTACAACCTAGTTATTGTCGCAATGCATAACGTTACCGGTAGTGTTCAGGGATGAAGAGAGGCATGTGTATACAGAAGATGTAAATAATTAATGATTAATTAAAAATTGTCCTGAATCTGAGAGCAAAACAATAGCAGTTTTTTAAAGAGCTTGTCACCATTCTACAACCATTAAATTCTCCTTGGTCTATTTTTATGCATTGTTTTTTAGTTCTTTGTATTTAAAATTAGCTATGATTTTTCTGGGCATATTTTAATTTTCATTCTGTAATTTCACTCGACAACGTGATATGGTGATATGATGACTGTTTTCATGTTATTCCAAATTCTTTTTCTTTTCTTTTAAATTTGTTTTATTTTATGGTGTGTGTGTGTGCATGCGGTGCACACACATACATGCATGCACATGCACATGCTACAGTGCATATGTGGAGATGGTAGAACAACATGTGGCTTCTGAGGATTGAACTCAGGTTGTCAGACTTGGTAACAGACACCTTTACCCTCTGAGCCTTTTTTTTTTTTTTTCATTTTTCTTGGAGGTAGTGGTGGTAGTGATCTCTTAAGCTGAATAATTCAATTTGGCAAGCACTTATTGAGTACCTTGCCGTTATTTGCCGTGCTGTTATTAGTCCGGATCTTAGTTTCCAGTTCAAGGGAAGGTTTGTTGTGCTTCCTAGCAGAAGCGCGCCCCACTCTAGGACCAAGACTTCTCGGCAAGCAGAGCTTAAAGTTATGAAAGCAGGAAGCAAAATCTCTCTTAGTGTGTCACTAAGGGTGATGGAGAGTGGCATCATCCCGGTTTCCACCCTTTGATTCCTAGACCAGTGAATCCTGGTTGTAGAAGACATGCAGCCTTCTGGAGACCCCTGCACACCTCAGCCTATTGTCACTGAGTTTGAACTCTAACTATGTATTTAAAAAGCCATTCTGCAATCCTGCCAAACTAGCCTTTTCATGATGGTGTGTGGTGGATGCAAGCCGTGCCACCAGAGGAATTGGCACGAGACTGGTGAGGTGGAGCATGTTCAAACTCCAGAAATCTCAAATGTGAGATTTTAAATCTCATCCTGAGACAGCAGGAGTGGGACAAACTCCTTCCCTGTTTCCGTGCCTGCTTCTGAGCAGGTAGCACAGAGACCCCGCACCCTCAAACAGGTGATTGGTCATGTAGAGGGCACCTGGATGCAACTAGAACATTGCCAACACTTTAGCCATAGCCAATTAAATGCATTCACCTGGGAAAGCCCCCTCCCCATTGTCCAAGGTTCATATAACACTTGTTCACCCTGGAGGAGGGGGCATTCGAGCACATAATGGGAACTTGAGCTGTTTCACCAATAGAGGTGCACGTAACCTGTTTCATTAAATATCATCTACTAGTCGCTGACTTATCCTCAGAGAAAGTCTTTACCCCCTTCCCTCCAGCTCCATCCCATCCCCTTCCCCACCTCCCCATCCCCACACCCCTCAGCTGGACTGGAATTCTGCAGAGCCTGACTGTTCCAAATTCTCCCTGCTCCCTCCCACCTCATCTTGGTGTCTGGTGTTGTCCAGACATGCCAGGGAGAAGTGGAATGACAATGGTGGGACTGTAAGACCAGTGAATTCCCTGAGCATGAACCCATCGCTACATGTCTTTGATGGTGAAGTGAGTTTCCTGGTTAGACGC
Source organism: Acomys russatus (assembly GCF_903995435.1). Classification (NCBI taxonomy): domain Eukaryota; kingdom Metazoa; phylum Chordata; class Mammalia; order Rodentia; family Muridae; genus Acomys; species Acomys russatus. Next base: position 41,199,181 of record NC_067141.1, on the reverse strand, counting down.
AAAGCTGTATGAGTACAGTGGCACATTCTGCAAGTCCACAGATGGTAGTTTTGGCAGAAGCGCCATATCCAAGAAGGGCAAGTCCAGACACAGAACAAGAGCCTACGCCAGTAAGGATAAAGCATGGTCCTTTCCACAATGAGTGGGTCCAGCTTAGTCAACCTGCCATCAGGTAAAGGTGCCATAACAGAGTCTTAATATTTGTCTCTGTGGCTGCCATGCTTAGTACTCAGCAGTAGCTATACTAGGTCAGCTTGGAGAATGGGAGTCCATGTTATTGAGTCAATGCATAACGTTCATCTCTGACATTATGGCACTTTATTCATGGGCCCACTGGTGAGTGACAAAAAAATGGCCAAAACCACAAGTTGACTGCTATCCACCAAAACGGGGCATAACGCCTACATAATTATTAAAGTCTTCCTTTATGGAGGTCACCATTTACACATAAACAAATAGCTTTATACCGTTTACCAACTTAGAGATTACTTATTCACACAATTCTTCCCCAACTATCTCTCTCACCAATATTCCAATTATGCCTAAGAGAAGTCACTGACCATCCAAACCATTGACTACAGCCTGTGGAACTGTGTCTATATGAGTTATTTTCCCTGTTACTGTGAAAAAAAAAAAGTTGATAAGGACGGGTTTATTTTGCCTCACAGTTTAACAACACAGTTCACCATGGTGTGGAAGGCAAGTTGACAGGAACTTGAAATAGCTGGTCATGGTGCATCTTTAGTCAGGAAGACGAGAGAGATGCACTGTGTGCTCACATAGCCGCCTTCTCCTCCTCCTCCTCCTTCTTCATCTTGGTATTCATCTTTATCTTCTTCTTCTTCTTTTAAGGTAGTCCAGGATCCAAGCCCAGGGGATAGTACCATGCACCTTTAGGTACATATCCCTACCTCAATTTACCGAGTCGAAATAGTCACTCCTGGGCATGGCCAGAGGGTAGCTCAACCTAGATAATCCATCAGGGGTGTTCCCAGAAGCTTGTCTCCTAGGTGACTCTAGAGGCTGTTATGTTGACAGTCAGCACTGAATATAACAGTATATAATTTTCCATCTGACTGTTTTCCCTCCAAGCAAAATGAAATCATGTGCACAGTCTGACATTCTGCCTGTGGTGAAGATTTTTGCTTCACCATTGTCCTTCAAGATTGTCCCAAAAGGAGATGTACTGCTGCCAATGTAGGGATCATGCTAATTTCTGAGACTATCTATACTAAGTGTAAATTCTGTGGACATAACCATAGGATGAGTCCTAGGACCCACTTGTCCCACTGGGCCCACTGTGAGTTAGGCTTCACATAAAACTTCGCTGATGACCTGCCCTCTCTAGTCTCCTACTGTAACTGTAACTGGAAGGCCACAATGCTTTGTGCAGTTCTTTTTGGGATAAATATCAATCCAGAGACAATGTCTTCTTGTAGGAGCCCAAAGGTAGAATTATTTTCTTTCCTTCAGGACACAATTGCCCTAGTAAAAGGCCAAAAGTCTCTCGGCAAAAGATGGGAGAAAGATTAATAGTAAACCTGTAGCAAGTTCCTTTCTCAACAGGATCTTGTTCATTCAAGAAGGTCTGGATGCATAAACTGCCTCAAATCTGGAAATTGGTTCATGGATCAATAGTTTCTTTTGCTGATTCAAAGTAGCATTTTAGTCATTTGCTCTGGAACTTTTCCACTTATATAGATCAAGCAAGAACTTTGTAGGCTTTCCATATATTTCATTCCTGAGAATATCATGATTAAATAGCCAATGCCAATGGTATACATGAGTCAGACCACTAAAAACACTGTTCTGCTCATAGTACCCAATATCGTAAGCACAATCATCTTGATGTTGGTCATTCAGTTCTGCCACTTGATTCTTACTAGTCTGTTCTCCAATTAGACACCTTGCATTTAACTTATCCAGTGGAGCGGCCATATCTCTAATTGACTGGAACACAGACCAGGGCAATGACAGAGCCTTTTGAATATGCTGGTATGTCAGCCCCACACCCCCACCCTAAACACACACATACACACACACACACACACACACATCTTTTTCTTCAATAATTTTCTTGTGGGGGATAGGTTTACAGTGCAAGTTCTCAGCAACATTCCAATCTTCCTGCGCCTCCACTGACATTAAACCAAGGGATCTCAGACATCTGTATGTCATTAATAGACATCTCTTGGTCCCAACTTCAAACAACCAATCAAATAAGCTGCTTATGCAGGTTTTCTTTCTTTAAATTGCATGAACTTCAACATTAAACTCAGAATTTCTGCCCAGTGGATCTACATTGATAAACTCAGACTGATTTATTTTTATGGTCCTTCCATTGTTATCTCCAGAGATAACCCCTTGCACATCAAGGGCTCCCTTTCTGACCCCAGATTAGGCATAAACCACATCCAAACACTTGTTTTCACAGAGAGATCTTTTATTAAGCAGGGAAGAAAAGTTAGAGTGGCTGCTTTTTCACTCAGTCAGAAAAACAGTAGCAAATGGCCTTGCAGGTAAAATGTTTAAGAAGAGAAAAATGGAAGGGACTGTGTTAGAATGGGCTAAGATGTGGTGGAAGATTTTGATTGGGCATTTTAATTAGGTGAACCAAAGCAAAGCCAGCTTTTCATGAGCTTTCTACTCTTCTGGGGTGCACTTTTGGTCATGCAGCTTTCTGAGTCATGTATACTCCTGTGGAACCCTCATGTGTTCATAAATAACTGTGATAAAACTCATTGTTTCACCAAGTTGGACTTTGGTGATATTATTACTTTATTCTCAGCTTGATCCCCTATATGTTGTCAGTAAACGTTTAGCCACATCTCTGTAGAGTCTGCTAGAGGGAAGTTCCCTCTCTCTCTCTCCTCCCTCTCTCGCATCCTCTCCTCCTCCGTCTCTCTCGCTCCTCACCCCTCTCCTCTCCTCTCTCTCTCTCTCTCTCTCTCTCTCTCTCTCTCTCTCTGTCTTTCAGGGTACAGGCAGAAATCTTTACATTGTTTTATGAGTATCTGGAACTGGTAAATTTCATGTCTGAGTTCATTCTTTCCCACTCTATCCAGAGATGCTAGAAGCAATCATATTTGGAGCTTCTCCACAAATTCCTTGATTGTTACAGGGGGTCAATCAGGAGTATTAACTTGGGCCATAAGCAGGGTGTTAAGTACTGCTAAAGCAGTTAGGAACCCATTAAAATCATTATTAGTGTTAACTATAAGGGTTTTGGGGGAAGATTTTTATTTATTTATTTATTGTATATGAATGCTTTATTTGCATGTATGTCTGCACACCAGAAGAGGGCATTAGATCATATCACAGATGGTTGTAAGCCACGATGTGGTTGCCAGGAACTGAACTCAGGACCTCTGGAAGAGCAAACAGTGCTCCTAACCACTGAGTGGTCTCTCCAGCCCTAGCTATAAGTTCTTTGATATGAACATTCCTTCTTATGTTTATTTTCCTGTACAAGAGCAGAGATGTTGGTGAATAAGCAATTTGACTTCTTAATTAGGAACTGGTAGACTTCCCCTTGACCCCCTGGTTGCCTTGACCAAAGGGCTATCAGTGGAACAGGCTATAAGTAGGACATAGGAGGAAACATTCTCTGGTGGGCTAGAAAAGTAACTACTGCAATTGGTAGCAAGGGGGCAAGACTGTGATGGGCATAAATATCAATCTACAGCTGTATGTAAAGTGTGCTGTGATTGGCCCAAATGCTCCTGGCTCTGGCCAATGAGCTGCTGAGGTTTCTCCTCTGGTACTTCTCTTGTGCAGTGTTTTCTGTCTGCCTTTAGTAATACAGGGTGGCACGATAACAGAGTGGCTGCAAGGGCAGAGCTGGTAGAGTGTCAGTGACTGCAATAGCTGAGCTATTGGGAAGTGAAGCTGAAAGTGCAGCCAGGCAGTGAGAGTGTGAGTTCATTCTGATACGGAGAGATCCCATTGGGCTGCAGACCAGGCTGCAAAAATGGTAAGGCTATTGGCAGCTGAAGAAGAGGCTGCTGATCACTGTGCAGGTTGACAAGGCAATTGTGGAGTGTTCACATCACTGGTCCTGGCATAGAGGTAGTCTGTGTGGCTGTTCTGATAGTCCTTTGGTCAAGGCAACCGTGGGATCAAGGGAAAGTCCACCAGTTGCTAATTCAGAAGTCAAATTGCCCATCCTCCAACATCTTTGCTCTTTTACAGGAAAATGGCCAGTGTCAAAACAAAAGATACTCGCGAAGTAGAGAGAATAGAGAGCTGATGTCGAAGGAGAGAAGGTAAGGAGCCAGAGAAGAGAAAGCATATGCCCTGGCCATTTGAAGAGTTCCTGAGAGTTATTAAGCCTTCAGGAAGCCAAGACTCTCACTACTTTCCAGCTGTGGGAGCTGTGACCATATACCTCTGTCAAGGGGTGGGGGTGGGGGGGTGCTAGTATGATTTCTACATTGAAGTAACAGCCAACTGCTGCTGTGGACCAAGGGGTCATGACTTTCTAGATTTCCCCACAGCTATGACAGTGGTAGAACTAAGGGTGCCAGTATGTGGCTAGCACAAAGGGTCCAACATCAGAGGGTACCGCCTGTGGCTGCTACTGCTGTCTGCTTGCTGCAATAGCTTGCTGCTGCAAACACTGAGTCATACTAAAGCTGCCTAAGACCAGTGAGTGCTTAAGGAGCTTCTCCTTGCTTTGTTCGGATACTGCAAAGGGACCTCACCTAGCTAACTTAAGGAATTTGACTCGGATACCATCACACTTAACTATAGTCTTGAATGAATTATTATGTCCCATGTCACCATTCAGGACTAGAGAAAATCTTAACCACTAGGTCAGCACATTCAAAGACAATCCCTTATGCTTGTAAAGAAACGCTGCAGCTAGCCTTAAGTGACTATAAGCTAGCTTCTAAAGTTGCCTTTTGCTTCCAATAAGATCCATGAGACAAACTTACAAGGCAACTGTGGAGTGTTCACACTACTGGTCCTGACATAAAGGTACCAGTGTTCTTACAAGGAAAAAGCCGCAACCAGCCCTAAGTGACTATAAGCTAGCTTCTAAAGTTGCCTTTTGTTTCCAATAATGTCCATGAGACAAATTTACAAGGTGACCTAGAATGGAACTATATACCTGCTAAACTTTCTGAGTCTTCTAGGCCCTACCCTGTAAGGTGACCTAAAATACTAAATCTTCACCCAGAGTCATTTCAAACCACCATTAAAAAACAAAAAACAATAAACAAAAAGACAAGCCAGGCAGTGGTGGTACAAGCCTTTAATATCAACACTTGGGAGATAGAGGCAGACACATTTCTGAGTTCAAGGCCAGCCTGGTCTATAGAGTGAGTTCCAGGACAGCCAGGGCTACAAAGAGAAACCCTGTCTCAAACAAACAAACAAAAACAACCCACCACCACCACCAACAAACAAACAAACAAAACCAAAATAACAAAAAAAAGACAAACAAAAAGGCAACCAGGCAACCACTACAACCACAGAAACCCCAAAGCAACAACAAAACAGCAGGTGATGTATACAAGGGTCCAAGATCAAGTTGAGCACACTCAACGGTGTGCCTGTGATGAAGAGTTGTCCTAAGTGTGTGTGCACTTCTTCCATAAAAGCCCCCTTGCTTTCATTGCTTGGGAAATACCTATGTGGGATGAATCCTACGGCTCTCTTGTTGTGAGCAGTTAACCAACCTTGGCTCTCTTTATGTCCTGTGTGTGTTTCACCAGCACTCTCAAAAACATTGCACATGGTTACAGAAGGCCACTGAGCAGAGATAGGGAAGGAGTAGTAAATTTGACAAACTGGCAATCTCAAGGTACAGTTGCTGCACCAACGGCATTTGGAAAGTATGTAGAGGGCCAGTGAAATGTCTCAGTGACTGAAGGTGTTTGCCACCAAGCCTTGCTGTCAGGTCCTTGGCCTGAATTTTATCTCTGAGATCCACATGGTTAAAAACAAGAACAAACTCCTGCAAGTTAACCTCTGACCTCCATACACGTGCTGTGGCATGCACACACCCACCTCTGTAATTTGCTATATCCATATGGAGATAATATGGTCAGAGCCAAAGTGAGCTATATGATGAGAGAGATGATAGTTAAGCTGACATAGAGACATCTTTCCTGTCCATTTGTACAAAAGGCTCTGCATGGAGTGCTTAGTGATCATCCTCAACAGCTAGACTATAGTTTTCACTCGGTAAAGTAAAGTATTGACATACCACGGTATAGTTATAACTGAGGCAGCCACAGTGAAGTCACATAGACTGGCTTGCTTTCTTACTACTATAGAGCCTAGGTCTGAAACCAATGGCTGGTTATTCTGGTAGATTGTTTTTGTTTGTTTGTTTTTTCAAGACAGAACTTTTCTGTGTTGTTCTGGCTCTCCTGGACTCAATTTATTGTCTGAGCTGCCCCTGCCTCGAGTTCTGGTAGTCTTTATCTCTGATTGGCAGATGGCCACCTTTTTGTCTGGGTGCTCACACTGTGGTTTTTCTGTATACACCTATGTCTTGCGGTTTATAAGGACAGCAGTCATACTGAATTAGGGCTTGACAAGCTTGTTTTGACCTTATTCAGAACCTCTAACTGCAAGACGGTGAAGTTTAAAAAACTTTTTTTCTGTTGATTATTTGGGAATTTTACATCATGAACCCCAATCACACTCACTTTCAAGTCCTCCCAGATCTGACTTCCCATCCTTGTGACCCCCAAGAAAACAAGAAGCTGAGGGAGCAAGTCCAATTTGTGTTGCCTATATACTCACCGGAGGGTGGTCAAATTCTGGGTGGCCAGCCCCTTAAAGACAACTGAGTCTTTCCCCACCACTCCCCTTCCAGAAGCCATCAGTTGTGGAGAGCCTCACACCAGCATCCTTATCACATTTTAAAAGAGTTCTCTTCAATGGCTTTCTGTCTCTGCTGTTACTTTTGGAGGGAGTATTTGTTGTCACAGAAGCCTTCTGTGTCCCTTTTCCTTATCTGTGAGTCAGCCAGAGAGTATATGGATGTTCGTGGCCCATGCTGCCACCAAAAAACATGTGGAGGAAGGCCATGACTGTGCTTCCACTGACTGGAAAGGGCAAGGAAGCTACTTTTGTCATGGTATTGATGACTGACTGTGACATTTTGAAGTGCTGGATTTTTAGGAATTTTACATATGAATTTTGGGGGAGCACAATTTAGCCCATAACACATAGAAAAGTAGCTCTCCAGAAGAACAAGGCAATGCTAGAGGAAAAAATTCTCTTTGTATGAGAAGGGAAATGTCGTATTTTAGTATTTCCCACCATAGGACAGAGTTCGTGAGCCACACACACAGTGGCTGCTGTAGCCGGTCTTTACTATTTTGTGAACATTTTCCCCTAATCTTTATCCTCCATCCAGTTTTGCCCCATAGCACAAGATAGGAGAGAGAGAGAGAGAGAGAGAGAGAGAGAGAGAGAGAGAGAGAGAGAGAGAGAGAGAGAGAGAGAATCTAATTTCTTTCCTTTTATTTCTTCTTTGATCACAACTACTAGCAAACCACAACCAAGCCCCCCCCCCCAAATGGCCACCAATCACCAACCCCACCTCTCAGGCCCTAGCATTTATATACCCTCTGAAAAGTTCTAAGAATTCCAAATGTCACACCATTGTAGAAACTATCTGTAGCTGGCAAAACTACTCCTCTGCCTGAGCATGAGGCAAGTCATAGTCAGCTGCTGCAGACAGCCTGAAGGAGCCCCAAATCCCTGAACCTGGGATTAAAATGAAGACGTATTCATATAACATTCATGCGTTCTTTACAGAAACCAAAATTCCAGAATTGTCACTACAGTCTGCCTAGGGGCTGGCTGATTCCTTGTTCCCAGCCCCACCTCAATGCCTGGCTTGATTTGTGATTGTGAGGCTGAATGACCCATTTCTGGCTTCTGTCTTTGAGGCTTAAACCTAAATCTGCTGTAAGCAAAGGCAGCACTTTTCTCTTTTTCTGCTCCAGTCCCACTTTATTTCTACAATCCATTTCCTAAGACAGGATGAGAGGGTATAAATCATGAAGGAGAAAAGAATTTGACTGTGTTCTCTCTGGGCAGAAGTGTCACAGATACCTCTATGTGCCTGTCCTTCATTAGTTGCTAATGCTGATCACAACTACCCTCTCTTGAAGTGAGAAAAGGATCCAGAATGTTCTTTATGAGGATAGCCCTGAAAAAGCTGTTTCTAGAATATAAGCCACAGATTAGCAAAAATACTTCTGCACAAAGCTGGATAGTAAACATTTCAGAGCTTTATGACCAGAGTGCTTCTTTTGTAAACTCTTCCAACTCTGCCATTACAACACAAAGCCACCATGGATGAAAAATATCACCATATCCAGTAGTTTCATCCCCCAAACAAGCAGTGGGTCACCATCAGTCTATGGGCTATAATTTGCCAACCCTGATAGACTAATACTCTATGAAAGTTAAAAATAGTTACTAGATTGATTATACATATATATATATATATATACATATGTATATATATATATTAGACTAACAATGAACTTTTTATTGGCTTATTTAACAAATTGCATATTTGTGAGTATAAATCATAGTTTACTTCCTTTGAAATACTTCCATCCATGTTCCACAGAGTCTCTGGGTGGGAGGTCAGATCATCTAGACTTTAGAAGGCTCTCCTAGTGCTTCTTCCCTATGATAATGTTTCAGAACTCTGTTCCCACCATTCTCATCTCAACTCCAATCCACTGAGAAGCCAGTTCCACCTTCATGGAAGAGTCTCCATGGTAACAGCAGCTACCCCAAGCTTCATTATTAACCAAAGGGAGTGCACAGGCTTACTTCCAGTGACTGTCATTTAATGCAAGGTAATTGCTGACATTTTTTTTTTCCACCTCCAAGGGACAGGTTAGCAGCAAGTGACCTCCTATTATCCTAACCAACTGAAGAGGTGATTATAAAACCAACAAATGTTTGCTTTTTGACGGGTGCAAGAAATAGCTACCTATACCATAAGACAAATGTTGAAGAAAGGCTTCATTTGCACCCTTCAGGTAATTCTTTGATTTGGGTTCCCCAAAATGACCAAGTAGAATAACACTTACTGATTATCATTTTCATCAGAGCTTAAGGAATGAGATTTAGAAAGGATAAACACAGGTGAGTAGGGGAATGTTAGACAAAGTCAAGAGCATAGACTGTTACCAAGGGCCGAGTGGGCAAATTGGAGCAGTACAGCCTCTTCCATTGTTTTCTCGTAGGCTTCTTCTAACTCAGAAATCAGCAAGCTTTTCTGTAAATATGTTAGGCTCTTCGGTCATATTCAGAGAACTCAGCTCTGCTGCTTTGGTTTGAACACACAACCATAAATAGTCTTCAAACAGTGAGTGTGGCTATGCATCAATAGCCCTTTGTGACGAGCCCTAAAATCTGAATTTTATATGAATTTCAGAAGTCAAAGTTTTTTTTCCAACATTTTCTCCTTAACCATTAAAAAATATAAATAACAGTCTTACACGTGGACTGGACACCCAGTCTAAGAACAAAAACAGTTTGCTGTGAATGCCATGTGCCTTCCCAGGTTTCTACAATTACTTCTGTAACTCCTGTTATGGGTGTCTGGTATGACCTCAATTTTCAAGTGACTTCTTGTCCTCTAAGAATACTCGTCCACTTCTTTGATGCTCCTCATTGTTTCAGATTTACATTATGTTGTGGTCCATGTTGTTTTATTTTTGTAGCCTCTGTGGCACTGAATCTAACATACAGCTTTAATAAATGTTCCCTGAGCAAGAGGAAAAAACCACCTAGGAAACAGCAAAAGAAGGTCAGGTACCAAGAGTATAAGCATAGTTAAAATAAAGGCATTAAAATTATTATAGTTATTTATTATTATTATTGGGCTGAGATGGGGCTTCTCTGTGTAATAGCCCTGGGTGTCTTGGAACTCACTTTATAGATCGAGCTGGCCTCATTGAAATCTGCCTCCTAAGAGATGGGATTAAAGGTGTGCACCCTGCAAGTATTCTTACTACCTGTAAAGTAATTTGAATGGTAGCCTCTAAATTATATCCATGGGTCCACGGGGATGGCTGAGTGGATAAAGGTGCTCGCTGTCAAGCCTGATGGTCTGAGTTCAGTCTATGGAACCCACAAGCTGGAAAGGGAACCAACTCCTACAAGTTGTCCTGTCACTCTTACATGTCTATCATGGCACACATACACTAAACAACTGGACAGAGAGAGACGGAGAAATTATGCCCTTGTTCTGATAGCCAGATCTTGTGGCCCTATTTGTAAACAAGTTCCTCTCAGATGCAAGTAAGGACTTTGAGATGACATGACTCAAATTTACCCAAGTATTCCCTAAGTACAACATGTAAGAGGACGTGTAGGAAAACTGACGTGACAATGGAGGCCGAGGTTGGAGTGCTACAGCCACGGTGAATGGGATGGACATTGGGAGGCGACAGGCAAGAAAGGATGGATTCTCCCAGAAAGCCTTCAGAGTATGGCACCACCAACACCCTGGCTTTTGGTAGCTCGGAACAGCAATGCTAGGCAGCCCACGTAACCCTCTCCTCCAGTTGTGTTAGCGTCATAGTATCTAAGCCTCAGTTAGTATCCATTCTGTATAGGTTTCACACACTATATACATAAGGCTTTTGTAGCAATCTCATGAAGTAAGTGCTGTAAGCTCCATGGAGAAATAACTGATAGATCCAGAGCCTAGCCCACGCCTTCTGACCTGAATCCTCTTAATCTTCACACTACCAGATAGGTTCCTCACCATTTGCCCCCTCATATGTCACGAGCCTTAGGAAGAAAGAGATTTCAGTTTCTTATGTCTTTCTTTGGAGGGTGGAATTCCCTGAGCTGGATTTTTCCTATCACACCATCCCGTTCTTGGTTAAACAAAGACAGAGTTTGTGGCTTGGGTTTCAGCAGTGAAATCTTGCTGTTAATCCTTCTCTTTTATTCTTCTTGCCCAACGCTTCCATGCTCCACCCCTCTGGTTTTCAAGAGGTGGAAGGCATGTTAGCTTTTGAAGGGAGGCAAGCTTCGTGAAAGTCTGTCTCACCAGGCAGCACTCAACACCATAGCTTTTACTTTCCAGTGAGGAAAACTGTAACGGGAAATAATGCTCTGGGAAGGAGCCAGCATTGGAAGTCTCAGCTAGAGCTTCATGGAGAACAAGATGTCCAGTGGACGTTGAGACTACCCCGTGCAAGAAGGTTCTGTGGACCAAGTGCTTGGTCTCACAGTTGGTGTCCCCACGGAAAACCAAGAGTATGAGGGTACTTGGCGCAAGGTTTGACTATCCTGGGGAAACTTGAGGAGACCCACCCCACTGAGACTTAGTTTCTGTTTTTCCAAAGTGAGGCTGATAACACGTATCCTTATAGACGATGCTGGGTGCATATTTCTTATCCAGAAAGCTTCAGGTGAAAAGCATGTCTGACTGCTGATCGTTTCGGGTTGTGGAATATTATAACATACCAAGACAGCTTGGGTATAGAACTCAAGTGTACATAGGGAGTTCATTTCGTTCATACTTTATGCAAAATGTCTTAGGATAATTTGATACTTCCTGATTTCATTTGCTTGTGGTGCTGAGAGCAGAAGGTAGAACTTCAAGCACACTCGGAAAGAACTGCGCCACTGAGATGCACCCCAAACTCCAAGTTTATAGTATGGGTTCAGCATGCCCACGTCTTGACTGCATTGTTCGTGTGCGGTCTGGTGTAAGATAATTTTATTTCTGTCATGTGAGCGCTCAGATTGTTCCCAGGGGTGAACCATCCAGAGGGATTCTGGGTTTAAAAATTAGGAGTCCTCAAGCTGTATTCATGTAAAAATACTGGCCCAGGGAAGCACTGTTGTCAGAGCCTGAGCTACACCTGCCTTAGAGCCTGGAGTTACAGCTTTCATATGCTGTCCCTTCTTTTACCAGCCTTGCTACTCCTTCCTTGCTAACGGGTTCTTTTTTTTTTTTTTTTTTTTTTTTTTACTAGATGTAACATTAATTTTTGAGAACCTATATGGAGGCTCAAAGTAAGAATAAAAATAAGAATATCTGGGCCTGGAGAGATGGCTCAGTAGTTAAGACCAGTTGCCGTTCTTGTAGAGGTCTCAGCTCAGTTCCCAGCACCCACAAGGTGGCTCAGAAGCATTTGTAGCTTTAGTCCCAGGAGATCCACCCTCTTCTAGCCTTTTAGGGTACCAGGCACACACACAGTACCCTTATATACATGCAGGTACAACACTCGTATGCATAAAATAAAATAAATATCAAAAAAGAATGTCCAGAGCTCACATAAACAAACTCACCATTGAAAATAATTTATAAAATAAAAGATAGCTTCAGAGACGAGAAAGTTCACATTACTGAAATTAAGATTTTTTTTTTTCCCTTCTGTGTTCTGGCCCAGGTTGTTTCATAACCTCAGTCCAGGAACATCTAGCCAGCTCCATTTCATCACTTAATTCCTCTCCTGCTGTCTTCTAGAAGCATTCATTATCTCAATAGAATTTCACTGATTATTGAGGCATTATTATTCTTGTGCTTCTACTGTGACCTCTTTGTTTCTGAAGTCACCCCTTTGCTTCAAAGATGACACACTAGTAAGAACACTAATTCTCTCTACTGTTGTATTAGCCAGGTCCCATAGCCTCTGCGTGTCAAATTTGAGAAATCAGAATGTATGATATCATTAGGAGAAAGTAGCCTGATACATATATGTGTGGAAAGGTCACAGTGAAATCTATTAACATGCATATTAATATGCATTAATAATTATAGCTAAAAGAATTATCTACCTAAAAAAAGAAGTAGCAATTACAGTAATACAACTTTGGTGAAAACAGTCAACACTTCTGTACCACTATCACCCATCACTTTTACTTTTAAAGTATTTTTTTTCTTTTTTGGTTTTTTGTGACAGGGTTTCTCTGTGTAGCCTTGACTGTTCTGGGCTCACTTTGTAGACTAGGCTGGCCTTGAACTCACAGTGATCCACCTGCCTCTGCCTCCCAAGTGCTGGGGTTAAAAGCGTGTGCCACCCCCGCCTAGCTTTAAAACATTTTCTATCATTTGATACAGAAGATATGTTTATAATTTTTCTTCTTAAAATGGTAGTTATAGAATATAGTATTATCTGCTCTATTCTTTTTTTTTTAATTATTTGAAGCTGGAGGAGAGGTAATTAATTGTGCTATTGCAATGGTGAATTCAACACAGAACTATGCATCTAGCATCTAGGCATAGATTCCTCAGAAGTCCCAGATCTATGTATTCTTTTTCAAAATATTTTTTAAAAAACTTATGTGTTGGAGTGTTTTGCCTTTGCGTATGTATATGTACTACATGAACCTCTGGTACCAACAGAGATCAGAAGAAGATGTTGTATCCCCTGGAAATGGATTTAAGGCTGGTTTTGAGCCACTATAAGGATGCTCAGAACTGAATCCAGGTCATTTGAATGAGCAACAAGTGCTCTTTTTTTGTTTTGTTTTGTTTTGTTTTATGCTTTTTGAGACAGGCTTTCTCTGTGTCTCTTTGATTGTTCTGGACATGCTTTGTAGACCAAGCTGGCCTCAAACTCACAGAGATCCACCTGCCTCTACTTCCCTGGGTTCTGGGATTATAGGCATGCACTGCAACACCCAGCTGCAGCAAGTGCTCTTAACTCCAAGGCAACTCCAAGCCAAGGTTATGATGGAACTACAGACCTTAGCCTCTCCGCCAACATTTAACATCCCTGGGTACCCACATGGTTGTCGTTGTCTGTCTGTTTCTTCGGTGTAACTATTAATCTTGGTGCCTTGACTAGACTGAGAGTCATTTAGAAAACTGATAAGACATACTTCTGTCTGTGTGTGGGAGAGTGTTTCTAGAGATGATTGGCCTAAGAGTCATTGAAATGGGGTGGAAGTCCACACTCTGAATGTGGGAAGCGGTCAATAGTTTGAAATCCCAGATGGAACAAAAAGTGTCCAGAGGGGGAATTTCACAGGCACACACGTGCTGACTCTTCTGGAACAGGAGCTTTCAGACAGACAAGATTCTTCCAGATTTGAATGCAAACTTTCACCAGTAGTCTCCCAGACCAGCCTCAGACTATGGCTGTATCGTTGGACATATTTTTTCAAAGGCACCAGCTTGTTGAACTGAACAGCTGCTGGTTTTCCTGGCTTCTCCAGCTTGCAGAAAGCCATTGTGTGAGCTCATCCAACAAATCTCTGACATAATTACATTCTGTTGGTTCTGTTCCTCTGGAGATTTCTAATAACTTAGTCTGCTTTGTTACACTTCACATCAAGTGTCATTTCACTCCCAAGAAAGATGACCTGTGATAAAGATCATTTTTCTGAACATTCATCTACAAAATCTGAGGGAGGTGTGGGTGAGTCTCCTGTTCTTACATGTTAACATTTATCCTTTGTGGCATCTCTTCATTTTTCTCAGAGGTAAAAAGAGAACAAACCCCGCGTTCTCTGTGATGGATATTCTTGGTTGTCAACTTGACTATATCTGGAATGAACTACAATCCAGAAATGGAGGGCACACCTGTGAGAGATTTTCTGCTTGGTTTGAAGTGGGTGAATCTACTTAAAGTCCAGACATTTGGCATGGAAAGACACACACTTTTGATCTGGATCTTAAGGCTGGAAAACATAGGCCTTTAATTCAGATCTTAAGGCTGGATGACATATATACCTTTAATATGGGCCATTCTTTCTACTGGAAGTCTATGTAAGGACATAGAAGAAGGAAGTTTTTGCTCTCTGTCTTGCTAACACACCCATTCCTTCACTGGCACTGGAGCCTACTTCTTTGGTATTCCAGCTTCTACGAAAACCAGCTGTGGAACTGAGAAATTACTAGATTCTTGGACTTTCCATTCACAGCTAGCCATTGTTGGACTAGGTGGACTGCAGCCTATAAGTCATTCCAGTGTGTGTGTGTATGTGTGTGTATGTAGGGGGACAGGGTGGGGGTGCTTATGCCACAAATTCTGTGACTCTAGAGAACACTGACTAATACATGATCCAAGGGCAGGGTGCTTTGTAATGACATTTTCCTTAGAAGCTTGAATGGCCCTGGCATTGGGTCACTACCCAGAATAGGAGAACACCTCCCCTTTGACAATGATTGCAGTGTTTCCCACTCCTTTTCCTTTGGACCAGAAGATGGGCTCATTCTGTCATATAGATGGTGTGTGAGGCAAAGAAGCAAGCTTCATTCCCAGTCTCCACTTCTGTTAGCTTTTCTATCCTTTTAAGAAAGACATTATTTTTTTTAAGTGTTTTCCCTATGTGCACTTTTGTAAACCATGTGTGTGCCTGATGTTACTGTGTAGGGCTCTTGATCAGGTTTCTCTTCTTTTTTCATTTTATTTTTTTGTTTTGTTTTGTTTGTTTTGAGACATGGTCTCTCTGTGTTAGCTTTGGCTGGCCCGGAGTCGCTTTGTAGACTAGGCTGGCTTCAAACTCACAGCGATCCACTTGCCTCTGCCTCCCGAGTGCTGAGATTAAAAGACCCTTTTATTCTTTTTATCTTTACATAGAGTTTCTCTGTGTGGCCTTGAGTGTCCTGGATGTACTTTTTAGATCAGGCTGGCTTCGAACTCACAGAGATCTGCCTGCCTCTGCCTCCTGAGTGCTGGGATTACAGGTGTGAGCCACCACACCCTGCAGGTTTGTCTTCTTCGTCAGATAAAGAACTAAAAGGCAGGAAAAAAAATATCTCAAGCACAACTGACCAATATTATCCAAGTCAAAGCACACAGAATCAGCAGGCTAAAAAATGCTTTTACTGAGCCTGGAGAGATGGCTCAGAGGTTAAGAGCCCTGGCTGCTCTCTACCAATGGACCTAGGTTCAAAGGACCCAGCATCCACATGGCAGTTAACAACTGTCTGTAATTCCAGTTCTAGGAGATCTGACAGACATACAGTCAGAACACCAACGTAAATTTTTACAAAATATGACGACGACGACGACAACAACAACAACAATAATAATAAACAACTTTAACAACAACAACAACAACAACAACAATAATAATAATAATAAACAACTTTATACTAGAGGTGAGGCAATGCATACACACATAGCAGCCCATGCAAAGAAAGACCCTCTGCAAAGCAGAAGTGAGACTCCAGAGCCCAAAAATTCAGTATTTTTACATTTACTTATTTTTACTGAAAATAGATTTTTTTATACAATATATTCTGATTACAGTTTCCTCCTCCTTCAACTCCTCCCAGATGCTCCCCACTTCCCCACCCACCAAATCCACACCCTGTCTTTTTCTCTCTCATTAAAAAACAGCCACCTAAAAAAATAATAAAAATAAAATAAAATTAGATGAAATAGAAACTAACAAAGCATAATAGGACAAAACAAATGGGGAAAAATAGCCAAAGAGAGAGCACAAGAAACAGAGACATAGAAACATGCACACTTGTATGTATAGAAATCCCATAAAACCACAAAACTGGAAACCGTACTGTATAAGAAGAAGACCTGTAAGGTTAAAAGCAAAAACAAGCAAACAAAAAACCAGACAAAGCACTATGGGATTTAAAAAAATCATAATCCCTTAAGAAATACCATTAAATGCATTTTGTGTTGAGCATGAATGGAGCCTGCCCATAAGTGTGGTCTGTATAGCCAGGGAGACTCCATTGTAGAAAACCCATTTTTTTTTTTTCCTTTACAAACGGTTATCAATTGGAAATTGCTTCTGGGTTAGGAACGAGGGCATGTTCTATTTTTTCCTTTCACCTTTAGGGCCCCATCTGGTATGGGCCCATGCAGTCCTGTGCATGCTCCCAGAGTTTCTGTGAATTCCGTGAATTCTGCTTCAGGCCTGCTGGGTCTAGAAGGCCTTGTTTCCTTGGTGTCTTCCATCCCCGCTGCTTCTTGCAATCATTCTGACTATGCCGCAGTGTCCTCTGAGCCCAGAGGGTAAGGTTTGGTGGGGACATCTCACGTAGGACTGCATGCTCCGAGCTCTTTCACTCTCGGCGCATTGTCCAATTGGGAGTCTCTGTAGTTGTTCTCATGTACTGCAGGAGGCAGCTTCTCTGACAATGGCTCATCTATGAGTATAGTACAATGCTCTTAGAAGCCATTGTATTGTTATGTCCCTTCGACACAATAATAGTATCTGGTGTTCCCCAGGTTCATGGCCTATCTGGTCTTAGATTATTTTTCCCACCCAAGCGGTGTTGAACATGGGATCCATCTCATGGAGTAGGCCTCAAATTCAAGCAGATAGCAGTTTGGTTACTTCCAAAACTTTTGTGCCACTATTACACCAGGGCACCTTGCAGGCAGGTCACCCCTGTAGACTGAAGGATTTGTAGCTGGGTTGGTGTTTACCTTTCTCATCTAGTACCATGGATACTAGTTAGTAGGATGCAGGCTCTAAGTAGGCAGCAGTTCAACTTCTCCTAGTTAAATTATTTATGGTAGGTGTTGTCTTCAACAATAAGGCCTTGCCATCAGTTTGTGGAAAGCAACCAGTCCGTTTGACAGGAGCCTGGATAGTTTGGGAGTTTCTATGAGGCCCCTTTGGCCACCAACTTGATTAGATGTAACCCATTCCTGGCACTGGAGATTTCACTTGGTGGCAAGAGGTGTCTAGTTGAGGCTTTGTCTCCACCATTATTTGGGGATTCCATTTATATTTCTTTCAAATGTACATATTTTAAGAAGCTTCTATTATATTCGGTTTCTATATGAGCCCTCAAATGACCCTTTATTTTAGCTGTCACTTTTTTCATCCCCTTCTCTCATTTGCCCTCCCCTTCCCAGTTGATATTCCTTTTTGATTTCCCTGATCCATTCATTCGGATCTATTCTAATTTTCCTTCACAGGACTATCCTTCACTCACCCTTAGACTATAGCTAACTCTGACTATGACTAATTACTATGGTTACATAAATTGAGTCCTGTCTGTTGAAGATTTAAGAACTGGCATTCACATATAAATAAATAAATACCATATTTGTCTTTGGGGGTCTTGGTTAACTCACTCAGAATGATTTTTTTTTCTAGCTCTATATTTATCTGTGAATTTCATGATTTCATTTTTTAACAGCTGACCAATATTTCATTGTGTAATTATACCACAGTTTCTGTGTCCATCTATCTGTTGGCAAACATCTAGTCTGCTTCCAGTTTCTGGCTATTGTGAGTAGAGAGAGCAGCAATGAACATGGATAATCAAGTTTCCTATAATACCATGTAGAGTGCTTTGGGTATATGCCCAAGAATGGCATAGCTGGGTTTTGAGGTAGATCAATTTCCATCTTCCTGAGAAACTGCCACACTGATTTCCACAGTGGCTGTATAAGTTTGCAGTTCTACCAGCAATGAATGAGGATTCTCCTTAATCCACATCCTCCCCATCATGAACTGCCATTTATTTTATTGATCTTGGTCATTCTGACTGGCATAAGATGAAATCTCAAAGTAGTTTTGATTTGCATTGCTTAGATGACTAAGGATGTTGAACACTTTTGTGTTTCCTCTCTAGAGAATTCTGTTTCAATCCATACCTTATTTTTAATTTAGTTATTTTGGTTTTTTAATATTTATGTTTTTTAAGTTCCTTATGTATTTTTGGATATTAGCCCTCTTGAGATGTATCGTTGATAAAAAAAATCTTTTCCTATTCTGTGGGGTGTCACTCTGCCTTACAGAAACTTTTCAGTTTCATGATATCCCGTTTATTTAACCATTGATCTTAGTGCCTGTGCTATTGGTGTTCTGTTCAGAAAGTCTTTGTCTGTGCCAATGAGTTCAGTTTAGTGTATCTAGCATTATGTTGAGATCCTTGACCCATTTGGAGTTGAGTATTATATAAGATGTAAGGATGGATTTCATTAAAGGTTCTTCCTTCTCTGATTTGGAGTTGGTGGCTGATTGACCTTGAAGTCCTCTAGGCAGTCCATGAGCATGGGGGGAGGGGTCCTATTGGTGGAAGAAAATACAAGCCTCCCAGGTCTTTGTTTTAAGCTGCCAGGTTTTAGTCTCTGGTCAGGGGGGCGAGGAAGAAACCAGATGTCTTGGAATTTCACCATCTTGGACTTTACCTTACTTTACCTATCCTTATTTGCCTACCAGGGATCTAATCCTTACTGGGGCCTGAAGAGACCAGAAGCAGGCACCAGATCCTCTGGCACTGGAGTTACAGATGTCTGCGAGCTTCCATGTGGGTACTCGGAACCAAATCCAGGTTCTCTTCAAGAGGAGCCTCTAGCCATCATTTTTCCAGCCCCTTAGCTCAATTCCCTATGAAGGCACTATTCTTGCTCCCCACTGTCTCCACATGAGGCTGTCAGTGTGGGAGATGGGGTAGAGCAAGGGCTTGCCTCTGGTCTGGATCTTGATGGAATCCAGGCTTCCTAATATGACTGGATGTATTGTTCATCACTATTATTTTGCAAAGCCACAGGAAAAAAGGAGGGAAGGGCACTACTACTCAAATCCACATGGAGGCCAATTTCCTTTGTAACTGTTAGCATAGACACCAGGTTACATCTTCTCTTCCTTTAATGGCTTCTTCCCTCAAAACTGACATCTTGTCTTTTGTCATACTTGGAACCATGTCAACTCTTCTCTCTCCTCATACAGGCATAGGCATGGGCATGGGCATGGGCATGGGTATAGGTCTTTTCTCCCTCTCTGTCTCACTCAGTTCAGTGTATCCTTGAGTAGCCTTTGTGGTCCAAGCTGGCTTTAAATTTGATTCTCCTGCCTCAGCTTCATGAGTTCTGGAATCACGGGACTGTGACACCAAACCAGTCTTTTAAAAATATCACTATTAAACATTCTGGATTCAGCTCATTGACAATATATCTTATAGCCTATTATTTATTGATTAGTGCTGGAATTTCTTTGTTTCCATCAGTGCAATTTCTTTACTTTATCACAATCCCTAGTATAAGAATTTCCCTCTTATTAAATCATACCTCATTTTTGGCTTAACTTGTTAGAATAATAAAATGTATGCTTCATCTACAGATAAACTTGTGACTTCTTAGCCAGCATAAGATTTAAAAGGCATCTTAAAAGGCACATTTATAGTCACCATTTATCAACCTCAGAAAAGATTAATTTCAGCATTGTATTTCATTTAGTTGTCTGCCCATCTTTAAAAATAGCAACGAATAACACTGGAAGACAGCTTTTCATGGGTTTGTTTATTGGATTATCTTTAATAGCCTCATTTTCTTATTTATTGCAGGGGCCCAAGCACAGTGCAATCATCATTAATTAACATGTGCAGGCACTGGTGGTGTCAGAAATAAAACAGAGTGCAGAGGACAGATTTGTCATTGCATCTTGCAAGGTAGGTTAGCCTAAAAGGAAAGGCATGCAGGCTCTCTGGCTTGAAGAACAGAAAAGAGCCTTGTTTTTCTTTCTTTCCCATCTGGTTACACACGCACCACTATTTCGCCACTCATTTTCCAAGTGGAAGGTCTTTTCTAGGCCCCTCCGAGGGTTCCCTTTATGGAAAAATGAAAGACTATCCTCTACCACCTGTCACTGAAACTCAGTCTCCATCCTCTATCCAAGACTTTAAGCAGAGAGAAATCAACAGAAACCAATAGACTTAAATGCACTGGGAGCTGTTTCACGAATCAATGTGTTTCTTATCTGTCCTCAGAGGAATTGTGGGATTGGCTGGTGAACAGGCCTCTCACTGACAGCTGAAGGGAGGATGCAGGCTGGAGGTACTGGGGGAAAGAATGCATTGTGTCCTGGCGCTTGATGGGAAGGGAGCAGAGGAACAGCAGGGCCTGTAATGGAAACTGATTAATCTGCAAGCCCAAGAAGACTCTGCTGGGGAGGGAGAAAAATGGAGTCAGGGACTTGTGGGAACAGCATTTAGTATCTATCCAGGTGAGTGACCTCTTTAGAGGAAGGAATGGTAGACATGTCAGCTCTACCAAGTACCTGAGACAATCAACTTAAAGAGAGAAAATGTTGTTTTAGTTCATGGTTTTGGAGAAGGATCCTTTTTCTCCAGGCATAACATGCTCACTCCATTGCCACCCTAGAGTTGAGTTACCATGGCTTGGTACCTATGGCAGTGACTGGATTGAGCAGTCTAGAGGTAGCTATGTCTATGGTAATGAAAATAGAGCTATGGACATTCCATATAGACTGAGTCATAGGGTCCTCATCTGGAAAGCCAACCATTATTTCTTCCTGCACTTCCCCACCTGCAAGGTACCTTGGGGAATGCTGGAGTGTGTGGAGGGTAGAAGCTTAATTGAGGGGGGCTCCATGACACAGGGGTACAGCTGTTATCTATTTTGGAGACACCTATACTCACCTGTGCTCCGTAGGTAAGCACAAATACATTCCTTGATATTCAAAGTTTGGACTTTGGTGGATCTGCACTTCTGTCTGTCATTGGTGCAGTGTCTGGGGTGAATAGATCTTTGCTTCCATTTCCCCGAGAAAAGATAACACAATTGATGGAGTCAGTTCATCCTTAGTTAGATCATTGCTTTGGGCCAGTGGTGAGGCAGCATATCCTGGTTGGTGCACCCAAGGTAGCTGCTCCCTCTCATGGTGTCCAAGAAGTGAAAAGGAAGAAAAATCCAGGATTGCCATATTCCAGAATAAACCAAATTTGTCCTATTCAGCTCTACACCCTGAAGGTCACCTGATAGCTCTACATACCTAAGACCAAGTCTTAAGTACATAGGCCTTTTGGGAACATTTAAGATTCAAAATTCCCCAGTAGACAAGGTGATGTTATTGAGAAAGGCAGCTGGGAAGGTCTTCTCACATACGGGGGCTCAGCTGTAAGGAGAAAGAACATCTGTGTGAGGATGTCAAGGCATTTATGGATACACAGACTCAAAGCCCAATGTAAAATAGGATTGCTCTGACTCCAATGTCATCACTTAGCAGAAGTTCACTTGAAGGGTATGTTTTTAGCCTCAACAAGTCACAGGATTTCAGGTGAGACAAGAGACTGTGAGAATTTCTGGTTTTAAATTAAGAGTAAATTTAAGAGAACGATGAGCTATTGGCTTCTCTGATGTGTGTTCGGCTTTCTTCTCCTGCCCATCTGCCTCAGAGTTTTTGTGTTCATTATGGAAACAAAGGTGCACACATGCTCAAAACAGATACTTGAATTTTCAAACCAGAACTGCACCCATGGTTAAACCTGAGGTAAAATGAGACACCTGTTAGTGGATGGTACATGGAAATCTAACAAAGACACCAGTGGTCAGGAAGATAGCTCAAGGTGACATCCCAGGGGACAGTAAATGCTCCAATGCCATAAGAGGAGTTCCCACTAGGCAGCCTAGTGAGAACAGCCCCTGAGTTGAATCCTGTCAAGCGGAGGAGGAAACAAAGCTCTGGGAGAGAGTTCTAGAGGCACAGTACTGTCTGAAGCATAGCTGACACCTCACATGTGAAGAACATCCGGACCCAAGAGGCAGAAAGACAAGGTCTGAGTCACAGAACTGCTTCAGGCAAAGCCCAAAGCAGCCTACGGTTTCCTCCAGGGAACTATAAAAAAAATCTAATTTAAAAATGTCATTTTTATTAGTAAATAACAATATATGTAATATATTGATATATGCTTATTATAGAACACATAAATCAAAGTATGAAAGAAGCATTTACTTTCCAATCATTATGAAGAGGAAAAATAAGGATCCTATCCTTTCAAATACTTATATCTAAATAATTTATAAGAAAGAGAACTAAAATGTTTAAAGATGAGATTAAAGAATTTAGATTTCTAGCAAACGTGTATCTTGTTTACCAACTGAAATGTTTCTAATAAAATCTTTTATTAGAAAATCAAGAGTTTCTAGATGATTCCAAACATGGTGTCTAAGCCTTTGAAAGGATCATAGCTCTCCCTCAAAACCCACCAAAAGAATTACATATTTTCTTCTCTATTCCCAGTTTACCCCCAAAATTCCCTAATTTTGCTGATTTATTAACAAAGTATTACAAAAACTAAAATTTAAAGATTTCATCAATCCACTTAAATAGAAAAAGGGCAATCTGAATTACAGAATATTTTAAAAGAAATTAACTTGCCTTAATAGCAAAAATGAATTTTATTATATTAAAAGTAAAGGTTCTAAAAGACTAGGATCCTGGATAAAAATGATCAGTACCATATAATTTAGTATTTTTTAAATATTTTTATTTTGTTTTATACATTTGTAAGTTGGCTAAGTATTGCCCCAGTCACCATGTGGCTTTTAACCCTCGGCACACTGTTACTATGCTTGACAAGTATATCTTCCCTGGCGCACCGCCCCCCACCCCCGAGATAGGGTTTCTCTGTGTAGCCTTGGCTGTCCAGGAACTCACTCTGTATACCAGGCTGGCCTGGAACTCACAGAAACCCAGAAATATATCATGCTCAGTATGTATAAGGCCGCAGGTTTGATTCATAGTACCATATGCACATACATACGAACACACATACATACATATTTACATGTATTTTTAAAATGTAGATACTTTTTTCTTTTCAGAAATTCATTGGGGCATTTTTCATAGGTAAAAGGCGTATGAAACAAGCATTTTTTTTTCTTTTTTTTCTTTTGGATTTTTGAAACACGGTCTCTCTCTGTGTAGCCTTAACTGTCCTGGACTTGCTTTGTAGACCAGGCTGACCTCTAACTCACAGCAACCCACCTGCCTCTGTCTCCCAACTGCTGGCATTAAAGGCATGCACCACCACCTCCCAGCAAAACAAGCCTTTTCTTAATGCATCCCACCTGACAGGCTTGAATTCACAGCTGTGTTGATCTGGATACACTCAGCTGTCCTTTCATTATCACTCATGTCAAGCCAGGCATCTTCCTGAAGGCCGGGTTGCTCTTTAGTCTGTCTGTGTAGGCTGCTGCGACCTGTCAGTGATGACTCACCTTGAAGCTTCTCTCGTTTCTCTTAGAGATCCCCCAGCTGCACAGCCTACAGACTTCCTTCTCCAGTTGTCCAACTGGATCTGGTGTTTGTTAAATACCCAGTCATAGTCACCCCCACTTCCGTTTGAGCCTGACTAGACATGTGTCTGCTGCTCCTGAAGCCATGCTTGACCATTAGAACTTTTCCTCTTGCAAGAAAATAGTGTATGAGGTGATGAAGCAACTCTAGGTTTCTTCCCCCTTTGTACTGATAGCATGTTTATGAATAAAACAGCCAAGAGCTCATTGGCACAGGATGTTATATTAACTTTATTAGCTAGTTTCACAAGTTGGGAGCACATAGTTGCTTTTCCCCTCTAAAATTAATAAAAGTTACATTATCTTAAAGCAGAGCTTTTGGCAGGAGATAGATATGGCTCAAAGGTTAAGAGCATTAGATGCTCTTGCAGCCACTTGAATTCTGTTCCCACCATCTGCCTCTAACCCCTGTTCCAGGGGAATCTAGCACTTTTCTCTGGTCTCCATAGGCTCCTGCATACATGTGGTGCACATAAACTCACACACACACACATGCACGCACGCGCACACACACATCCACATAACTAAAATAAATGAATCTTAAAAAAAAAAAAAAAACCAGTGTGTATTATATGGAAAGTATTTACTATGAGTGTTTCTTGAGTCCTTAGCATATTTTTGTAAAATAACCACTCATCATTTTTCTCCAAATCATCCAACTACATAACAACATTGAAAATTAACATCACTATTTCTTCTTACCATAGAAAATGTTTTTGTAGTTATCATGGTACTTCTGAAAGGAAGTTTCCTTTTCTTCGGTGAGTCTGTCATATCAAAGAACAGGAACACAGTAGCATGGTTTCTACTTGTGGCCAATGTTGATGATTAAGGGCCTAACTACAGTTTACCTGAAACATCTGAATTGTAGGCAACCTGAGTGTTCTCTCTGCACCCTGTTGTTAAACAGGATTGCCGGATCGTACATTTTAGTCCTTAGCTAGGCAATGCATTGGATTGTCTCCCAAAGAGAGATGCTCAAGTTCTAACCCCCCCGCGCCTGGCAATGTAACCTAATCTGGAAACAGGGACTTTGAAGGTCACAATGACGTATGGTGGCCTCTGCAGCCAATGGTTGTTGTCTAAACAAGAAAAAGAAGAGATCAGGGTACACACTGAGACACCTAACTACATCTATACACACGCATCACACAGCCATGAAACCGGAAATAAGGCAGCTGCAAGTCTAGAAGCTCAGATTCTCCAAAGCCACATAAAAAGCTGAGTGCGTAAGCATGTGTCTCCAATCCCAGCACTGGGCCACAGAACCAGGAAAGTTCTAAGTTTAGTAAGAGACCCTGACTCAAAAAACAAGGTGGAAGAGAAAAACATCCCAGTGCTAACCTCTGGCAATCACTTGAGCCAGGCACGTGCCTGTACACGTGTGCATACATGCATGCAACACACACACACACACACACACACACACAATCAACTGGCAAAATGAAAGAGAGACAAAATGCTGTAAACTGGGGGTAGCTTACTAACATCAGAAACTTAACCTTCACGGTTCCAGTTGCTAGGACGCCTGAGGTCAAGGTCCGGTGCCTTCCTGAATTCCTACCCACAGTATTTTTGAGACAAGGTCTCTCACTGAAGCTTGATGATGCAGCTGAATGGGCTTACCTCAAGCCAGGGATCCAACTGACTATGTACACACTGACCAAGCCAATCCCCTAGGCCCTCTGGGATCTCCGGTATAAGGGGAAGAGCCTGTTTCTTGAGGACTCTACTTTGGATTCTAATCCCTCCAATGGCAGCAAATTGTCAGGCTGCTCTGGGGGTTAGTTTTGTTTTGGTACATCTGCTCAATTTGAGACCCCAGATCGCTGTCAACTAACTCCCTGTAGAGGAAACTGTACTATAATGGGCTTCTGACTGCATGAGTACATAACCCGTGGCGTTTAAAAACATGCCATTGTCCTAGCTCTGCTAAGGAGATGACTAAATGCTGGTTTCAATTTCTAGGCTTCTCCTAATGGAGTAGATACAATAAAGTCTAAGAAGGTCATAAGCTCAGTTTTGTTAGTCTAGGTAGAAAATGCCATATTAAGTTTGTCATGTTAAAATAATCTATAGAGCATGGGAGAATGGGGAAATAGAAGGATCCAGAGGGTTCTAGAAACCTACAAGAACATTATGGTGGACAGATCTGGGCCCAGGGGTCCTGCTCAAACTATGGCAGCAGCCAAGGACAATATGGGCAGTATACTTTGAACCCCTACCCAGATCTACGCAATGGATAGGACATTCTTCACAGTTGAGTGGAGAGTGGGGTCTGACTTTCACGCAAACTCTGGTGCCCCATATTTGACCACGTCCTCTGGATGGGGAGGCCTGGTGGCACTCAGAGGAAGGATAGCAGGCTACCAAGAAGAGACTTGATACCCTATGAGCATATACAGGGGGAGGAGGTCCCCCGTAGTCACAGTCATAGGGGAGAGGAGTAAAGGGAAAATGGGAGGGAGGGAGGAATGGAAGGATACAAGGGATGGGATAACAATTGAGATGTAATATGAATAAATTAATAAAATATATTAAAATAAAAAATAAAATAAAATAATCTATAGCAGAGTCTGGAGAGATGGCTCAGCAGTTGGAAGTACTAGCTGCTCTTCCAGAGGACATGGGTTCAATTTCCAGGACCCACATGGTAGATTACAGCTGCCTGTAACTCCAGTTTCAGGGAGATCCAGGTTTCCAACAATCTCATACAGACATACATGCAGGCAAAACACCAATACACATGAAATTTAAAAATAAATTATTTTAAAAAATAATGTATACTGTAAAACTTTTATTTGCCTGAGGTAATTGTCATTTTGGAGGCTTATTGCTTTTGTCTGCTAACCTGGCCTAATCCTGGAAGCTTCTAGCCCCTATACAATCTAATCTAGGCCTTGAATGTTTTCAGCCTCCGAGACTTATTGCCAAGTAAACTCACCCTTTCTAGTTCTTCCTGAACTCTGGCTGGCTGCTCAACTCAGCTGTTCAGGCTCAAACATCTCTCCTAGCTAATACAAACTGATTTCTCTCAACTTCTGACAGAATTGCTCTGCTTGGCTTCAAACTAACTCTAGCAATTTGTTTTAATCTTCCAGCTCCTTCTCATTTTCTGGCTTGTTCTGTCTTTACCTGTGGCTAGTTTGTTCTCTCTTCAACTTGTCTCTGTAAACTCTCCTGGTCAAACTGCCTCTGAATTCCATGAACTGAACTGCCAAGAACTCAACTCCACTCACTGCCTCTCAGCTCACGGACTCAACTGAACTTCCAGAACAGCACTGACTGGAATTCAGAGATCTGCATGCCTCTATTTCCTGGGTGCTGGGATTAAAGGCATGTACCACCATGCCTGGACCTAAGCTTTCCTTTACCTGAAACTTGCTCCATACCAGGCTGGCCTTGAACTCAGAGATCTGCTTGTCTCTGTCTCCTGGGATTAAAGGCATGTCTGTATTCCAGCAGGATATTACAGACCTAGAAGATCTTTGGATGTCATCTCTTGCTAGAGCAGCCATGTTCTGAGTTAAAATTCTTCCAGAGTATAGCGTGGTGCATTTTTTTAAAGAGAAAAAGAAATATCAAGTAAATAGGCCTATACTCAGGGAGACACCTGCTTACAGACCATTTTCTAGTGAAATTTGTTATAGCTGGTGTAAGACAGGTCACTCTGGAGATACTGTCAATGCAAATTTCAAGATGGCTCTGCATCCAGGAAATATTCAAGTCAAGAGGCTCCAAGAAGAGAGATGGGAAAATTTCTCAGTTTGTAGCATGCTTATTATCATGCAAGCATGAGGACCTGAGTTCAAATATCCCCACAAATACATGTCTGTAGCCCAAATGCTGGGGTAATAGTCAGGCAGGAGTCTGGAGCTTTTGGGTCAGCTGATCTAACAAATTGGTGAGCTCTAGACTCAGCATGAGACCCTGTCTCAAAAAAAGAAAGTAGAAAGCAACTAAGGAAAGCATTCAGCATTGACTTCTGGCTTCTTCAATGTGCATTCACATCCATGACTTGCATGTGCATGTGTACATGTACATATGCACACACACAAACACCAAACGAATGCACCATGCATGCATACACTTCAACATTCATGATGCCCAAGGAGAGAAAGGTAGTAGGATACTATTCAGTTAGATCTGCTCCCTAGTAACTCAACGTTGTGTCCCCTCTGTAAGTCCCCATTATTCCATATTGAGAACATTCATTCATATTGAGAAACATTAAAGTTTCAGCTACATTAGCATTTTGTAAAGTGCTCTAGTATGTTTGTGTGTACACATGAGACCGTGCATACCCACTATTAACTTCTTACCATGGTGACAAAATACAGCCCCCCTCCCCAATGAAAACAGTTTAAAGGAGGAAAGATCCATTTTGGCTGACAGTTTAAGTCTGTTCCCAGGCTGTGGTAAGGCGAAGCAGCACGGTGGAGAAGGCATGACAGAGCAAAGCTTCTGACCTCATGGCTGCCGAATTAAAGAGAGAACTCAAGAGAGCAGAGCAAAGTTATGCCACTTGATGGTACCCTGGACCTACTTCCTTTATCCAGAGCTACTTCCTGGAATTTTTACCACTTCTAGCTATGATGTATCAGTTCATTAATTCTGGAGGAGGGCAGAGTCCTCGTGGTCCAATTATCTCTTGGCTCCCTATTTCCTAATGTTGTTACCACTGGGGACCACAAGCGTTAAGTGACCCTTTGGACTATCCAAATTCACCTCTCTTATTGAATAAGTCTCACTTATGGAAGACAAAAAAAAATGCATTTCAAAACAGTGTTTCCTATGGCTACTTGACAAAATCATATAGAGTAGAACAGCAAAACAAACAAACAAAAACAAAAACAGATTCTATTTTCTTCTAATACACTGGGAATGAATTAAGAGCCAGGAGTTATTCACATGCATGTATGGTTGTTTTTAACTCTCCAGCTGATTTCAATGATCCAAAGTTTGAGAATGACTTAATTAAAATATTTAAGCTACCTTTGCATTCTTCAAAGTGACCTAAACAAATAGTCAGGATCAAAGGAATAGAAAGCACTAGAAGGATTAGAAACATTAGAAGAGCTTCAAAGGTTGATTCTAAGATGTCTCCCCTGCTCTAGTAGTTTGGGATGAAAGTTCAAGTAGATCGTACATCAAGAGAGGGCTGAAAATAATGTACCATTGTCCCAGTTAGATTGAGACTCAACCTCTCTAATTCAGCTATGGAAACAGCAGCCTAGAGTTAATAGGCTTTGTCCATCCCACAATCCAGCTAGGAATACAACAAAACATTTGAAATGAGTTAAGACAAACATGTAAGGTGAAATGTGAAATTCACATTCTCGTGTGGGAATTACTCACCAAGCAAAGTGAGACCATGGTCTGTGTTTGAGCGGAGTAACAGGAGAGGAACATCAGGAAAACAGCAAGGCAAAGTATAATGACAACAAGGAGTTTGAAGAGTTGCTGTTTGGAGGCAGGATCGCACGTTGTAGCCCTACTTAGCTTGGAACTTGCTGTACAGACCATGAAAGTTTCAAACGTGTGGCAATCTTCCCACCTCTACCTCTCGAATGCTGGGTTTCAGGCATGTGGCCCAGTCTTAGAATAGGCCTTTTGAACAGAAATGCCAGGTATGGTGATACATGCCTTTAATCCAGCTCTGGAAAGGCTGAGGCTGGTGGGCAGTGAGTTTGAAGCCAGCCTGGGTTACACAGTAAGATCCCGTTTTTAGGGTGGGGTTAGGAGGGTGGTGAAGAGATGGCTCAGTAGAAGAACACTTCCTGTCCTTCCAGAGAACCCAAGTTTAGCTCTCAGCATCCACATGAAATGGCACATAAGAACTCTGGCTCATGGGACCCAACACGCTTTTCTGGCCTCTGAGGGCACTTGAACATATCACATAAAATATACTCACACAAACACAGGCACATATGCATAAACATGTTAAAAAGAGCATGTTAAACTTTATATTAGTGTCTTTACAGCTACTTAACCTATTGCCCACATCATCATTTAATCTATATAGATGACGGCACTAAGGTGTAAAAGAGGAAGTAATTTTTCCATAGTCCCAGACTTTACTTTTAGGCAGAAATCATGCTATGCAGCCCTGCTTAGCCTGGAACCCGTTTTTTACTGTTGTAGTCCTCCCTGCCTGGCAAGGAACCCACTTTTACTGTGCAGCCATGCCTGGCCTGGGACTCACTTATGTAGACCCAGCTGGCCTCAAACTATGAGCTTCTCCTGCTATTGTCTTACAAGTGCTGTGATATACTTTCGGATATGCTGGGTTAAGTAAAATACACAAAAAATAATTTCATCCTTTTTAAAATTGTTTTTTAAGATGTGGATGTCAGAAAATTTAAAATTACATATATACTTACATTAAATCTCTCCTGCAGCACCTGTATAAGGAATTTAAAACACAGTACAAACACTCTCAGTTAACAGTATTTTAAGTACATTTTAAATTTGTTTGTTTTGGCTATCAGTCCTATAAAATATCCCTTCTGGTATACTTTTAATAGAGATCTTTTGGCTAGAATGTAGCTTAGGCTACCAGAGCACTTAGACACCAGAGTGTTTCCTGCAGGGTACTAGGAATTGTGCCTAATCATCCTGCTCCTGGTGTTCTTAGTAACTATAGCTCATAGCTATTTTATCTCCAGGCCAAGCAGGAATGTCAGTGTATTACCATCCTTTCCAAGAAGGTCTTTAAAAGCACAAATTAAACTGATGCAGCACTGGGTGCTCTGGCCTGTGACCTGTTTCCTAGGGTAAGCAAATTCGCATCATTTCTAGCTTTTGCTTAAACACATTCCATTTGTGGTAAGCCTAAACCAGACCTGGCAGAAGTTAAATAAAATTGCATAAATTGTGTTGAAGATCCCACACACAAAAGCAACCATGGCCTTAAAATGAAAAAATTTAAGATTCCTACTATTCTTGTTAAAAAAACTTTTAACAAAATGTGAGGGGATGAGCCCAATAAAGGCATTAAATAAAGGTAACCTTATTGTTAATCTTTTTTCATAGCCTAGTTCTAGCATTTCAGGAATGTAATAGTATATCCTTCTTATAATTTTCTTCATCTAGTATTTCTTATTGGTATAATCCTCTTAGTGTTGAATTACATAGCCCTTATGCTTTACACAGCAGAGACGACAGTTATAATATGGCTGCCAGCTAGTTACAGATTTCAATTTACCAAGTAACAACTGGTAAGCTCATCTTTAATTCACCGCAAAAAGCCCTGCTTCTTTTAAAGACTCAAAATATATCATCCCAATGCTTTAAAGCCATGCCAATGACATATGTAGATTGACTTGCTTCAAACTGGTATTATCTGACATAATTTTTTATCTGATACAATCTAGGAAGTGTTGAAACTATTGTGACCCCCTCATATGCAACACAATCTAATCCTTATGCCAATTGAATAATCCAAGTATAAGTAACGATGACAATCTTAAAAGCATATGTAACTTTAGCTTATCTCTGTAAGATGTAGAACACAAATGGCTAGACTGATGAGTTGGCAAAGCAACTGTTCTTTTAACAAGTTTTTACTGCAGAATGACTTTACAGTAACAACAACCTTGAAGCTTAATGTTAGAAACCATTTAACACACTATGTAAGTATATTAGAGATATACCCTAAGGCCAAGGAAGGGTTTCCTTTGGAAATACCACCTCAGGTAAATACTTTTCCCATAGGTGTGGACATAGAACATAGAAGTAAAAACTAAACAAAACAAATACCTAGGGCCTACGAGTAGAAACATGTGATACAATAGAAAGGCACAAACAATGCAATCTGCATGTTTGAATCAATCTTTAGTGGTGGGGAGGACAGGAAAACAGAAGCAAGGAACAAAGGCCAGTGAACTTAAGTTTGCCATGGGTTATACACACAGACTACCTGAAAAGTTTAGACACAAGTGTTTGAGTTGGTGCAGACAGAAACACACACAGCAGAAACATACGTGCCGACACACACATACACAGAGACTGTTATGTGCAGTCTTTTGTGAACAGTTCCTGCCTTTGACTCTACTTTGGTAACTGGAGAGATTCCCTATTAACTTGAGTAAATTAGCAAATTAACTCCTAAACAGCTTTAGTTCATTTCACCATTTAAGATAAACATAACCCCAAATCCTAAAGGATCTCACAGGCCACAATGGCTTGAAACTTGCCCCAATGCCCATGTCAGCCTCTGCAGTGCTGGAATTAGAAGCACAAAACCCTACATGCCTAGCTACAATCTAAAAATTCTGTGGTGACAATTGCAAACAAAATCAGGAGAAATATCCAAGAGTATCAATTTACTTAAAAGCAAGCTATAATTTACTTCAGCTTGCTATTATGAATTAAGTATCTCATGTAGTCAAGTATCTCATGTGACTGTTTTAATCCTAGCACTCACAACTTTTAATCTCAAAACTCAAAGACAGCTTAGTTTACATGGCAAATTACACATCAGTCCTGACTATATCTGAACCCTACCTCAAAAACCAACCAAGCAATCCCATGTGAAGAATGTATCCCCATCAAAAGCACCTAGCTGTTATGAACAAAATAGATTTGCACTTACACTACAAAATTTGTTTTTACTTGGACAGAAATATAACACAGGGCTCTGCGATCTTTAGTTTTTACATTATTTGTGTGTGTGGGTACTTGTATGCAGGTCAAAAGACAGGTGATTTTGGGGATTAACACAGGTTGTTATGCTTTGTGGCAGGATGTATGGTGGTACCTATACATGCTAGAATGGTGCCTGAAGTGTTGGGAGTTACAAGCAGTTTGTAGGTCACCCTATGTAGGTGCTGGAAACTGAGCTGGGGTCAAGAACAAGCTCTCTTTAGTTACCTCTCCAGCCCTCAGGCACACAATGTTATCAGCACTAACCAACCCTCTCCAAAGTTATGATCTAATACTATGGGCAGCATCCACTTTTAAATTGTTTCAAATGAAGATATACTTTGTGTATCAAATGTCAAATGAAGATGACTTCGTACATAAGCAGGTATTTCCAGAAAGTAAAGAACTAAAATGCACATATTCAAGTGGTGGGTATAGTACAAGCTTAGGCTTCATACACCCATCTAGCCATTTAGAAACCATAAGAACATTATTATATAAAAATAATTCTAAGCCAGATGTGTGCTTAGAATTTTGCTATTGTCTTGGTAGACATTTACCTGTTTGGGGTAACTATTAGGAACTTCATTGTAGACATCTTCCAAGAAAACCTAATTCAGAAGAATGGCTCCTCCAATCACTTCATCAAAGAAGCATTGAAGTTAGGTGACAGCTCCCATCTGTAAGTCAGCACTTGGAATGCTGAGACAGGAGTTTGAGATTAGCCTGGCTACAAGGTAATTTACAGTTGGCAGTCAGTCAACCAACACGCCAGGTACAGTGACACATCCTTGCAATCGCAAGACTGGCAATAAAGACTGCCACACGTTCAAGGCCAGCCTGGAGTGCAAAACAAGATGGCTTAAAAAAAAAAAAAAAAGACCAAACAAAAAGCCTAAACCTCTTAGGTAGCTGTGTGACTCATTTTCTCCAAGTTTTAAAAACCATCCTGAGAAACTACATAGCAATAGTATTGTGGTGACAACTGAATTAGGTGTTACTATCCTAACAAATCAAACAGCAGTGTGTCCTTAAAGTAACTTGCACCAATACCAGATCCTTAGCACTACAAAAACAAAACCAGCCTACTGTTCCACTGGACGAATGAGGCCAGCCTGGTCTACAAAGTGAGTCCAGGACAACCAGATACAGAGAAACCCTGTCTTGAAAAAACAAAAAGCCCCAGCTTTACATGATTAGCTTTACAGATGAGGCCCACTAGATTTCATTCAAAGATTTGCCTAATTACATGATTAACATAGTACTTAATTTCAATGTGCACAGCAGTTAAATCCGCCTGGAATGAGGGACACACTTTTACAAAGAACTCAGATCTTCTAGGCGCTTTATACACTGAAATTATTCTTCCCAGTTTATGTTCCTGACAAATTATCTAAATCCCAATCTTCAGATTCCTGTATGTAACTGTAGCTAAGAGATTATTCCTATAATCCCAGCACCCTGGAGGCTAAAGCAAGATTACAAGTAACAGGTTACACTGTGAGTTCTGGACCAGAGCTAGAGTTGAGACTCAAACATCCCTCCTAAATCACTTACTGCACTGTCTCCCTGCTGAAGACTCCACACACTGAGTGCAAGGGTCTACCATACGACCATCTAAACTCTGGCTAAGAGCCAATATTTAACATGGATGAGGCCTTTGGTTCAGTCAGTCACCAGAGTAAAAAAGGTAAAGCATCAGGTTTTTGCTGATGTCTGTGAAAAGGCAGTAATTTTATGATGAACAAGTTTCCCTTTAAAGGGCCAAGTATTTTCAACTCAACCAATTCAATACCCTACAGACTGAGGATACTACTACTGCTCAATACATGGACCTCTGTAGAACATTCCCATTTAACTCAAGGGTATTATTCCTCAAGAATGGATAGATATGAACCATGTTATTTCTGCTCTAAAAATCACCCCTAAGAAGCAGTGATTCTA
Organism: Acomys russatus; assembly: GCF_903995435.1. Taxonomy (NCBI): domain Eukaryota; kingdom Metazoa; phylum Chordata; class Mammalia; order Rodentia; family Muridae; genus Acomys; species Acomys russatus. The sequence goes on along the minus strand of NC_067141.1, from coordinate 41,164,598 downwards.
TTCTTGACTTCAGTTGGCCTGGAACATTTACTGTTATTCCTTATCATCTAAGTAGAATACCTGCATAGTTTTTCCTCTCTACATTAGAGGCAAACCCATACAAACATAAAACAATTGTTTTCTATAAAATACCAAAACAAAAAAACCCATACCTACTTTCTCATTTAGGGCTGTGTCACCTAGGGGGGGGGGGGTTATAGGTAATTATTTAAATTTCATTCCTTTCTCTAGTTTTGGGACCATCTCATACTAATGGTTCCCACTGAGCTCTTCAAAATTTGCCTAGCATGTGCACCATTGGAGAAAGTTTCATGGTACTCACATGACTGAGCTCAAGAATCATGGAAAACAAATTTGCAATATAGATCTATGTGAAACCAACTATAAAGCTGAATATGAAAACTTTCCTATTTTCCCTGTTTAAAACCCAATAAACAAGAACTTTCCCTCTGTACACTGTTTTTATTATTTACATAATACAATATAGCATCAATGCTGAATAGCATGATTATGTGCAATACATAAATATGAACTATCTGTACACATCTGCAAATCTAACTCAGGACTAAGGTACATAAAATTGAAGCAAAACTGAATGTTTTAATGAAGAGAAACTAGGACTGAACACTGCAATAAATCAGAAGTAGTGCCCTGTGTACATACTTAACTATTTACAGATGAAAACAGGCATTACCACAACACTAATCTAACCATACTCATTTATATATAAAAAAACAAAACAAAACACAAGTTTCATACATCACAAAAAACCTTCCATTATAACACAGAAGTGATATTACCAGACAAGCATCAGTGAAGTATACTGCCTTTTCTAGTTGTTATAGTACAATGCTGTAGATAATGCAGCCCATGCAATACACCCAAGAACACTAGAGTCCTACACCCAAATACAATATGATAAAGCAGCCCTCTGCAAGTGGTGCTGGATACCACTAAAGAAGTCTACTGCAGCCATGTTGGTTATGATTTTCCATGCAGAAGGGTACAGTTACATTAAGAACTGAAGTCTTTAAAAAGCTTTAAACATTCTTTCTTGAACCAAACATTCAACAAAAGATGCACATGAAAAATGAACTGTTCAGATACCTTTGCAACTTAAAATTCAGATGCATGTTACTTAACAGAGCTGCTGTATGTGAAAACCAAACGTAGAGTTTAATTTCTTCTTGTAAACAAATCCTAGTGCAGTTCTGTGCTACAATTTTAGTAATGAGAATGCAGATCTCTTCTGGTGCAGGCCAGCACAACAAGCTTCAAAGATTATCTCAGGAACCCTGTTGTTGACTTGATGGTTTTACTTAGAACCAGTTGTGGTGTTACCTTTCGCAGAATGTCCTAATTGACAACTTTTAGAGAACCAATTTAACCAGGCTTAAACATGACACCAAATAATGGTTTTGTAGCTTTCTTCCTGCTTCCAAAAGTCATGTTGAAATTAAGGTGAAGTTTGACTATGGTAGTAGACTGCCAGTCCTTTTCTGGTGTACCATTTTTTTTTAAGTACAGGCACATAACATTAGCCAAAGATTAAACCTTGATTACATTCCCAAAAGGCAGATATGCTGCAAACATGCAGAGATTTCATTCATTTAGTTTGGCACGTGGAACTAAATTTTGTTCCTATTATCTGTGTATTTCAATTTGCTGTGCAGATTTTTGTCCAATTTTACTGAGGGGAGGGCATATACATTTGTAGGGCTGTATCTATCCAATTCTGCCTGTAACAAACACCCAAACATCCTAAAATATCAATTATAAGACAGACAAATATAAAGCAAAACTCTGGAGAACATCAAAGGAAAATGGCCATGCATCTGCTCTTTAATGTTTTCCTACGATATATTAAAATAAAAACAAAGTTTCAGTCTCTTCACATGTAGTAATTTTATATTCTCTGGATTTTTTCCGCCACAACAACAGGATTCTCTTTTCTGATTTTTGCTGCAGCTTCTGCTTTGTAATCATATGGACAGTTGTGCTTGTCAGAGTAACGGTGAAGTCCACAAAACAAATTTCCACATCGGCAGTCAAACCCTGCACAAACAAGAGGAATCACTTGGCAATGTGTACTGTTTGGGGGGTGGCAACCCAGTCACTGCAGGAAAGAGACTGATTGCCACCGCTTTGATTACGAAAGACTATCATCTCCTGACCATGGGAAAGAACTCATGCAGGTTCTGCAATTAGGAATTAAATTCAAAATACAATCATAGCACCCTACATGGGTGTGAATCTCAAGTGAAACAGCCATTTCATACCTGGCTCTAAGTAGGTGTTCACTGCTGTTAGTTCGGCTACCTATTCTCCTAGTATCAAAGGAAGGAATCAAAAGGGATTGTCCGTATAAAGGTAACTCAGAAGGTCTTGATGCTAATGATAATTACACTACTAAGCCAACATTTAAAGTAGATGGAAGTTAAATCCAACTTAACTCACCAGCCCACCCTTTCTGGAAATTTTTAATGTGTAAAACCAAAAAGTTCCTTCTGGACTCTTTTAAGACATGAGTATTTTATGGGTCAATACCTGTAAGGCCAACTTTCTTTCTACACATAAAACATCTGTTCTTCTTTGGTTTGGGCAACTCAGGAGCTTTTTCTTCACTTTGAGAAGTACTGGGCTGAGAAACTGATGGACTGGGCTGAGTGACAACTGAAAGACAAGGTTATTAATTAGAAACTTGTCTGGAAATCACCAGCTGACAATTATTTAAGTTAAAAAGAATATTTAAGACAACAGCTAAGATTCAGAATGTATGTCTAAGAAGCCCCTCTTGTGTTTGAACATTTCCTGCCAACGATGTTAGTATATACTTGTAGTAAATGACCAGTTAAGAAGACCCTTCAAACAAAACAAGCAGTCAGCCACTTTCTAAAACAAGATTATCAAACATACTGGATATGTCTGTAAAGTTTTAATTTTAGACTTAAAAGAATCTTCAGGCAGACCAGTTTGTTTTGACACATGGTCTTATTCTGTAGCCCAGGCTGTCCTGAGTAATCCTTATGGGTTCTGGGTTACAGATAACCCCAAACTGGGCTTGAGACCAGGATTGTTGTCAAAGACACAGTTCTTATTTTCACTGTCCCCTTGGCTAACCAAGAGACATATAAAAGCCCCTGCCCCAATCCTTTTGTTGTTAATTTTTTTCTTTCTTTTCTTTTTTTGTTTGTTTGTTTTGGTTTTTCGAGACAGCGTTTCTCTGTGTACCCTTGACTATGTTGGACTTGCTTTGTAGCCCAGGCTGGACTGGAACTCACAGTAATCTGCCTGCCTCTGCTTCCCAAGTGCTGAGATTAAAGGCATGCACCACCACCACCGCCATGCCCTTTTGTTAATTTCTATCAACAGGATTTGTCAATGAATGAAAAACTGGAGACTGCTGTACTAAAGCCCCATCCTTACTAGTTCTTCAAGACAGGAGACCAAAAACTTGCTTATATTTATATTAAATGCAACTGTATTTGGTTATAAACCTAAATGTAACTGCTTGTATTAAACCTATCTGGTAAGCTAAAAATCCTTGTGATTAAACCAAACACCAAGAATAGCAAATTTAGGCATATACAATGGTAAAACCACTGCCAAAACAATATCCCAATTCTAATTCTCTCAGTATGATAAGTTTCTAAGATAAGCAAATTACTTTAATGTCCCACTGATGTCTTCTCAATGCACATTAGCAATATACAAAGTGGAATCAACAGCCTGGTAGCAAACCAACAAAAATATTCCTACTTTTTAAAGCTACTATGACTTAATATAATTTTTCCTAGTGCTATCGAAGGAGTTGGGAATGTGTTAGCCATTTCTTTGCCCGCACCTAAAACAGTAAGCTCTTCAGACATGCAAGGGAAGGGGAGGATAAAAAGGAAACAACAAATAGTGAATCATAGATTTCTGTCATGTAACAATAAATGCAGGTTATTAGCTACAGATCTACCTCCAAGTATGTGTGTAAAACAAACATATTTAGTCAGTTATTTCAACGTAGAACTCATTTTAAATAGATTCACCTGCCATTTCATGACCAAATAATTTGCCTTTGCAAGGTTGATATAGTGGGGGGTGGAGGGAGAGCGCGCGCACACAGGTGCAGGATAAAAACTAGCAGATCAGCAAGTCTTCAAGACAAACTAAAGTCCCCTAAAATCCCATGCCCGCCCACCAATTGTTTTACACTTCACTGTGTCCTCACTACCAAAAACAAACTGATTTGAGTAAATCATATGCACACAGATGGTATTAACATGAGTTAGTCTTCTTGTAATTTTAGGGAACTTCTCCTTGTGCTACAAAAATACCTACAAAGCTATTACCCACTGAACACAAAAAGTGCTTCCATACTTAGTCTTACAACACATTTAATAGGGACCTAACACTTTGAACAACTCTCAGCATTCAGTATGCTTTATTGTTTAACAGAACACTGACAGGGCTGAGACGGAATAGTTGTTTTAAAACTCCCAAAGTCCTTACCATATAGTTTCCAGACTAGCTCATTGTTTTTAAGAGTGATGGCACTGTAATGAGGGGATGAGAAGAGGATAAAAATACTACTTATTTGCTTGGCCTGTATTTTATAGCTCTCCCTTCGGTCCTTCAATGGAAAGGAGAGAATCCCATCACCAATTCAATTCTTTCTCATACTGCGAAATTCAGAACTGAACTAGTATTAAACTTAAAAAGCATACCTGGCTCTGACACCTCTGCTTTCGGGGTAGTTATTTTGTCCTCTCTTGAAATGCTCATTTCTGTCATTTGTTGAGTTACAGGCAAGGCAGCCACAGGCACATTTCTATTTGAGTTCAAGCAAACAATTATTTTTTAAAGATGTTAAGGGTACTACTTTTTGAGATAAGTTGTCAATTCAACTTTATATCTATTTGTAACATGATCAAATGGCACCAGATTAACTTAAAAATTTGGAAAAGATATTGGATGCCCAACAAAAATAAGAATAAAGTAATTTGATAAATGGCTCATCAACTCATGGCTGCACATTTGTATAGTATCACATAGTAGATCTATAGTGTTTTAATTGTGTCTATAATTTAAGGACAACAGGAGCAGCTGTGTTGAAACACACCTTGTGATGCACTGTAATACAGTCAACAGTCTTACTTTTTACAATCCCTAACCCTCAATTACAAAGAAATAAGAACATACATTTTTAACAGTGGCCTTGAGGGGTTTATGGAATATGCAGTGATATACGCCTTTATTCAATGATCCAGGAGCCAGATATTAAAAGACAATGGACTCTTCCAGTACTAAATGTAGGCAAAGCCAAGGCCACCTGATGCAACCACCTTGATTATTCTATGTATAGCACACACATCTTGATTTTCTATTAGAGAGACTCTGAAACAGTCACTCTTACCTGGATTTTTCAGATGTGCTGCCAGCAGCACCTTCACAGTTGTTTAAACTAGCATCTGCTCTCTGTACAGATGCAGAATCTGAGGTAGGGCTGTTGGAACCACTAGCTGTACCTGTTAAAAAAAGAGGGATCTGTAAGAAACAAATCAGCACTACAAACACCCACTTAGTAAAGACTTAGTAAGCATCAATACTTGCATTTAATTTAGTGATCTAAGCACCTTCACTTCACTGCAATCCTACACTTGACATTCAGACAAAAAAAAAGAGTCATATCCCACAAGATACATGTATGAAACAAAACTTCAAAAAGGAAAACTAAAAAATGTTACAAGGTATCAGCAGAACAGTCTTTTGTTACTGAGGTGGTCAGGTCAAGGCCTTTAGGTGTTGTCTTTAATGATAAATTCTTGCCAGGCATTCTTTCCTTGAATTTTCGAAATTCTCTTGATTCCTAGGTCTTTTCTCCACCAGTTCAAGCTTTCCCCCCTTGGAAACAACTTACCCATTGGACTCATTCTGCCACTATTCTGCTGTCTCTGAAGATGTTCTTTGTAGCAAACAGAACACATTCCATTTGTCCTAGGATTCCCATAAAAGCCACATCCTGTACTACACAGCATGGGCCCTGGGGTCTGGTTAGTCTCCTGAGCCATATTTTTCTGCTATAAACAAAACAGAATTTTAGAAATTAGTATATCGTAAAACTAAATTGAATACAATACAATCACTACACCTTTGCTATTTCTAAACATCAATTCTACTACTAACAAAAATTACAACTGTGTTAATTAAACAGAAATACAAGTATCTTGAGTTTAAAACAGTAAGTGTTAAAAAACTGTTCTAGGACCAAAAAGTAACCAAAAACCCATTAAACATTAAAGTGTATGATTTTATCTGTTACCATTTAATATCAGTTTCTGAAAATGTCAGCTTGCCAGTTGCCAGGGTTGTCTGAATCAATTTTGAAAATTGCCGTTTTTTCTTTCTACTCCTGTACTACAGGCCAACATTCAAATGATGGTTACTTCACACACAGAAGAAAAAAAAAAACCCACAATAAGTTAGCTAAATTCTGGATTTAGTCCTACAGTTTTTAAATAAAGATCATTCTTATGTGTGTTTGTCTGTCTGTCTGTATGTATATATGTGCACATGTATCCCCAGTACCTATTCATTTAACTCCCTGCAACTGAGAATTAAAGCTCTGTGAGCTATTCTGTGAGTGTTGGGAACTGAACCCAGGTCCTCTTACAAAATCATCAAGCACTCTCTTAACAGCTAAGCCATCTCTATGGCCATTTATAGCTTTCTTAAACCACACCCTAAACCTTTCTTAAAGACATACTTGGGCACCATATTTCAAATGACACAGGCACCTATAAACCTTTAAAGCAAAAATTATCAGGCACAAAATTTCAGTCTCTTAACTTTCACAAGTATTTCTTTTTCTTCTATCAAAACCAAAGCCTTTCTAATCCCAAACCTGATGTAGTACAGCAATATAAAAACAATCTTTGGTCATGGTTAATATTTAATATTAGGCTACTAGAAAAAAAAAACCTTTTACATACATAGCAAGCATTACCTAGGACGTTTCCAAACTTGTTTACATTAGCATAAAAATTAGCTAAACTTACTGTTTCCCACTGTAAGAGAAAATACACTATGGAACTTTTTTTGGAAGAATTATGTAAAAAGCATTACTGAACAGCATTTGGTTAAAAGGAAATTGTGGTCACTCCTTTTTAAACTACTAAACAGTAAGACACACCATAATAATTCTTTACTAAAAATCCTAAAAATGAAGGGGAATAAGCAATTTGACCAGGACAGAATCCTGCCGAATACCTGGTCTTGAACAGTTAAATAACAGCAATCTTTCCTTATTAACAACAGCACAAGAACACCTTATTTTGTGCAGCTCAAACTTGTATACAGTGATTAAAAGCCAGTTTATAACAATAGTAGTAATTCTGTTGATACTGTCTCTTTAAATAGTAAGTGGAATTTAGCTGACTCATTTCAGAGCAGGGCAGTGTAAATATATCAAGATCACTTATGCAGTTTAATAAACACTTTTAGCTGGAGTTTTTAAATGTTGAGTGTAACACAAGCACAGAAAAATGATTCAAATAATAAATTATGTATCTTCATTTTCACCATGCACTTTACTGACCTTTACCCTCTGCAAAAAATTGGCTTTTTCAGCACACTTAAGAACGTTAATCTCATTTACCACACTAACTTCCAGGGACATTGGCATTCCTTAAAAAGTCTACTAAGGGAATTTCTTTTCTTTTTTAGTTAGACAGGGTCTCTCTGTGTCCCCTTGGCTGTCCTGGACTCACTTTGTAGACCAAGCTGGCCTCGAACTCACTACATCTGCCTGCCTCTGCCTCGCTTGGTGCTAGAATTACAGGTATGTGCCAGCAGGACCCAGGGAATTTCTGACCAGGTCAGTCAGGACAGTAAGAAAGCACTTAGGTTAATGAGGAAGATCCCACCTAATGACCTCTCCACCTTCTTCAAGAAAACACAACTTTAAGATAAAACACAAAGATCAAGAACCAAGACATTAGTTTTCTATAAGGCTTCCCCTCCTCTCTTAGTGTAAATCAGATCTTAAATGCCATCACATGTGCACAGCTTGCTTTAATATTTCTCCGAAGCTTAGATCACATGGGAGGGCGCTCCAGCCTGTCACAAGGCTGCAATGTGACAAGCTGAGCTGGATGGAGGCTCTCACATAAAGCCTAGTCAACAGGGGCCTCTGAAATCAGCTTCTATTTATATCTCAGAGCCTGCCAACTCCTACACAACCCCAAGAACTAACGATGCAGTATTCATATATCTCACATAACAAAACAAAATGCAATTAAGGCCTCCAGGTTTTCTGCCATAGGCCCAGAGAACAATCTCACCTTCAATCCACAATACTTAAGCATAATTAAGCACGAAGTAAAATGTGGTTATGAAAAGTGGGTAAGGGGAGAGTAGCAGGCATGGTATTTCAAAAGCACGGAACCATAAATACTCCTTTCATTTAATAACTACAGGGTGTTTGTTAGTTCAGATATACTGTATTTCCCTTATATTCTGGAAAACAGATCAAGTTGTTAGAAACTTAGTATTCACCCATAAGCCCTTCCAGGCATAACTGGAATGTTTTTGGTTTGGTTTTTTGGAACGTTTTTTAAAGTAAACTTCACGACTTTTTTAGCTCATAGCTTAAAACAAACCTCACTGGACTAACAAACACCATTTTCCAATTCAAAATCTGAAATGAATGAAGTTTTTCTTTTAAACTATGGGATACCTGTTTCAGGTGCACATGATGGTTAAAAATGGCATAACTACTCACTAACCTCGAGGTCAGACCTGAACTCTAAGCTCTAAGGTGTCACTAAACCTGACCTTGGGCAAGTCCTCAGTCTTCGTCTTAGTCACCTCTGCCAAATAGTTGTTTTGTTTTGTTTTTTAAGCTCTTCCGGACCTATTCAATCTCTCTCTCTCTCTCTCTCTCTCTCTCTCTCCCCCCCCCCCCCCCCTCACACACACACCGGAAAACTAAAACAGACCCCTCATTTGAGGCGGGACACTTTAAAAAACAATCTTGAAAGGTAAAAGTGAAATATTTTCAACAACTGAGGTAATGAAATCTCACTTTTAAAAGTCATGTGAAGATAAAATCCATTTTTTGAAAGTCTTACTATTCCCTTGGCTACTAAACACCAAATTTAAGAAATGAGGCTCTGACCTATATATTATTTTCCCCTAATTATCTCAGGTAATATTCCTAGGCAGTTTCAGTGCACAGATAACTTATAATACCTTCCTCAAAATACAGCTGCATGGGGAGTGCACGGAATGCGAGCAAAATGTCAACTTCACAAATGTTCCCCGTAGGAAACAAAGGGAGAGGCGCTCGATCTGCCTCCATGAAAAGGGTCTTGAAGGAGAAGCTCGACCACACTGGGAAAAAAAAAAAAAAAAAACGAAAAAAAAAAAAAAACCCTCCAGGAGAGAGCCACTGGGCCCGGGTGCCCGCGATTTCCACCGAGTGCGGGGCCCGGCGGTCCCCATCCCCCCCCCCTCGCAGCGCAGGCCGCGCACCGGGAAGCCGGGTAGGGCCTGCTCCAAAAAAACCACTGAGTCATGCACTCGGCGGCCCCCTCGCCGGAACGACTCGGCAGCGCAGGGTGCCGGGCGCCGCAGCAAGCCTCAGCCTTTGTCTGTCCGGACCGACGGCGCCGCAAGCACGCCGGGCATTGTCCGGGCCGGGCGCCGTCTTTGTGCTCGCCGATCGGGCGTGCTCCCGCCCCCGCGCCGTCCAGGCTCGCGCCACTTACCCTGCGGGGCCCGGATGCACTAGCGAGCTGGCGCGCGACGCCGGGCGGTGGGCCGGGCTGAGGCCTCCGGGAAAAGGGCTAGCGGCCGCCGCCGGCCGGAGCGGGTCGGACCGCGGGCGGAGCCGCGCCGGCGCCGCGGGGGCCCTCCTTTGTTCGTGCAGAAGCGCCGAGGCGGCCGAGCCCCGCCGCAGCTCGGGTGGGAGGGCGGCGAAAGAGGAGGAGGAGGAGAAGCGCAGGCCGCGGGCTACCGCCGCTCCAGGCGCTCGGCCGCCGCCGCCTCACGCCTCCACAGCGGCGTCCCGGCCGAGCGAGGAGGCGCGCGGAGAAGAGGCCTCAGCGCCGACAGGGCCCAAGGACGGCGCTCTTCGGGCTTCCGCCTCCGCCAGGGAAGCTGCGCGACTCCCGGGCAGCGAGCGGACGACTGGATCCGTGCACACGGCTCCGCGGTCCGGCCGACTGACGCTCCAGGTCCGACCGGCGCTCGGGATCTGAGGGAAAAGGGCGGCGGAGGCGGGGCCTATGCGTCAGCGAAAACCCGGTCGGCACGCCGGTAGCGCGGTGACGTTGCGGACCGAGGCCCCGCCCCCGGCCTGCAGGCACCAGCTGAGGGCGGGGCCGCACTTAGGGGCGGGGCGAGCCCGGGCCCCTGCGGTCACGGTAGCCTAGTCACTCTCCGGCCGGCGGAGCCCTGGGTGGAGCTGCTGCGGCGGGGCCACGGAGGCAACGTGTCTATTTTTAACCCCATTGTCCGCCCTCCGCCTCCCTCGCCAGCCCAGTTCTCACGCTTCCTCCCCTGCTCCGCCGCGGTACCCCCCCCCCCCCACCCCAGTAGGACGGGAAGGCGCGGCCGAGAGGAGGCTTGGCAGGGTTCCGGGTGTCGCGGCAGCAGCTCGGGCCCGCCGCCGCCCAAGGTCGCGGTGCGCTGCTGGCTCTGAGCTCGGACCGCCCGCCAGCCCCATCCCCAGCCCCGCGCCGCCGTTCTGAACTGTTAGGCCAGCCTGTAGAAACCTCTGGAAATGTACTATTCCAGTGAAGCGACGGAAAACCGGCACAAGACTGAAGAAATAGAGCGAGGGGACAAACAAGCCGTACCCCAGGCAAGGGCAGGGTGCTGAGTACCTGCCCAGAACACGGACAGAAGCACCTCTTACTGGCCTCTCCGCGGATTTTGGGCACAAATGTAGTTACCAACAATTTTAAGACTACATATACGGGCTACCTTAGGGGTACCTAAGCAGTTAGGGCTCTTCACCTCGGGGATTTAAAGAACTCTAGGCCTTTCTCCTAGGTACCGTTTAGGGTCAGCCTTGACTGGAACAAACACAGGAACCGTATTTGTGATAGTGGGGTAGAGGCGCTGCCCTGATGCTTTCTGCACAGCAAGTGGCGTGCCTGGTACACGATGTGTTTAGAAAACCTATTTCGGGATCATATTGCCATGATCAAGTAATGTATTTGAGATTCAGGCTGCGTTATTAGTCCTAGGATCTTTGCGACTGTAAACTAGTAAATAGTAAAATAACTGCTACCATTTGCCAGCCATTTTCCTTGTCACCTATTTTTTCATTTAGGGTGTTCTTAATTTATCACAGTTAATTTACAGAGAAAAATGTCCTGTGCATTTGTTGGGGTGAGGTAGTTAGGATAAAGGGTGCTTGCCTGGAGCACTAGAGGGTGGAAAGGCTAATTGAAATCATGCTTACTGAGGATAAATATAACTTTAGAGAATAAAAAAAAAAGCATAACTTATTGTCTGTTCCTCTTTACTCTCCCACGTCAAAAATAACAATAACAACAACAACAAAATGTCATTCTAAAATCAAGCTGTTGATGCCTACACACACATCTCTAGAAAGCCTAATCAGTAATCGGGTTAGACTTTATGCCTTCAAAATCATGAATCTTCTATTTTATTTACAATGAGTCATTTTGGATTAAGGATTGCTTAATGCTAAAAAATAAAACATAAATATTGCAACTTAAAATTGACAAGTAATACAACACCTGGTAACTTAAATTCTGTATATTTTCTACTTACGCGTTTATGGTGTTCACATGGTGACACTGACATATAAGGGAGGCCTCAGATGAATTTGAAGTGTAACTAGCGTTTTAAGGGGGGGGGACACCCTCAGCTGCAGCAATTGCAACTAGAAACCACCTGTTTTGATATGCCAAGTTAAAGAGAGTTGGGTTTGGGTTTGGGTTTTTTGTTGACAGTCTCACTGTGTGGCTCTGACTGGCCTGGAACATGATTGGTAGACCAGGCTGGCCTAGAACTCAGAGATCAGCCAGGTATTTTAGGAGGGTGTGGTGGCATACCCCTTTAACCCCGGGCCTGCCAGAGTGACTAAATGAGTCCCTATTTTAAAAACAAATCAAGATAACTTATGCCATTGTCCCCTAAGCTAAAGGGAGCAGTAATGGGGAGGAGCGTGTGGGGAAAAAAAATGAAAGAACCGGAAGATGGGAAAGAGTGATGTGAAATGCTGTCTACTAGCAGGAACATGCAGAAACTCACTGTAGCTGTGCTTCCCAGCATAAGATAAATACAACTGCAGCTCTAGCGTGGATAGGGAGAAGCTCTGGCGGCCCCATCCATAGCTAAGCAGCTATTAGCTGTTGGGGGGAGGGGAGTCATCTTTTGTTGTTGTTGTGGTTGTGGTTGTGGTTGTTGTTGTTGTTAGAGAACATGACCACTTGTAGGTTACCCATTTTCCTATTGCTGGCCTTACACCCATGCACAAATGATTAATATTAATGCGACAGCAGTGACTTATTTTAATAAAGAGGGGGCTGGAGAGATGGCTCAGCAGTTAGGAGCGCAGGCTGCTCTTCCAGAGGACGTGGGTTCAATTCCCAGCACCCACATGGTAGCTCATAATTGTCTATAACTCCTTTTCCAAAGAATCCAACTCACACAGACATACATGCCAGTCAATACACCAATGTACATAGAAACAAATTATAAATAAACAAGAAAGAAAGAAAACACCCACAAATCTAGAAGGGAAGATGTTGGGGGGAAGTTAAGAGACTTGGAGGGAATAAGTGGGGGTAGATAATTTAATAGTTTGTCAAGATACTCATCAAGCATCTAATAACAACAACAAAAAAGTCTTAACAGCCATCCAGCCTCAAGTGACATACAATAACTAAAAATGTAAGCCACTGTTGGCTCTTCAGTACTGGTGTAACTGACCTTCTGGGTGTTCAATAGCTGTACTTGGAAGTCCAACCAAAAAGATTATAGGAGCTAAAAGGAGAGCCAGCAATCTGGTCCTTACCTTCAGGTCAGCGAGGTCCCAGGGGACTGCGGAACACCTCTGAATGGGTCCTATAGCTCCAGTGGGTCACTTGTGCTCAGGATCAGAGAGGCCAGGTAGATTCCAGGCTGGACTCCGGTGTACAGTCCACAAAGGGGAGGGTCAACAAGAAAAAAATGTCAACTTTTCCAAGGGAAGTCACAAGGTCAGCATGACCTTGGCCCATCCCAAGAGATAGCACCACTAATGGAGAGAAAACGCAGGCACCAAAGCCTTCCTAATTGCCTAAGAATTATCCCTAAATTGCTTAACTGACCTTTGTCTGCTCAGAGATGCTGCTGCTGTGGAGGGGATCAGCAGCCTGCCCTGCAGCTTCCCGTGCATCCCCAGCATAGAAGACAAAGCTCTTAAATCCCAAGTGCCCTTAGGTAGGATGGCGCAACAGGATCCTGTCACTCAGACCCAAGGTGACTGGGGTATGATCTTTTCATCCTATCTAGTACCTCCCCTAAACTCCCAGCTCCCACGCAGCAGCCCCAAAACATGTTCAAGTTATAGCAAGGCCTGGTCTCTAATCAGAGACACCCACTCCTGCCTCAAAAGTGTATGAAAGGCTCTCATTGGATAGCTGATCTTACTAAAGGATTTTTTTTCATCTATAAACTATTTCACACCTCTATCAAACTGAAAAGACTTCTTTAAAATAACCTTCACAGTAAAAAAAAAATTGTTTTTTGACTACCTATTTGTGTTCTTAAAGATAATTGGTAATAATTCTGAATGAAACAACAAAAGTTAGACTAGACTTGGGCAGTAGTCAGGGCTAGCTAGATGGCCCAGGAGATAAAGGTACCTGCTGCCAAATCAGGTGATCCAAATTCAATCCCAGGGACCAACATGGTAGAAGGACAGAACCAATTCATAAATGTTATTTGATCTCTATGTGTGAACTTTGGCATATCCCCTCCAACACATTCTAAATTTAAAAAAAAAAAAAAAAAAAAAAAAAAAAAAGGAGGGGGCATTGGGGAGACCAGAAGTACAATAACTCAGGCCTAAGAGGCCTGCATAGAAGACTCTCTAGTATGAACTACTGATACACTACCCCAGCTGTAATACAAAAGTTCCATTTCTTTTATCCTTTGGTTTGTTTCACTGTTTTCCTTTTCGGAACAGTTGATATACTGTCTGCCCAGGGATTATAATTTCATGCTAGTTTCCTTAAATTTAATCCACTTCAGATTCTTTTGTATTTTACATAATATTACTATGTAATCACCAGCATGTTCATTTACACTCTAGAGGTTCTCATTCCTCTACTCAAAAGTTATTACAGAACAGCTGCCCTAGAAGACCTGATCGCTCTTAACTATTCTGTGTGAGTGTCTGAGCACAATTAATGAGCTTGGTTTTCTTCCATATTTATGTGGGTTCTGGAGACTGAACTCATGTTCTCCAGCTTGCTTGGTCAGCAGGCAAGCACCTTACTTGCTGAGCAATCCCACCAGCCCCTGCCACAAGTTTTAATGACTTACTACCATTCTAGTCTTTGAGTGCTGGTCTTAGGATACACCCCTATTCACTGCAGAAGAAATCATAAAAGATAGACTTTCGGCCTTCTTCCGATGAAATTGCAGAAGGGGAAATTGAAGCAGATAGATAGAAATTAGCTAGGCTTGGTGGCACACACCCTTAATCCTAGCGCTGGGGAGGCAGAGGCAGGAGAATCTCTGAGTTGGAGGCAGGCTGGTCTACAGAGTGATTTCCAGGACAGCCAGGGCTACACAGAGAACTCGTGTCTTGGAAAAAGAAAGGAAAAGAAAAGAAAGACAGGAAGTACAGGCATATGGGAAGGAAAAGATTGCCTCATCCCAGAGTCAGACTACTACGTCTGCCTACCAAGAAACAGGAACTCCAGCACAGCTAAGGCTTACTATAAAGGCTGCTGACGTCAAGGTCACATTTTTTCTATACACAGATATTTTATTTAAAAGTAACCGTGAACTGGGCTTAAGGTCAGAGTGTATATGACCTGTGTAGTGCCTCATTGCTTTCCCAGACATCTGAGAATCTCAAACCAGACTCTACACTTTGTTTACAGTAAAGGTGATCGCCCAGTGCTGTCCTTCAGGCACTTAGCAGCCTTTTAATGATAGTAACTCCAAATCCTATATATGACAATTGTCAAGCACAAAGAGCCCTGACTCTGCCTCGTGCAGGGCCACTTCTTTAGGATGCCCAGGTGCATGCTCTCAGGGAGGGCTTATTGTCTTAGCTCATCTCCTAACCTCTTTCTGTTAACTGTCAAGCTTAAGCTTATATTAAAATTGTTTTTCTTACCCTGAGCTCTGCTTCATAAACTGGCTAGCCCTAAAATTCTTTTTTACATCTAAGCCCACAGATTAGCTCTAGGCAAGGTCACTGAAAGGCTGAGAAATCCCCCCTGGCTGCTGAGTGTGACAGCAAGAAAGTTCTTCCTCCTGCCTATGTTCCTCAATGCTGACAAGACACCAGCTGAAACAGGTGTTGAAATATACATTGGTGGAGAAAACATGCTATCCTATTTTATGGATCTTAACCTCATGCAGGCAAAAAAGATAATACTGCACCATTTTTTTGTGTGGTAAAGTTTTACTCTTAGCAAATGTATTTTTTAAAAAATAGGATTTTCCCCTCGGTTATTTTGACATGATGTAGACTTTAATACATAAAGCACACCCTTTAAATAACCAACAAAAAGGAGGTTGTACAACACAGACATCATGTTTGATTTCTAAAAACTCCTTTGACTCTGGATACAATGCCTTGTTTTATGATGAAAGATGCTAATCTTCAAAGAGGTTTTCCCTAACAAGGCCAAGTGGTCAGTTCTGAGTTCCCGATGCAGTTAGCCTCCTCTGTGAGTTCCATACAAAAAGAGAAACCTTTATTGCAGAGCCATTGCACACACAGCTGCAGTCTACTGCTCACACCTCACTCTTGGGCAGGAGAGGAGCTTGCCGTCAGGCGCTGCTCAAGTAATGGCAGTGAGATGCCCTTGTAACTGGGGGAGATTTCAAATATAGTCCAGCCATCTTGCTTGCTGCGTCACATGGAGTCCCGAGCATATACCATGTTATAGAAAGCCAAGTGCAAGCATTAAAAATGCAACTGCCAGGCACAGCAGCACATATATAATGCCATCACTTGAAAGGCAGAGGCAGGAGGATTGCTTACAGTGTGAGGTTTCCTGATATATGCACCAAGTTCCGGGATAGTAGGAGCTACACAAATAGACCCTGTCTCAAAATGTCAAATAAATAAATAAATAAATAAAAATGAGAGAACAGTCACAGTGCTGAGTGCTGAGAAGTGGGAGGGCATTCAAAACTTTTGAGTCTGAGCAAAGTCTACACAGTTCATGGCAGAACGGGAGATGAGAATTGCCTTCTAACCATGAAAGGTTTGAAAGGTTTGCCTGACTTACTCACAAGTGGGCTAATGTGAAAATGGAATCCTATACATGGCATTTATTTGGTAGAAAACATGATAGAACACAACACAGTTCTTTTCCTTTGAGGAAAATGGCCCCTCGATGAGAACACAAGGTCTGAGTCCTTCCTTCCATGGTCTTGTCTACTCTGTCATCCAGAGCTTGCAGGTCCTGTCTTATGAGCAAGTGGCTATGAGTTGCCTATCAGAAGAAATGTGTAGGCCCACCACTTTGCCCTCATGGTCAGCCAAAGTCTTCAGTGGGGACCAGCTTGGGTGGGTCCAGATCTTGGCTGTGTTTTCATAGGCATCTGTGAGCAGGAAGTCTCCATGAATAGGCTCAGACTTGACACTGGTCACTAAGTTCTCATGGGCAAGGGTGGTGTAGACACAGCATCATTGTCAAAGATCCCATACTTTCCAAGTACTGTCCACTGCCAGTTGCAAGGTGGTAGCCATTGGGGGAGAAATTTATCCTATAGATGGCTTTCTAGAAACATAATGCAACATCCTGCATGTAGGTCCCAAACTCACCCAAATGCATCGAGTCCCCCAGTGCCAGCGAAAGAGCCATCTTGATGGAAGGCAATGCCATACACACCCTGTTGCGGTCTTCCAGGTGTAGGATCTCTTGAGTCTCTAAATTCCATAAGTGCCATGAATGGTCGTAACAGGTTCTGCCCAGGAAATGATCCTTGACGGATGCCACATTACCCGAGCCACATGCACTGCATGGCTCTCATATTCTGCCACTGGTCCATTGCTGTCAAGACTCTAAAATTTCACAGAGTGGCACAAGAGGCCAAGTTGACATCTTTTTGGTCCAATGAGACAGCGGATTTGGGATGGAATACAATTGCTCTTACATTTGTGTTATGGCTTCTAAGAGTATGAAGGAGGCCGCAGTCAGAGACAGACCTCCAGCAAGCTGTGACTAACATTTTAGCATTGGGACTAAAGTGACGGTAGGAGATCGGCCAATCATCTCCAATCTGACTGCAGAGATTATTCAAAGACCAGAGAGCCTTGTGCAGTTCCTGCCTCTGGGAGGTTCTGGTTGTCTCAGGAATGTCAGGATATATATATATCTGGGTTTATTAGAATTTATTACAGACTACAGTCCAACTAATCCAAGGAATGAGAAGTCCAAGAATCTAGTAAGTGCTCAGTCTCAGCGGATGTCTCAGCTGATCTTCAGTAGATGCTGGAATTCCAGGGAAGTGAGTTCTAATGCAGTGAAGGAATGTACTTGCAAGGCAAGAGCAAAAGCTTCCTTCTTCCATGTCCTTTTAAAGGCTTCTAGCTGGAAATGTGGCCCAGATTAAAGGTGTGTCTTCCTGCCTCAACATTCCGATTAAAGATGCCCGTCTTCCTTCCTCAAAGCTCTGGACTATAACTGGATTCACCTACTTCAAACCAAACAAAAATTCTCTCACACGTGTGCTCTCCATTTCTGGATTAGAGTTCACTCCAGACATAGTAAATTGACAGCCAAGAATAGCCATCACGTATATGATAAAGATAGAATTATAACGGCAGAGTTGCTTCTGGTATTACTGTTACCCTGCCTTGGAGAGCTCTTCTTTTCTCTCTATGCTTAGGGAGAACTGGGGGAAAGAGGGAAGGGCAAGGAGTGTTAATCAAGACCTTTGCTGTGTTTTAAATTTTGTTTTGTTTTGTTTCATTTTCTGAGACAGGATTTCTCTGTGTAGCATTGACTGTCCTGGACTCGCTTTGTTGACCAGGTTGGCCTCGAACTTACAGCAATCTACCTGCCTTTTCCTCCCTGAGTGCTGAGATCAAAGGCATGTGCCACCACGCCCATGGAATTTTGAAATCTTTCGGGTTTAATTTGACATTTGCTTAGTGTTCCTTCATTTCTAGTTCTTCCCAGATATAAAAGATGAAGACAAACTAACTCAGTATTTAAAAGTCAGTTTTGAAATTGTCAACCAAAAAAGGATTATAGAGTTATATTTAGAGCAAGTCAGTTAAAGTGCAAAACACTGGCTCTTTACAATGTTTGCCTCTGTAATAATGATTACAATAACTTAAAGGGCTCAAGAGATGACTTAGCAGCTAAAGTGCCTGAAGACCTGAGTTTAATCCCTGTGGGTGGAGACAGAGAACTGACTTCTACTACAACTTGACCTCTGACCTTCATATGTGAACACACATACATTCAGTAATGGGTTTTAGCTGAATGAGTGGCTGGCTGATTTTTTTTTCCAAAAAAAAAAAAGAAAAATCATAAAACATGTATCAACTACTATGTAGATCTTGTGATAATTTTTATGCTTTTATTTTTTAATGTTATGTGTAAGAGTGTTTGACCTGCAGTATGTCTGTGCGCCTTGTTCATGCCCAGTGCCTACAGCAGTCAGAAGAGTTTATCATATTTATTCCTTGAAACTGGAGTTACAGAGGTTGTAAACCTCTAAGGCTGCTGGAAACCAAACCCAAGTCCTTTGTAAGAACAGCAAGTGCACTTAACTACTGAGCCATCCTTCCAGTCCTGACCTTGTGAAAATTTGAATTCCATACTTACTTTCATTGAAAACAACCTCATTAAAGAATCATTAAATAAGCCAGGAGTGGTCGTGTACGCCTGTAATCCCAACACTTGGGAGGCAGAGACCGGCAGATCTCTGTGTGTTTCAGGCCAGCCAGGTCTACAAAGTGAGTCCAGGCCAGCCAGGGCTATAAGAAAAACCCTGTCTTAAAAAAAAAAAAAAAAAAGAATCATGTTCTTTACCCAATCTAAGACTTTTTTTGGGGGGCACAATTAAGATATGATCAAGATATAAATAAACGTTAAGACTAAAAGACCAAAAATCTTTATTACTTGTGAAAATTAAGAATTGAATTGAAAGTGGTACATAGTGGTGCACATTTTAAATCCTAGCACTTGAGAGGCAAAGGCAGGTAGAGCTCTGTGAGTTCAAGACCAGCCTGATCTACAGAGCCAGTTCCAGGACAGCCAGAGCTACATAGTGAGATATTATCTGGAGAAACAAACAAAGAAACAACAACCAAGAGCTTTAAAAGAATTGAATTCAAAGGAAATAGATGGCTTAATATGTACATGAAATTTGGCATGACATTGCCATATGAGAAACAATATTCTTTGGTCTTGAGAATTATAAGAAATCTTTGAGACTGAACAAGCCAGATGTAGGTTGCTATGTTTGTTTCCAATGCCAGCATTTAGCTGAGGATTACCCAGAAACAACCTGGGCTCCTGGGTGGAATCAGCCACTAAGATAGTCAAAGACCATACCTAATGATTCAGATCTAGCATTTAAGATGGTACAGAGCTTGCCCAGTGAATAACTGTCCCATGGCTCTAGCAATCAAGTAACAGGAAAGAATTGCAGAGAGAGGGAGGACAGCCTTAGAAAGGGAAGGATTCAGGCAGAAGATGGAAAAAGGAGGAGAGGACAGGACAGGATAGGCCTTTGTCCCAGAGAATGAAAGTCTAGGCAAAGAGCCACAAACTGGCACCTTAAGTTTATGCAATGTTTCCCACTCAGGAGTGTTTATTAACATTCATTAAGTTGATAAAATTCTTACAACTCAAGTGTTATTTATTTTTGCATGGAATAGAGTAAAGCTGAGCATGAAATATGTGTTGTAGAAGTAACGTTATTTACCTGATTCAATTTTTGTCTCCAAAGCTTTCTGCTATCTACTAACCTACATCTAGTCCTGGGTGTTTCTAGCCTCCATACAATCTAATCTAGGCCTAGAGTGTTTTTGTTTGAGGTTTACTGATGAATAAGCTCATTCCTTCTAGCTCTTTCTGAACTCTGGCTGGCTGGCTCAACTCAGCTGTTCTAGCTCAAACCTCTGTCCAAGCTGACTGATTCAATCTGGCTTCTCCCAGTTTCTCACTGAACTGCTCAGCTTGGCCTCTGACTAACTAGCAATCTGCTCTAATCTTCTGGCTCCTTCTCATTCTCTGGCTCTTCTGTCTTCACCTGTGTCTGAATTGTTCTCTCTCTGCAACTGTCCCGGTAAAACTGCCTCCTCCCTCCCTTTCTCTCTACTGCTCCCTTTTAAGGCCTTCCTCTCTGTTCTCATGAGAGTTGGGCATATCCTATACTGTCACATCTTTCTTTGATTTATCACTTTGTCTTCTTCTGAATTAGACATCACTTTCAAACATGGCTGCTTCCTTCAACCAACTAAGGTCACCTTCATTGTTTGGGATTAAAGGTGTGTACTTAGGGCATGTCTGTATTCCCCCCAGAGTAGCCATATTACTGGGTTAAAATTCCTCTACAATGTTTCTTGACTGTTATGTATCTAGTGAGACTCTGGCCTTGTGACCCTTGGTCTTTGTCTGAGAGGATTTTCCTTTTATTTCATAGCTGGATTCCTTGACATGGCCATGCTTGGGTCAACAACATGCATTCACTCAGGATTTCATCAGATGCCCTCAACATACACACAGAATTTTCCTTATATGTTTGTTGTGAATTATAATACAGAAAGAATTTAAATCAGACATACATCAACAACTAAAGTTCAGGAATTCCAAGTCTCTGGCCTTATCTTGCCTACTCTACAGCTACTGGGACACAAGGAATAAAATAAAATCTTCATTTCCTTATGTTGATTCACTACTTAATAATAGCAGAGAATAAGGAGTTAGAAATATTTTTCCAGTGCCATGTAAATATCATTAGCAAAATAATACATAAAGTTTTTTGAGCTAATTTGAAATGTGAGTGTAAGATTTCTAAATAAATATAATTTTCTAAACAAATTTGTAAACCTAGAAATAAGCACAGGTTAAATATATATATTCTGAAATGGATATGACCACTGGAAGAGAACCTGTGCAAAGAAGAAAGAATGCTCCAGGCTCATCTTGTAGAATAGGAGCATTTACAGACTGGAGGATCTAAAACAGGGTAACATCAGATTTTTAAACTAAGTTAAATATTTTTAGATAGGGTCTTACTTTGCAACCTTGGCCATCTTTGTACTCACTTTGTAGACCAGACTGGCTTCAAATTCATAGAGATCTTCCTGCCTTTGCCTCCCAAGTGCTGGAATTAAAGGAATATGCTACTACCCCAACAATAAATTAATTTAAAGGTGAAAATCAATGTAACAATGCAACTAAACAAGGTTCAGTGAAATTTTAAATGAGTTATTTTTCAGCCTGCTGCCCTCTTTCCCCTTCACCTGGGGCAGAGTGAGACAAGGGAGGTAACTAGGCTATCTAAAAGCAGGAAGTTGCTATCTAAGAGTGATTCAGGCCCAGATCAACATGACTCCAAAGGTGGAGTTCTTTCAGTGCAGCAAAAGCACAGTTCCTAAACCAGTGTTTACAAGATTTCAATCTTTACTGAATCTTTTTTTTTTTTTTTAAGACAGGGTTTCCTCTCTGTCCCAGACTTTGCTGGTTTCAAACTCACAAAGATCAGCCTGCCTCTGCCTCCTGAATGCTGGGATTACAGGCTTGTTCCACCAGGCTCTTGGCTGAATCCAGCTCAGTAAGGTTTCCGGCATTCATTTGAATACTTTGTACTGCCTGGCAGAGGTGGCCCACGCCTTTAATCCCAGCCCTTGGGAGGCAGAGGCAGGTAGGCAGATCTCTTTGAGTTCAAACCCAGCCTGGTTTACAAAGTGAGTCCAGGACAGCCAAGGCTACACAGAGAAACCCTGTCTTGAGGCCAGCCTGGACTACACAGTGAAATTCTGTTTCAAAAGAAGTGGGAAAAAAAAAAAAAAACTCGCCTATCCTTCAGAACTTGATGGTAAGATCCTATTGCTGAAGACATGTCATTACAGGACTCACAGAACATGGAGAAATCAGGTTTGTTATTTGCTGTCCCAAATAGACGCTCAGTGATACAATAGTGACACAATGTTATTGAATTAACTTTCTGGTGGTATGTAGGAGCTGCTCTTTGAAATGGCATTTATTCCTAGCACTGCTAATGGGACTAAGAACACACAGCTAGATAGGTCATAGGCCCTAGGGGAGAAAGTACTCTTATTATTCTACTAAATGGAGTAATACTAAAATGATTTCCAAAGACTTATTTCTATGCCCATAGAATAGTGCATCTTTAAAGACTCATTGGAGGGTCTGGAGAGATGGCTCAGTGGTTAAGAGCACTGCCTGCTCTTCCAAAGAACCTGGGTTCAATTCCCAGCAACCTCATGGCAGCTCACAACTGTCTGTAACTCCAAGATCTGATACCCTCATATAGACATGCATGCAGGCAAAACATCAGTGCACATAAAATAAAAATAAGTTATTAAAAAAAAACCACCTCATTGGAGAAGCTTCTTGCAGTGGATGAATTCTGACACAGGCCAGTATTAAACTATGAGACTGCTCATCTCTAAAGGGTACGCATCACAACCCTCATGGAAGAGCCAGAGGCAGAGGACGACTTCAAGGAAACACTCTTCCAGACACAATGAGCAAGTTGCACATATAAGTTGAAGCCAGACAAAATCACAGTAGGGGAGGTAGATACTAAATCCTACCGCTAGCTAAGGAATTTTTGGCATTTGATGGCTGCTGGGAAAAGAAGAATCAGATTTCTTTAATGGCATGACCTCTCATAGGTCAACCATATTGCAGGGCCGGCCCCACTCCTAGGAGTAGTTGGGTGGCACAAACTGGACTCATTGGTGCCTGGGAAGGGAAGCTAGGGAGTAAGGGATACAAAGTGGGGAGAAGAAAACTCAAAGTTGGGTAGATAGGGAGGCAAGAATGTTGAGGGTGGATATGGAAGGTATTTGGGTGGCAAATATGATAAAAATACATTGTATGGAATTCTCAAAGTAGTAATAAAACTTTCACAAAAGTTTTTAAAAGAGCACCATCTCAACTCGGCGTACATTTAAACTGAACTTCCCCCTCTCCTTTTTTTTTTTTTCTTCCTTTCTTTCTTTCCTTCTCCACAGTTGTGAAGAGAGCACAGGCAAGCCGTTTAAGACTCACTAAGGGAATCACTCATAGGACAGGCAAGTCTTCCATTATTTCTCTCCTCTCATATTCTACCGACTGAAATACCGATGGGTACCATTTGATAAGCATCCATGTTGTACAGGCTCCATTGTCAGCAGTTTACATGTATTAGTTTGATTCTCATAGGAGAATTAAGATGGAAGCATAATTGCTAATCTCATTGTGATAATGGGGAAATTGGCAGAGGCTATTATGCACTTGGTAGGAAAACAGGAGCACCAACACCACAGTGCACCTCAAAGGCCTGGACCATGAGGCCTTGCTGCTTCACTGTCTTTTTTGTTTGTTTGTTTGTTTGTTTGTTTGTTGGGTTTTCTTTTCTATTCTTTCTTTCTTTCTTTTTTTCAACAGGGTCTCTCCATGGAATCCCAGCTGTCCCAGGCCCTGTCGCTGTTAGGAAAAGGCAGAGCAGTACCATTGAGGCCCTGATGCTATGCTGGTAGTTAATGCTAACTGTCAACTTAACACGCCCTAGAATCCTCAAGAAGGCAGGCCTCTAGACACATCGCTGAGAGACTGTCTAGACTGGGTTAGGTGACGTCGGAAGTCTTACTCTGAATGTGGGTGGTCCTCTTCAAAGGCTGGGGTCCCAGGCACTAATACAAAAGGCAAAGTGAGATGAGCACAAATGCTCTCCTCTCTCTACCACATGACTACAGATATACTATGACCAGCTGCCGAGAGCTTCTACTGCCGTGATGTCCCACCATCAAGTCCCACCGTGATGTCCTACCATGAGGAATCGCACTCTTAAACCATGAGCCAAAACTTGCTGTAAGTTGCTTTTGTCAGGGATTTTTGTTGTACCAGTGAGTAAGATAACCCATAAAGCTGCAAACACAAAAACTGCTGCATGCTGCACAGGCTGGACAAGGGGATATAATCCTTTAATCCTAGCACTCTGGAGGTAGGGGTAGGGGTAGGGGTAGGGGTAGGGGCAGGGGTAGGGGCAGGGGCAGGGAAGTCTTTGTAATTTCAAGGCCATTCTACATAGTGAGTTCTAGCCAGCCAGGATTACATAGTAAGGATCCGTCAAAAACAAACAAACAAACAAAAAGAACCATTCCATACTTGATAAAAGTCCATGCTGGTAGGCGGTGAAATCCCTGCTTCTCAGGATGCTATGGGGATCTAAAGTATTCCCACAAGGCTTGATTACCACCCTGTTGCCTAGTTAGGCGGTAGACACTTAAGAGGTGTGGCCTCAGGGAAGAAAGTTCATTGGGGTGGGCCATTGAAGAGGCCACTCCAGGTTTTCTCTCCCTCTTCCTTCCTCTCCATTCTTTTTTACCCTTCTCTCAGCTTCCCAGCTATCATGAACAAAACAGCTTCCTATGTCATGCACTCTCTGCCTTAGTGTTCTGTCTTGCCAAAAGTAACACGGAAAAGTGGTCAGAGCCAGACCATTGAAATCATGAGCCAAGTGCAATCTTTTCTTCTTTGAAGTTGTGGTCTCAGGTACAGTAAAAGATAGCATCCTTTTATTTTTCTTTTTGAGACAGGGTCTCACTATTTAGCCCTGCCTGGTCTGGAGCTCATTCTGTAGATCAGGTTGGATTTTAACTCACACGGACCCAGTTGTCCAGAAATTATCTAGTAAATGCCCTGTTTGTTTTTGTTTTAGATGAAGCTAACACTTCAAGATGCTTCATCATCAATGTTCAGTGTTCAAAGCAAAAATAAGGGTGTGTGTGCTCATGTCTGAGAGAGAGAGAGAGAGAGAGAGACAGACAGACAGAGACAGACAGAGACAGAGAGAGCCAGAGACAGAGAGAGCCAGAGACAGAGAGAGAGAGAGAGACAGGGAGAGAGAGAGAGAGAGAAAGAGAGAGAGAGAGTGTGTGTGTGTGTGTGTGTGTATGAGAGAGACAGAGAGACAGTGTGTGTGTGTGTGTGAAAGAGAGAGAGAGAGAGAGAGAGAGAGAGAGTACATAAATCTGCAATTAACCATATCTCACCAAAGATATGTCTATCTTTTAAAAGATAGACAATTGTGCCAGATTTGGTGGCACCTGTCTCTGATTTCAGCGTACTGGAGGCTGAGCCAAAAAGATCATGAGCTCAAGGCCACAGAGCTAGATGGGGTTACACACACACACACACACACACACACACACACACACACACACACACACATGCTCACATGCATGCACGCACACCTTAAAAAAGCAAAGGCTTCATTTTTTTGAGTTGTACAATTGTCTCAACATGCTTAGAATTATGAACAGAATACAACTTGATCATAAACTGTAAAGAAATCCAGAAAACTATGATTTACCCAAGAGAGGGAATTATGAAACCCAGATTGTGCTTTTAAAGTAAACACAATATACAGAACTATTTGCTAAGATGTTTCCCTGCCCACCTAAAAAAACCATTTGAAACTGGCTCTAACCTGGGCATGGAGATGCATTCCTATAATCCTACCACTAGGGAGTCTGAAGCAAGAGGGTTCCTACGAAGTAGAGGCTAGCCTAGGCTACATAATGAGTTCCAGGTCTGCCTGAGTATGAGACAAATGTCTTAAAATAAGTAAATAAGCTTTGATTAAAAAAGAAGAAGAAGAAGAAGAAGAAGAGGCTGGTTCCATTAAAGTCTGATTATAAGAAATGGCTTCCAATAGGATGCCTTCCCCTCTGTCCCAGTTTCCTGGTAAGTGAAGGCTTTCGTGGGACATGCCCCTTGGGCTAGTATGCAGATATAAGTGAGTATATACCATTTGAGTCTTTCTGCTTCTGGGTTAACTCACTCATTATGATCATTTCTAGACGCATGGGAGAATAGCAAAATAAAAGGATACAGATGGTCCTAGAAATCTACAAGTAGAACAATATGATAGGCAGATTTGGGCCCAGGGGTCCCGCTCAAACTAAGGCACCAGCCAAGGACAATACAGGAGGTAAACTTTAAACCCCTACCCAGATCTAGCCAATGGTCAGAACATTCTCCACAGTTGAGTGGAGAGTGTGATACGACTTTCTCACGTACTCTGGTGCCTCACATTTGACCATGTCCCCTGGAGGGGGAGACCTGGTGGCACTCAGAGGAAGGACAGCAAGTAGCCAAGAAGAGACTTGATACCCTATGAGAATATACAGGGGGACGTAATCCCCCTCAGGAACAGTCATAGGGGAGGGGAATAATGGGAAAATGGGGGGGGGGGAGGAATGGGAGGATACAAGGGATGGGATAAACATTGAGATGTAACAAGAATAAATTAATAATAATAATAAAAAAAAAACAACAACAACAACAACAACAACAAAAAAAAAAAAAAAAAAAAAAAAAAAAAAAAAAAGAAATGGCTTCTTCCAAACACACAAATGGAAGAGAAAATCAATTTCACCCCATAATACCAGTGTAGCTTAATTGGACCACTCTAAAGAAAATGGCTGAGAACTGAAGTTACTGACCAAAATCATGTCCATTGACATCCTGTGAAGCCTAGGGGTACAGTGTGAAGCCACTAATTTTGCAACTGTTTCTCTCTCTTTTGATTTAAAATAAGACATGTTTTATGTGCCAGGGGCTCTGAGTTAGTAATGGAATCCATCCTTCACCAGCCATCATTTTCCTGGGAATGAGCTACAGTGTAATCTGAGCAGAGAGGACATCAGAAACTGACTCTGAGGATGTGGTGGGAGATGTAGCCCTGTAAACACTGGGGACACTTTGTTCTCCATGCAGGGGATACCAGAGAGAGAGGTGGTATTTTCCACAAGAGATGGGGATGTTCTGAACTCTATGAGATACATAAATCACAAACTACCCTTCTCTGACATTTAGACAGAAGAGGTAAGAAATTAAATTTATGGTAAATTAGGTACAGGGTCCTGCTCCTGTAATCCCAGTACTTGGAAGCTGTAGGCAGCATAATCTGAAATTGAAAGTCATTTTCAGCTATATGATGAGGCCAGCGTGGGTGACATAAGACCTTGTCTCAAGAAAGCAATCAAACTGAAACAAACACACATATAAACAAGCAAAAAGAATTTCAATGAACTTTTGATATAATTTTCTTGCCTGAAGGAAGAAGTTTCTAACTGAGTGTGGTGGTGCACACTTTTAATCCCAGTGCTCTGGAGGCTGAGGCAAGCAGATCCCAGAATTTCAGGACAACCAGGGCTATACAGAGAAAGTTTGTCTAGAAAGAAGAAAGAAAGAAAGAGGAAGAATAAAATTTCTGATTCTGTTCTTCATATGTATTAATAATGCTATTATTTAAATATAATTTATATTCTCCAAACACTATGTTATTGGGCCAGTTTTGTGGCCCTTTGATCTCCCATTTCTTTCCTTCTAGCTAGCATTTGGCAAGCAGTGTCAGGCAGATCTCTGCTCTGTGTGTTCCAGGATACACAGTGAGACCTTGTGTAAAAACAAAACAAACAAACAAACAAAACAAACATGTTATTGTCTGTGTGTGTCGTGCCTTTAATCCCAAGATCTAAACAAATAAAGCAAAATAGTCTATTTGAAATTTAGTCTCCAATATGAAATATTAGCAGGTAGAATGTGTGGGACTTTTAAGAGGTGGTTAGGGCTCTAGTTTCATGAATCGTTCAATGGACTAATTAGCATATTAATGAAACTAATGGATTTTTAGGTTAATGAGTTATCATGAAGTGGAGCCTGGCATAGTGCCATACACCTTTAATCCCAGAACTCAGGAAGGCAGAGGGAGATGGATCTTTGTGAGTTTGAGGCCAACTCTGTCCTGAAAACAAACACAGAAAGAGAGAGAGAAAGAGAGAGAGAGAGAGAGAGAGAGGGAGTCTTCTCTAGGGACCAGCTTGGCTAGATTTCGTACACACACCCTGGCTGTCACCATGTGATGGGACTCTGCTAGCACAAAGGCTACCACCAGATGTACCCCTTCAATCTTGTACAGATTGTGAGTCCAGACGAACCTCTTCTCTCTCTAACTCCCTCAGTTAACCATGTTAGTAGTAATGTACAACACACTCAGGTAGGAAAGGAAATCTCCTGCGTCACTGACTACTGGGCTCCAGAGAGCAAAGCTGAGGATGACTCACGTCTTCCTTGGAGAATGTTCTGAATTCACACGCTGCTGCTCTCATGCCCTCTCACTTGGTCCTTGCTCCTCAGGCTTCTTTGCTTTTGCACAAACATGCTTCGTGGTGTTCTGTCTTGTTTTACAGATTTTACACTTATTGTTTCTTCTTCTGGAGCATCTCTCAGCCTGAACAATCATTTTCATTTGTTTGAGTGTGTGTGTGTGTGTGTGTGTGGTGTTTGTAGGTGTGTGGGAGTTAAGGAACACATGGAGTCCAGAGGTTGACATCAGCTGTCTTCTATCATGTTTAACTTCGTCTTTAAAATTATGTGTATGCATGTGTCCTTGGAAAGCTATGTGCCTGGGAGTGCTCTGGGAGTGCAGCAGTGTGAGATCCCCTGGAGCTGGGGCCGCAGGTGGCTGTGAGCCACCTGACCTTGGTGCTGCAGACTCAACTCAGGTCTTGGGAAAGGGAAGCACATGGTCTTACCTGACTGGCCATCTCTAGAGCCCTTCAACCTTATTTTTTGAATTTGAGACGGGGTCTCTCATGGAACCTGGAGCTCACCAATTTGCCTCACTGGCTGGCCCTGAAGCCCCTATTAGGGTCCATCCTCCTGTCTCTGCTACCCCGAGACTGAACTCAGGTCAGCAGGCTTGGTGGCAAAAGCCCCGCCTTGTGGAGCCAATTGCCACTAGCACTTTGTCCCCTCCTCCCCCTTATTTTTTAAAACAGGGTTTCTCTGTGTCCTTCTCAGGGTTGTCCTGGGACTCCCTTTGTAGACCAGGCTGGCCTCCGACTCACACAGATCCTCCTGCCTCTGTCTCCCAAATGCTGGGATTGGAGGGACACACCACCATGCCTGATTCTCTATTCTTTTCTTAAAGACTTTGTTCTCCTTTGAAAGATCCCATTTCCAAGGAGCCTTCTTGTACCTTCATGACAGACTATATGCATATAAATACATAGATATCCCCTCACACTTATATGTCTTGCACTGGTCTCTTATACTTTTGCCTTTTTCCATATCCATTTTCCTATCAAACATACAAAGTTTTGTTTACTGTCTTCTCCCATGATCATGTATGCTCTATGAAGGCAGCAAATCTGTCTATTTTGCCAATAGTTGATTTCTCATTGCTAGAACAATCCCTGGCATGTTGCAAATACTTGGTTACTAGCCATGAGGGGAATGAATGAATGAATGAATGAATGAATGAAGCAAGTTGAAGCTTCAGACACTCTGACTGTGGTCTTATGTGCTGAATTTCTGAGGATCATTAGCCAAGTTCTACATGCAGTTAGATACTTTCAGGTCAACAGCTTTACTCCACACCCAGGAAATGACTGATGTACGAGGGAGTCCACCCCCCATCCCCCCAACCCCGGTCTCTTTGGTTTTTCAAGACAAGGTTTCTCTGTGTAGCCTTGCCTGTCCTGAACTCACTTTGTAGACTAGGCTGGCCTCGAACTTGCAGTGATCCGCCTGCTCTGCCTCCTTCAGTGGTGGGATTAGAGTCGTGCACCACTGTGCCTGGTTGCCTACCATCACTTCTCAGTAATCTGGAAATATCTGAGCTGAATGAGTGAGAAGGATCTAGAGTCTTGCAAGCTCAGTCCATTCCAATACAAAACAGAGGAAGCACACTGGGAAGACAGGCATTGTTCAGTGTTTTAACCACGTTAACTCTCAAAAGCAGTATCATGCCAGGAAAATTTATCCTACTTGCTTAATATTTTACCGTTACTTTATGTGTTACTACTTGAATCCAATGCAGATCTTACTTCATGTACATGAGATCTTCCTGAAGAAATATTTTTGTATGTGGAATCACCATCACTAGCAGGAAACTTTCAGACAAACAACAGTACCCAAGGTTTCAACAATGAAAAATTGTTTAGTGTTTTTCACAGTTGCCTACTCTCGGCTGTTGAAAGGAACAGTTGTGTGTGAGCTCGCTGCTCAGTTTCCACCTGGCTCACATGTCCTCGGGGATCTGACAGTTGCCATCTAGACAAGCATATCATTGTGTTGGGAGAGGCACCTACGTTAATCTCTCGGAGTGGTCTGAGCCAGCCACTGGGAACATTAATAAAATTCAACATGATGTGAGGATTAAGGCGCACCCTGCTCTAGCTTTCTATTTTTCTTTGTCTTCATGACTTTCTGAACAAAGTGTAAATGTTAGTGCCCAGCTGAAGGGAATGGCAGTATTGGGCAAATCGGCATTGTAGTGTGCCTAGCTCAGTGCTAAGAACTGCAGGGCAGACTTCAAAGAGATATGAGATTATACAGTCCTGTCCCTCCCACCTTCTGGATAGCAGAGGGGTATATGTGTGTGTTTTGTTTGTTTGTTTGTTTTTTGTATTGTTTTGCTAAACATTGGCTGCTAAACCACATTCTATCTCAGAAGTTCTCTTTAACAAGCCACCCTGCGGATGTCAGGGTCTGCTTACCTCAGGGTATTTTACGTGCACCCTCTCTGCGGCACCAGAAGTTGCTTTGAAAAATCCTGGATTTGGGATCAGAAGCCACAGAGTCCAGATCTGGTGCAAAGGTTCTTCTGGCAGCAAACACTAATGCCATCATCACCACATAATTGTGTGGAATCGCACTACACCAGCATGAAAGCAGTTGGTAGAGAATCCACATGAGTCGTGAAGCCCTACTTTATTTTTTTGACAGTTTGAACCAGGAAAACCTTCAAAACTTACTCATTTACATACAGAATTCCATTGCCTGTTATGAGAGGTCTTCCATAATGTGAGAGATCTCATGCTGCTTCCTCAGGCCACCCGAACCTTTTACAATGCTTACAAGAAAGGCTTACTTTTAAACATCTGTAACCTCTGTAGATACAGTTCCTTTTCTTCAGAAAGTCCTTCCACTTACCTTAGACAGTTGAAATCCTTTTCACTTGTCAAGCTCCAATTGAAGTACCATTTCTTATCCTTTTACACCTGGCACATGCATGTCACTTGGTACACCCAATATTTTATTGTGAAAAATGGAGGTACATACCTGACTTCCTTGAAAACAGACATCTTTCTGAATTAATTGCAAGTATTGGTACAGTTCTTTGAAGTGTCTTGAATGGCCTTCCCACTTAATGAATATTTACTAACTTATTTATTTGGTTGATGTGGGAACCTTAGGAATTTGTTTTTAAATAATGTTTTAGGTCTAGTTTAGAAAAAGAGACGTGGCCATAGAGATGTACTCCCACAGCTCCAGATTCTGTTGAGATCTCTCTCATTTTCTCTGTCTGTCTGTCTCTCTCTTTCACTTTTTGATTATTTGTTTGTTCTTGAGACAGGGTTTCTCTGTATAACTCTGGTTGTCCTGGAACTTGGTCTGTAGACCAGGTTGACCTTGACCTCACTGAGATCCACCTGCCTCTGCCTCCTGAGTGCTGGGATTAAGGGCATGTGCCACCATCACCTGCCAGTTCTATTGATTTCTGAACAAAGCCTCCCTTGGTGAATAAAATTCGTTTTCTGTTTACATTGCAATCTTCTACATCTGCTCTTCCCTTTCAGTTTGCAGCATGGTAAGAGGCGAGCACCTTCATTCTGTGTAGAGGTGAGCATCCTCATTCTGTGCAGAGGTGTGCAACCCTATTCTGTGTAGAGGTGTGCACCTTCATTCTGTGTAGAGGTCTGCACCATCATTCTGTGTAGAGATGAGCAACTTAGGACTCAGAAAAGTTTATCAGCTTCACAAAGTCTGAAGACGAAGGCAGAGTCAGGCCTCAAAAACAGGTCTTCGGGTGCGAAAGTCAACAGTTTACCAGTGCTGCTGTCAGGTACTTGGCAATAGGTTTCACTTCAAGTTTTTACATTCATTCATTCATTCATTCATTCATTCATTCATTCATTCAATTATTTCAAAATTCGTGCGTGGAGGTCAGAAGACAACTTACAGAACATTCTCTTCTTCTACCATGTGGATCTCAAGGGTTGAACTTGGGTTGCCAGGCTTGGCAGCAAGCACCTTTGCATTGGTTGCTGTTCTCCTGCCGCTGATGTAGCCATGGAAAGAAAATTTGAAAGGTATGGCCACCTATTTTTAAAATACCCTTAAAGTGGCAACCTAGGCCTGATAACACATGCCTGTAATCCAAGCTGCTTATGAAACTGAGGTAGGGGGAAATCACAAATTCAAGTATTCCTGGGAGACAGAGTGAGTGAAAGACCAGTCTGAAAAAATAATGAACAAAAAAAAAAATAGTAAAATGAAGGCTGAGAATGTAGCTCAGTGATAAGAACGTTTGCCTGGTGCGTACAAGGCCCTAGATGCAGTTGTCAGTACTGGAAAGAGAGTGAGAGAGCAGGCATGAGGGCGAGAAGTCAGGTGTGTGTGTGTGTGTTGCTTGTGTGCGTGCATGTTAGGGAGGGAGAGAGAGAGAGAGAGAGAGAGAGAGAGAGAGAGAGAGAGAGAGAGAGGGAAAGAGAGAGAGAGAGAGAGAGAAACACAAGAGTGAGATCTAGGGGTATGAGGAGACCACTAGAGAGAACACGTGTTTCAGGTTTATAAATAAAGCACAGTAGAAGAAAAACTATGGCTATGAGAGTTGGAGACCACAAGGATGAAATTCACCTATGGGCCCTGAAAACTCTCAGAGGAGCTTTGGTTTTAGAGCCAAAGCATCAATCCAAGATGCTCTGTAGCCTGCTAGAAAGAGAAAATGTCCATACCACTCTGGAAAAAGAACTGCTAGAATCCCATCTGCCCAGCTGAAATGAGAGGCAAGATATTTGATTAGAAGAAACTACTGAAGTCCAACTCCGGTGAGATGAAACAGCAGAGATCCATTGTGATGCTTCAGAAGACCAAAGGTTTAACACGGCAGTTTATATTCATGCTTCCCATTTGAAGGTGTGTGTCAAGAAAATAAAAATAAAAACTCAAAGGGAGAAGATGTGGGGTTGGGTGAAAAAGAACTGACCTTGTCCCCAAAGAAATCTAGACTTGGGGTAATCAGAAACTCTCCAACTTTGGAACGTTGTGTGGGGCAGGAGTGCTTGTGTGCTGCTCCTGGTCATCTTGGTTAGCCAGACAGTAATAGTGTGCTTTAGGGTGAGGACTTCGTGTCACACCTTAAGGGGCTGGAAATAAGAGACTAAAACGAGCCATGCAGTCAGTCAGTTTTGCTTCTGTAATGGGGCATTAGTGTACACTTCCTGGGCTGGCATAGTCCGTGCTTACTGTCACTCATCAGTCAGGTAATGATCCTGATCTCTGTGGCAAGGATCAGGAAGCTCTGTGCCCAGGAGCTTTAGATGTCACCCAGCTCTCCTTCCTCTGGCCAGTTTTAACCAATGTCCTTTCATGACAGGGAATACTTTTTCCTCTTCTTTTAAATTTATTATTATTATTTTTAAATTCTTTGACACTTTTACAAATTTTTGATCATTTACCTCCAGACCCACTTCCCATCCCTTTCCACTCCTGCCAATTCTCCTTTTCTCCCAACCAGTGCTTTTGTAACCTGCTTATCCTGATTAAACTCTATAGCCCTTCCCTTGAGACCCACTTAAGTTCCTAGCATAACTGTGGCTCCTCTGTTAACGCTCGGCTCCTCTGTTAACGCTCGCTGTTGTTTTTAGCGTATCAGGAGCCATTTTACCTCTAAATCTCCATTTTGATCACAATGTAAAATTAAGTTCAAGTTCTCAGGCTCTACTGCCTGGGAGCTTGAATGGCCTTTTACTTACAACTCAATACTTGTTGAACATTCTGCTTGATTTAATGATTTATATTCTGTTTAAACAAAACCACAATACCCTGCTATGTTTCCTTCTCCCAGAACTGTGGGGAAATAAAAAGTCCCTGAGCCTATATCCTGGCCAATCAGCTTAAAATACTTTGTCTAGCCACTTGGATACATTGTGCTTGGAACAAAATCAATTTGTCTTGTGTTTAGCTAATCCAAATGATGTAATGCTACCCTCCCCTTGCTTCCCACCTTGTTACTTGGTTGTTATCTGGTTACAGTATTTCATATAAAAAAGCCTGCCTTAGAAACAGACTGGTGTCATAGTCTGGCTACTGCCCAGATTAAGGCCCTGAGAAGTCAGTTTTTGGTCAGTTTTAGTTCAGCATTCAATAAACTTCCATCAGTCTGAGTCTGGTGTCTGAGTGGTCAGTGTGGGGCTATTCCTGACCTCTCCTACATTCCTGTTTTCTACAATGACTCTTAATCACAAGTACAATATCTCAGCAGATTCTTTGAGATTTTTTTCTAGAAAGCCATCAAAGTGAAGAGTATAATTTGAAGAATTTCCCTAACTTGACAGTGATGCCATAAATGAAGGTGGTCATTTATGAGTTGCATTCCTTAAATTTATAGCTGCCTTGATCTTCTCAAGAAGACAAGGAATAATACTAGATATGAGACAACTGTGCAGACCTGGAAGGACATACGTGCAGTTTAGAGCAGAGCTCGGCTGACTCATGGGAGACTTACTTCATGGGAGACATGAAGTATATACATATATATATCGGATAGATATTCAGACACTGGAATATGGTTCAAAAGACATTTTCTTAATAAGGTTTAAAAAAAAATGACCAGAAACTCCAGATAAATCAAATCACATCCCAGAAACGTCATCTTCTCATCATGAAATAATTTATAAGATCATTTATTTTTAGCAGTTGGTAAACCGTAACCTCATGTCTATGTATTTTCTTCAAGTGACACAAACAGCACGAGATCAGAATTGCCCCAGGAGAACATAATTGTCAGCATTCTGGTTCTGCCGTGAATAACTTGATTAGCCATAATAATACAACTTTGTTTATTGGCTGTCAACTTTTAACAGGCCCAAGCACTAAACATGGAGGAATTAATTGTGATTAAGAGCAGAGTGTGAGATCTTGCAACTTTGATGGTGCTAAAACTCTAACTAATAGCTCTGGGGAGATGACCCAGGTAGCAGAGGGGCAAGCAATAGTGAAGGTAAAACTGTTTCATTTTACAAAAGTTGGGGGGGGGGCAAAGAATCTGAGGGAAAAAAAACCTAAGTATTGCCAAGAAATGGCCCTCCTGAGAGATGTAGAAAACACTGTTTTGTCAAAACAAAGGAAGATGATATAACTTAATTCACACTATAAACAAAAATATAAAGTCTAAGTAAATAGATTGTAGAGTCTTTTTTTTTTTTTTTTTTTTTTTCCCGAGGTAGGGTTTCTCTGTATAGCTCTGGCTGGCTGTCCTGAAACTCACTCTGTGGACCAGACTGGCCCTGAACTCACAGATATCCACCAGCCTTTGTTTTCCAAGTGATGGTATTGCAGGTATGTGCCACCACGCCTGGCTTGTCTGTAGACTCTTTACATGAAGTAATGTAAAAAGAAAAGCTGATGTTCTGTATAGGAACTGATTTTATAAAAAACAAATTTTTCTTTAGTATGCTGAATATTAAGAAGCACCAGCCTTAGCCAGGTGTGGTGGTACTCACACATCTAATCTCAGTATCTTGAATGAGGTAGGAGGATCGTGAATTCAAGGCCAGACTAGGTTATGTAGCACAACACAATCTTAAAAACCAAACAAGCAAATAAACAAACAAAAGAAAAGAAGCATTATTCTTAAAATTAAGGACTGTGGGTTTGGCTATAATAAAGTTAAGAATATTAAAAATGAAATAGTGAAAAGATATGCCATTAATTTGAAGGCATTTGAAATGTATAGCTATTTTACAGCGAACAAGAAGGTCATGCTAGAGTATTGAAGAACTCATGAAACTCAAAAAAAAAAAAAAAAAAAGTAATACTCAATGGGGGGAAATGGGCACATAAACTCAACAGCTACAAATGGGCTATGTTGAACTGGAGAGGAGGCTCAGTGGTTAACAGCTCTTGTTGCTTTTCCAGAGACCCCAATTTGACTCCTAATGCATACACAGCAGTCCACAGATATCTGTAATTTTAGTTTCAGGGGACACAATACCAAGTTCTGGCTTCTGAGATCACCTAGCTTGCACATAATGTAGAGATATGCATGCAAGCAAAACACCCATACAGATGTAAAAAAAAAAAAAACCACAATAGCAACACACGTACACACACACCCTGACAGTGTTAAATTAATAAACAAATGTGATAATAGGCTTAACATTATTAGTCACTAGAGGAATAAACATTAAGATTACAAAGAGTGGCTGAAATTAAATAAGCACTGAAACACCAAGAGTTACCAAGGGCATGGAGTGCCTGGCCCTCATATGCTGCTGGTGGGAATGGAAACTGGCTTAACCAATTTAGAAAGCAATTTAGCATATCTGCGAAAAATAAAGATAATCTGCTTTAAGTAATAAAGTTTCTTCCCAGGTTCAGTAAAATATAAGAAAGCTTATATCAACTCTGTTCAAAATAGACTAAACTTAGGAATAAGCAAAATGTTCATTTGTGGGAGAATAGGAATAAATTGTGGTGTGATTCTGCAGTGGGGTTCTATGTAGCAGTGAGCATGGCTTATATAACTGTATGCTACAAATGAATGTCAGAAATATAATGCCAAGCTAAGAAAAGTCCAATGCATGGGCTGGTAAGATGGTTCAGTGATGGGTACAAGCCTTGTCACGTAAGCCTGATGACTTGACTTTAATCCCTGGAGAGAAGGAACTCCCAGAGTAACTGGCACCTCATGATTCTATTTATGTAAATTTCGTAAGCAAAACGCTGATGCTGAGCGCTACATTCCTAGATGGCAAAGATACAAAGAAAAATGAGGAAGACAGTCTGTAGCAGCAGAGTTGATGGTTAAGGAGCTGGAAGCCTGTGATATGTTGAGAGATGTGGGAAGGTACCTCCTGGGGCTGGAGCACCTCTGCAGGATCTGCTCCAGGTTGTTGGGGCCCAGGGTGAGGTGGTTTTAACCTCTTGGACTCTTATTCGAAGAAATGAAAATAAGGAACCGTACAGATGTGAGAAACAGCAAGGAGTAGCTTCATTCAATAGCAAGGAAAAGAAATAGTATAGGTCAAAAGAAATACACCCCAGGGGAGCTGTGAGTCCCAGAAGTAAAAAATAGCCTCAAAGCCCTAATTATTCTTTGGGGATTCCTTTTACAGGGTTCAAGAGAAGGAGGCTTTTGCTTGCTTGTTTGTTTTTGAGACAGTCTCCCCGTGTCCCCTTGGCTATCCTAAACTTACTTTGTAGACCAGACTGGCCTCAAACTCAAAGAGATCCACTCTCTTCTGCTTCTCAAGTACTAGGATTATAGGCATGCACCACTGCACCACTGCACCCGACCAGGATTTTGGTTTTTAAAGGGTGATTCTCTGTTTGTTCAATAGATTAGGTCATCTACTCTTTTCTACTGTGATGCCTTTTCCTACAATTCATCTGATTTTAACCATATGCATGTCTAATAACACTTAGGCAGAAGGTGGTAAATAGAGGGTTCACCCTAAAAATTTTTACTTGAGGACACAGTTGTGTTATTATTCATGTACCCCAAGCCTGTTCAGGCTGGATTAGCTTTTATGTTCTTTATAGCTAGATATAATGAAAATATATTTAAAATAAACTGTCTAACATTTATAATTTTTAAGATTTATTTTTATCTATGTTGTATGCACGCGGGTCTGGGTGGAGGTAGGTGTAAATGAATGTGGCTACCTGTGGAAGGCACAGTAGGGCACAGATGGTCATGAGCATTCTGAAATAGAGTGCTATAAAAGCAAACTTACTTGGCTCTGTTGGCCTTCTTGTGGAACTCCTGTTGCCTCCTACACAGATGTAGCGGAGGGGTAGCTCAGGCTTCATGTGAGTCCCCTAGTAAGGGGAGTGGAGGCTGTCTCTGACATGGACTCTGTTGTCTGCTTTTTGATCACTTCTCCTAGCAGGACTGCCTCTCCAGGGCACAGGGGAAGAAGATGTGCTAATTCCTAATGCAACTTGATGAGCTGGGGTGGGTTTGGGGGGGGCTCTCCCTTTCTGAGGAGTAGGGGAGGTGCCATGGGAGAAAATGGTTGGAGGATGGGACCCAGAGGAGAGGAGAAAGGGAGCTACAATCAGGATGTAGAGTGAATAAATAATTTAATTTTAAAAAATTACAGAGAGAGAGAGAGAGAGAGAGAGAGAGAGAGAGGGAGAGAACTCAGGTTCTCTGTGAGAGTAGCACATGCTCTTAACCACTGAGATATCTCTTCATCCCCTAAAGGTAATTGTTATAGGCAAAGAAACTTGCACTGCTATCCAGAGTCATGCATGTATGGTCCAGTGCAGGTGGGGGAGGGGTATGCACCTGATATTACACTGTTCAGAAGGGGTGTGTCCTGTTGCTTTACAAAAAAGCTAGAACTATCCAGAAAGGGGACCCTCCCTTGAGAAAAATCCTGCACCAAACTGCCTGCGGACAAGTCTGTGGGGGCATTTTCTTGATCGATGATGGTTCTGCTTCAGTTCCTATGCCCCCACTCCTACCCCAGTGAAGTTCTTGCTCTGACTTGCTTCAGTGATGGGCTGTGACCTGCGAGTTGTCAGGTGAAAATATATCCTGTCACCATCAAGTTGCTTTTGCCCATAGTGTTGATCACAGCAATAAAGATCAAGCTAAGAAAGAGTATGTGTGTGTAGAATATGCAGATGAAGGAGCCAGGCTGCTCAGAACATCATTAGGAGAAGGGGATGGTGTGTGAGTAATGAAAACCAAATAGGATCTGAGACCCTACTAACTCCTATGATTGCCTTTCTCATTTGTTAGGGGAGCTGAAGGTGGAGGCTCATCCTTCTTGGAACTGCTTTATGCTAAGTGAGTACAACAGAAACAGTCTCTTCTGTTCTGTCCCTAAAGCTGTTATATCTCCTGGGGCCTTATTGGAGAACATCCATAAAATTTCTCAGACTGCTCATCCAGGCTTGAACAGATGTCTCCCCTGGCCATGGTCACATGAGGGTTGTGTGTTGTTCTGCATGGCAGCTGTTGTTGAAAGACCATCTGTAAACTGACCTGTTGTGCCTGGGATGGGGGTAGGGCATGAGAGGGAGCCTGCTACCCTGGTAAGGAGTGCTGAGGTATCCAATTTGCCCAGCTTGGGACCAAAAGAAGACTGTTGTCCAGATTGTCAATCACATGATCCCTCAGAGTTATTACTGATATCCTGTTGGACTCCTCCAGAGTGATGAATTAAAAACAGCACCCTCTTGGGAGCAAATCCAAGCTTCCTCTTGCTCTGCAAGGAGTAGGTAGAAGACTTTCCTATTTTGGAGGGCCGCTCCTGCCAGTGAGTCCAGTTGATCTTGAATTTGGGCTAGCCTCTCTTCAGTCTTTTGTGTGGTCCTGGAAGCTTCTTTTCACCATTGGTTTTGGATATATATTTTTCTCCCCAGGTACCAAGATACCTTCTCCAAGCAAGCCACTCAGAGCCATTGCTTGTGAAATAAAAGATGCTGCTTTGTGTGAACATGGATGTTTTTCTGTTGGGAGGAGCAAGAAGACATTTTCCAAAGCTACAGAAATAGTTACTGTTACACAGTCAGGAAAGCAAGTGGCCCTCTGGAATGTGATAATATTTAAAAAAGCTTACTAGCTCTAAATCTAGTAGAGGTCTTGTGCGTCAGGTGGCTTGGCTCAGAAGTATAAGAGTTAAACTATGGTCATCTCAGGATGTGCATGTGACCAATGATTTTGAGGCCAATAAGGAAGGGCTCTAGGTAGCAAGTTGTTTACACACGTTCAGACTTGGCTTTGTAGGGTCACTACTTGTACTGACACATTGGCACCAAGCCAAGGTGATGCTCTAGGTCTTCTGGGCTAAGTTTGGTTGTCAAGCCTTTGAAAGTATGAAACACCTCTTTTAAGATCCCACAGGAGCCAAGGGAACTTTGATTGTATTTAGTGATGGGGAAACAATTATCTTTAGTAGATTTTTGAAGCAAGGGAGTTAGATTGGTGAGGGGTGGGAAAAACCTCTACGGAGTTTGCTCTAAGATATTCAGAGGGATAGCAGGAGCCAGGGAGAAAACAAAGGAGAAAGTTCACCAAAGGATGTAGTTCAGAGTCTCTAAATGTAAGTCCCGAGGAGTAGTTACCCAGCTTAGGGCTTAGACAAGAAAGAAGAATCTGTAGAAACTGTTGGACAGGTTTCCTATGCAGGGATCTGAACCTTTGTGGAGGAAAAGAAAAAGGAAATTTAACAGTTGGGTCTCAGGCTAAATGTGTGGATAAGAGCCTATGGGAAGGAAACTGTAGTGGAAGTTTTGGGTTCTTTGAAAACTCAGTTATATTATGTAAACATGTTTGTGTTTTAATCCCAAGTGTGGGATATGGGGCCGCCTTGATTCATCCATAGCTGGTAACTATAACTGCCTCAAGCAGGGGCATGGTCTTTGCCAACTGCAGATAGTTTAATTCTAAGGACTCTGAGAGGGTATAAATATTACATCCCAAAGGGGGGGATGCCTTGAGGAGAGAGAGAGAGAGAGAGAGAGAGAGAGAGAGAGAGAGAGAGAGAGAGAGAGAGAGAGAGAGAGAGAGAGAGATGGGGAGAGAGAGGAGAGAGACGGGGAGAGAGAGAAGGAGGCTTCAAGGAGATGTTGGAGGAAGAAGGCTGCTGGTTACCTGGACTGCTGGATATCCTGACTACTGAGATTGGTATTGTCCCTAAGAACCCAACAACTCTACCCAGCTAGAAATAGTAAAGAGACCTACACACCATCTTGCCACTAACCTTTTTTCTCTCCTACCTACTGTTGTGGGGGGGGGGTTTGGTGGGAGGGAGGTAGAGGCATAAGAAGCATATATAAAATAGGATTAAAAAAAGAATGCCTACATAAAACATCAACATTTTGGGTTAATTCGGGAATAGAACGTACATCTAAGTTTGTTTCCAGTTACTCCTCCTTTGTTTATTGTCAATAGCAAGTG
Source organism: Acomys russatus (assembly GCF_903995435.1). NCBI lineage: Eukaryota > Metazoa > Chordata > Mammalia > Rodentia > Muridae > Acomys > Acomys russatus. The sequence continues at coordinate 41,123,204 of NC_067141.1, read as the reverse complement.
TGTTTCAAGTATTGAAAGTGCAGGTTTACTTGCAAATAAACCTCTGCTATAGCTGGGTTCTGTGCCTGTACTGGACGGACATCATCCCTTCCCAGTGTAGTAAGATGTAGCCAGTGAAATTTTAGAGTGTCAGTTTGATGAACTAGATCATTAGTACCAGATTTCCCAGGAAATCATGTTTCCTTTTCCCCATTTTATTGAAAATAGATTTCTTTTCTCACATAATATGTTCTGCTCAAGATCTTTCCTCCCTCTATTCCTTCTAATTCTTCCCCACTTCCCCTTCCATCTGGATCTACTCCCTTTTTGTCTCTCATTAGAAACAGGTTTCTAGCTGGGCATGATGGTGCATGACTTTAATCTCAGCACTCAGGAAGCAGAGGCAGGCAGATTTCATAATTCAAGGACAGCCTGATTTACAAAGTAAATTTCAGGATACCCCAGGGCCACACACACACACACACACACACACACAAACACACACACACACCTGTCTTAAAATAAAATAAAAGAAAGAAAGAAAAAATTATTAAAGGAAAGAAGAAAAAAACCCAAGCTTCTAAGGGATAATAACAAAATATAACAGGATAAGAAAAAACAAAACTAACACACCAGAATTGGACAAAACAGAGAAGGAACAGAGCCCAAGAGAAAGCACAAGAAACAGTGATCTACTTGGTCTCACTCAGGACTCCATAAAAAACACTAAACTGGAAGTTATTTTGTATATATACATATACATATATATGTATATATACATATATATTTATACACACACATATATATATACATGTATATATATATGTGCAAAGGACCTGTAGGACAAAAGAAAGAAGAAATTATATATAGTTATTAATATATATTAAGGTAACATTTTTAAAAAGGAAAGCTCCTGATGTGACATTATAAGAAAAGGAACCTCCAAAGATGCCATTGAGTTAATTTTCTGTTGGCCATCTACTGCTAGGCATGCAGTCTAAACTTTCCCCAGTGAGACTTCCTTGGGAAAAACTAAATTTTCCTTTTTAGGTGTTTACAACTGGAGCCTGCTTCTGGGCTAGGGATAAGGGCATGTGTCTGCTTCTTTCAGCTCTAGCGGCCCATCTAGTGCAGACCATGCAGGCCCTGGGCACACTGCCTCAGTCTCTGAGGGTTCATATGTGCATCATCCCCTCTGGCTCTTACACTCTTTCTGCCAACTCTTCTGTGCAGTTCCCTGAGTCCTGAGGGGAGTGATTCGATGAAACATTCCTGTTAAGGCTGAGTGTTCCAAGGTCCCTCCCTCTCTGATGTCTGGCTGTGGGTTTCTGCATTTGTTCCCAGCTGCTGCAGGAAGAAGCTTCTCTGATGATGGCAGGGCAAGCACCTGTTCTATGAGTACAGCAGAATGTCATCAGGAGTTGTGTTGTTGTTGCTTTGTTGTTGTTAGAGCAGTAGTATTTGGGTTTATCCTAGCTCCCTGGCCTATCTAGTCTCAGGTTCCTGGTCACCCAAGCAGTTGTAAAATATGGCTTCCATCTCATGGAATGAGCCTTCTGTCAAATCACATATTGGCTGGTTACTCCCATAAGCTTTGTGCTGTCATTGCCCTATATATCTTGCAGTCAGAAGACTATTGTAGATCAAAGAGTTTGTGGATGGGTTGGTGTTTGTGCTTATAATTTGGTAGTGTGCAGAGTTCCTTCCTGTACAAAAGACATCATCCATCCACAACTAACTATTCTATTTCTCCATCCTAGGGAGAACTATCTGCCCCTTCCCCAAGCCCCTTATCCTATACCTAACTTCTGTGGAGCTCTGGATTGTAACTTGGTTACCATTAATTTAACAGTTAACAGTCACTTATAAGCAAATAATACCATATTTGTATTTCTAGATATGGGATGCCTCACTCAGGATGATTTTTTTTTTCTAATTCCATCCATTTACCTGTAATTTTCTTAATGTTGTTTTTCAATGGTTGAACCATTGTGTAAATGTATCACATTTTCATTATACACTCATCTGTTGGCAAACATCTCGTCTGTTTCTAATTTCTGGCTATTATGAAAAGAGCAACAATGAACATGGTTGAGCCCGTGTCTCTGTGGTAGGATGGAACATCCAGTGGGTGGAGCGGTAAAGCTAGATCTTGAGATAGAGATATTCCCATCTTCCTGAGGGATTGCCACATTGATTTCCGTAGAGGCTTATGAGTTTGCATTCCCCCCAGCAATAGATGAGTGTTCCCCTTAGTCACATCCTCCACATCTTGAGCTGTCTCTTTAATTATTGGTATTAGCATTCTGACAGGTATAAGATGAAATCTCAAGGTAGTTTTGATTTCCATTTCCTTGATGATTAAGGATGTTGAAGGTTTCCCTAAGTGTTTTTGTCTTTTGAGAATTCTCTGTTTAGTTCTACACCCTATTTTTGAAAAATAATTGGGTTATTTGTTTTCTTGATATCCTTTTTTTTTGGAGGGGGGGGCAGGGGTTCTCTGGGCAGCCTTAGCTGTCCTGGACTTGCTTTGTAGACCAGGCTGGCTTTGAACTCACAGCGATCCACCTGCCTCTGCCTCCTGAGTGCTGGGATTAAAGGCATCTGCCACCACTCCCAGCGATATCCAATTTTTAAAGATTTTTATTTACTTGGGATATTAGCCTTCTATCAGATGTGTATTTGATAAAAAAATCTTTTCTTATTCTTTAGTCTCCTGCTTTGTCAGAATAACAGAGTTCTTTGCCATATAGAATCCTTTCCTTTACTAATTGTTGATCTGAGTACCTATGCTAAAAGTGTTCTGTTCAGAAAGCCTTTTCCATCTGGGTGGTGGTGCTGCATGCCTTTAGTCCCAGCACTCAAGAGGCAGAGACAGTCAGATCTCTGAGTTTGAGGCCAGGCTGGTCTGCAGAGATAGAGTTCCAGGGCATCCAGGGCTACACAAAGAAACCTTGCCTCAACAAACAAACAAACCTGAAAAGGAAAAAGAAAAGAACAGAAAGCCTTTTACTGTGCTAATGAGTTCCAGGATATTTCTCACTTTCTCTTCAGTGTTCAGGTTTTGTTAGTTCAGTGTATCTGGTTTTATGCTGGGGTCTTTAATCTATTTGGAGTTGAGATTTGCACAGGGTGCTAAGTATAGATCTACTGGCATTCATCTTTGTGAAGACATCCAAATTGACCAGAACGATTTCTTGAAGATGCTTTTTTTTTTTCCAGTCTGTATTTCTGGTGTGTGTGTGTGTGTGTGTGTGTGTGTGTGTGTGTGTGTGTGTGTTGTATTTATGACTGGCTCTTCAATTTGATTCCATTGATTAACATGCCTGGTTTTGTGCCAACACCGTGCTCTTTTTATGACTATAGCTCTGTAGTGCAACTTGAAATTGGGTATAGTGATACTCCCTGCAGTTCTTTTATTATTAAAGGTTGTTCAAGCTATTCTGGTTTTTTTTTTTTTTTTTTTTTTTTTGCTTTTGTTTGTTTTTTGCTTGTGTGTGTGTTTTCACCCGAGGCTGAAAATTGTCCTTTCTCGATCTGTAAAGAACTGTGTTGGAATTTTGAGGGGGAATGCACTTAATCTTTAGATTGCTTTTGGTGGGATGACTATTTTTACTATAGCAATCCTGCTGATCCATGAGCACGAGAAATCTTTTAATCTTTTTGATATCTTCTTCAGTATCTGAAAGCTTTTATCATACAAGTCTCACTTGTTTGGCTAGAGTTACCCTAAGATATTTTATATTATGTGAGGCTATTGCAAAAGATGTTTTATTCCCTGGTATCTTTGGACACTTCTTATTTGTATGTAGAAGGGCTACTAATTTTTGTGAGTTAATTTTGTATCCCAGCTACTTTGTTGAAAATATTTATCAGCTGTTGGAATTCCCTGGTGGAGATTTTAGGGTCCCTTAAACTATATAGTATCATAAATGATACTTTGCTTTCTTTCTTTCCAATGTATATTGCCACGGTCTCCTTCAGTTGTCTTACTGCTCCAAGCTTTCAAGTCCTGTGCTTAATAAGTAGGGAGAGAGCAAACAATCTAGTCTATTTCTGATTTTAGTGAAATTTCTTAGAGTTTCTCTCCATTTAAATTGCTGTTGGCTATGGCGTGCTGTAAACTACCTCTATTATATTTAGGTATTGTCTCTTGTGTCCCTAATCTCTTTAGGACTTTTATCAAGAAGAGGTGTTGGATTTTGTCAAAGGCCTTTTCAGCATCTAATGAGATGATCATGTGTTTTATTTTTCACCCCCCCCCACTTTGTTTATATGATTACACTAATGGATTTTCATCTGTTGAGCCATCCCTGCATCTCTGGGATGAAGCCTGCTTGATCACATTGAATGATCTTTTTGATGTGTTCTTGGATTTGGTTTACAAGTATTTTATTTAGAATTGTTATATCTATGTTCAGAAAGAGAAATTGTCCTGTAATTCTCTTTGTTGGGTCTTTATGTGCTTTGAGTATGTGGGTAACTATGGTCGAGTAAGAGAACTGGATGTTTCTTTCTCTTTCTCTTTTGTGGACTGATTTGAGGACTATTGTCATTAACTTTTCATTGACAGTCTGTTACAATTCTGAGCTAAACTTATCTGGCCCTGGGCTTTCTTTGGTTGGGAGACTTTTAATTACTGTTCTTTTTCACTGGAGGCTATAGGTCTGTTTAAAGTGTTTATCTTGTCTTGATATTACTTTAGTAAAGTGGTATGTATCAAGACTATTATCTACTTCTTTTAGAGTTTCCAATTTGATTGAGCAGATTTTTAAAGTATGTCCTTACGATTCTCTGGATTTCTTAGATGTCTATTGTTATATTCCCCTTTTCATTTCTAATTTTGTCAACTTGAATATTCTCTCTCTGACTTTTAATTAATTTTGATAAGGATTTGTCAATCTTATTGATTTTCTCCAAGAACCAACTCTTTGTTTCATTGATTTGTTGTAGTTTTTTCCTGATGTTGTTTCTATTTTATTAATTTCAGTCCTGAGTTTATTTCTTGCTCTCTACTCCTTTGGGGTGTGATTTCTTTCCTTTCCTTTCTTTCTTTAATGAAATGTTAAGTTCGCATGAGTTTGTAAGCTTTCAGGTTTTTTTTTTTTTTTCTATTGTTGTTGATATCTATGTTTAATCTGTGGTGGTCAGAAAGGAGTCAAGGGGTTATTTCAATTTTCTTATGTCTGTTGAGACTTGTTTTGTGTCTGAGTATGTGGTCTATTTTGGAGAAAGTTCCATAAGGTGCAGGTGAACTGTTCAATTAGTATCTGTTAGGTCCATTTGGCTTATTGTCAATTAGCTCCTGCATTTCTGTATTTGGTTTTTGTGTCCATGATATTTATTGATGAGAAGAATCAGGCATTAAAGTTTCCTACTATCAGTGCATGAGGGTCAGAATGTGATTTAAACTATAGTAGTGCTTCTTTTATGAATTTAAGTGTCCTTTTGTTTAGAGCATAGATACTAAGAATTGCATCCAGTATAGTGACAAATACCTTTAATCCCAGCACTCAGGAGGCAGAGGTAGGTAGATCTCTGTGAGTTCAAGTCCAGCCTTAACTGGTCTATGTAGCGACTTCCAGGACAGCCAGCGCTCCATTGAGAGAGCCTGTTTTGAAACAGAAAAAACAAGGAATTGCAATGTCCTCTGGGTGGATTTTTCCTTCGATGAGTATGTAGTATCCCTCTCCATCTCTTCTGATTAGTTTGGTTTGAAGTCTATTTTTTAACACAGTTACACCTGCTTGCTTCTTAGGTCCACTTGCCTAGAATGTCTTTTTCCTTCCCTTTACCTTGAGGTGATATATATTGTTGATGTTAAGGTGTGTCTCTTGGATGCAGCAGAAGGATGGATCCTGTTTTAGCTTCCTTTCTGTGTCTTTTTATTGAGGAATTGGGATCAGTGATGTTGAGAGATTCCTGTTATTTTGCTGTTGTTGTTGTTGTGGTGGTGGTGGTGGTGGTGGTGGTGGTAGTAGTGGTGGTGGTGGTGGTGTGTGTGTGTGTTTCCTTTCTTTTGATTTGCTGGTGTGGAGTTATTCATTCCTTGTGTTTTTTTGGGTGAGGTTAACCTCTTTAGTCTGGAATTTTCCTTCTAGCACTTTCTGTAAGGCTGAATTTGTACATAAATATTGCTAAAGTTTGGTTTTATCATAGAATGTCTTATTTCTCCATCTATCGTACTTGAAATTTTTGCTGTTTACAGTCCTCTGGGCTGGTATCTGTGGTCTCTCAATTTCTGTACAAGATCTGTCCCAGCCTTTTTGGCTTATTAGAGTCTCCATCAAGAAGCTGTGTATTATTCTAATGGGTTTGCCTTTATATGTTATTTTTTATTAATTTATTCATATTACATCTAAATTGTTATCCCATCCCTTGTATCCTCCCATTCCTCCCTCCCTCACATTTTCCCCTTATTCCCCCCGCCAAGACTGTGACTGAGGGGAACCTCCTCCCCCTGTATATACTCATAGGGTATCAAGTCTCTTCTTGGTAGCCTGCTGTCCTTCCTCTGAGTGCCACCAGGTCTCCCCATCTAGGGGACATGGTCAAATAGGGGGCACCAGAGTTCATGTGAAAGTCAGACCCCACTCTCCACTCAACTGTGAAGAGTGTCCTATCCATTGGCTAAATCTGGGTAGGGGTTCGAAGTTTACTGCACGTATTTTCCTTGGCTGGTGCCATAGTTTACGCCAAACACCTGGGCTCAGATCTGCCCATCTTAATGTTCTTCTAATAGGTTCCTAGGACACTCTGGATCCTTCTATTTCCCCATTCTCCCATGCTTCTCTCACCTAGAGACCCAATAGGATGTCCTCCCCTCTGACCCACTTTCTTGGTGAGTGAATACTTTCATGGGACATGCCCCTTGGGCTAGTGTCCAGATATAAGTCAGTATATACCATTTGAGTCTTTCTGCTTCTGGGTTAACTCACTCATTATGATCATTTCTAGTTCAATCCATTTGTCCACAAATTTCAGGAATTCCTTGTTTTTAACAGCTGAGTAGTATTCCATAGTGTAAAATGTACCACAGTTTCTTTATCCATTCTTCTACTGAGGGACACTTAGGCTGTTTCCAGGTTCTGGCTAGTATGAATAAGGCTGCTATGAACATGGTTGAGCTATTCCCAGTTTTCTGAGATAGAGCCAGATAGATTTCCAAAGTGGCTGTACTAGTTTGCATTCCCATCAGCAATGAAGGAGTGTTCCTCTCTTTCCACATCCTCGCCAACATGTGGTGCCATTTGAGTTTTTGATCTTAGCCATTCTGATGGGTGTAAGATGGAATCTCAGAGTTGTTTTGATTTGCATTTCCCTGATGACTAAGGAGGTTGAGCATTTCTTTAAGTGTTTCTCTGCCTTTTGATATTCTTCTGTTGAGAATTCTCTGTTTAGTTCTGAGCCCCATTTCTCAATTGGGTTATTTGGTTTGGTGGTGTTTAGTTTCCTGAGTTCTTTATATATTTTGTATATTAGACCTTTGTCAGATGTAGGGTTGGTGAAGATCTTCTCCCAGTCTGTAGGCTGTCGCTTTGATCTGTTAACAGTGTCTCCTAAAAATATGGAACGCTTCACGAATTTGCGTGTCATCCTTGCACAGGGGCCATGCTAATCTTCTCTGTATCGTTCCAATTTTAGTATATGTGCTGCTGAAGCTAGCACCTTTATATGTTACATAATCTTTTTCCCTTACAGCTTTTAATATTCTTTCTTTGTTCTGTAAGTTAAGCATTTTGGTCGTTATGTGCCAAGTTGACTTCCTTTTCTGGTCCAGCCTGTCTGGTGTTCTACAGGCCTTTTGTAGCTTTATGAGAGTCTCATTCTTTAGGTTAGGGAAATTTTCTTCTATGATTTTGTTGAAAACATATTTTTGTCCTTTGTCTTGGGTTTCTACTGTAATTATTCTTAGATTTGCTCTTCTCATAGCGTGCCAGATTTCCTGCATGTTTTGTGTCAGAAGGTCATAAGAGTTAACTTTTTCAGGCCAGGTGTGGTTGTGCATACTTGTAAATCCCAGCACTTGAGAGGCAGGCGGATCTTTATGGGTTTGAGGCTAGCCTGGTCTACAAATCAAGCCCAGGCCAGCCATGGCTACACAGAAAATCCCTGTCTTAAGAACCAAAACAAAACAAAAAAGAGTTAACATTTTCTTTGACTAGTGTATCTATTTTTTTTATCATGTCTTCAGTACTTAAGAGTCCATCTCTTGCATTCTGTTGGTGAGGATTGCTTCTGAGGTTCTTATGAGTTCCTATATTTTCCATTTTCAGATTTCTCTCAATTTGGGTTTTCTTTATTGATTCTATTTCCACCTTCAGGTCATGAACTGTTTTATTTATTTCCTTCTGCTGTTTGTGCTTTTGTAGAGTCCTTTAAGGGATTTGTTTATTCATTTTCTCTTTAAGGACCTCTATCATACTCACAAAGCCTATTTTAAATCTTTTTCTTGTGACTAATCTATGTCATAACACTCGAGGCTTGCTGTAGTAGGGTTCTCAGGCTCCTGAAGAGACATTTTGTCTTGGCTGTTATTGTTATGCTTTTAAGCTGGCATCTAGGCATCTGGGTCTGGAAAGATTGTAATTCTGGGTGCTGATATCTGGTCTTCTTGTTGGTGGGTCTTTGTTTCTTGGCTTCTGTCGACCCATTTGTTTCTTAGGAAAGTGCAGTGACTATGTGTCCTCTGGTAGGAAATTCTTTAGGTTCCTGATAGGTGTAACTACAGGGGGTTCTGGGTGCAAATGTGTTTCTTGGCGTTAGGAGATGACACAGGAATGGGGATGCACTGGTGGGAGGGGGCTGAGGGGGTCCACAGGAGGGAGGAAAGCAAGATGTTCCACCAGGATCTGCTTAGTCCTTGGGGAATGGGGATGCAGAGACTAGGGAGAGGCCATGGCAGGTAGTCTGCTTCAGAGCTGGGAATGAGACAGGGCATTGTCTGTGGAGGAAAGAGAAGCGAAACTGAAGATCTGGAATGTGCCTACCACTACAGGCAGGCAAGTGAGGTTTTTGGTTTTGTTTTTTGTTTTTTGTTTTTTTGTTTTTCAAGGCGGGGTTTCTCTATATACTTTGGCTGTTTTGGACTCGATTTTTAGACCAGGCTGGCCTCAAATTCATAATGATTTGACTGTTCCCCCACTCTCCCCACCAGAGCTGGGACTACAGGCATGTGCCACCATGCCTGACTTAAAGCATTTTCTTAAAAAAAGAAAAAAAAAGCTTAATGTAAAAAATAAGAACAGACAAGTCATAAGCCATTAAAAAAGATAATTTCCTTACTTGAAAAGCAATTTTCATGTAGTTTGTTAGTGTGCTTTCACTGTGCTGAATTTGAGCCAGACATGATGGCACAGGCTTACTATTATACTACTTAAAAGCTTGAGGCAGGAGGATTGATACTAGTCCCAACTCATCTTGAGCTATGTGAGATTTTAGTTCAAAAAACAAAACAAAACAAAAAAAAAAACAAAAAAAAAACCTTTAAAAAATTTACTTAAAAGACTTAAATTTGATGAATAAAACAATCTGTATCATACTAAAAACAAAAACAAAATGTGAGATGAAGATTAAAGATGTAATGTAGGGGAGGGGCGGGATCTGGGCTAAGGATATTAGAGGTTCTGAGTTCCATCCTCAGGAAGGGATGTGGGGGCTGAACATGCTGGCATACTTGTGTAGTCCAAGCACTTGGGAAACTGAAATGGGAGGATGAGATGTGTGATAACAATGCGTGGAGACCTTGGGTGTTTTGTTTTTTGTTTTTTATTTCTTGTTGTTTGGTTGCTTGGTTTTGGGTTTGTTTGTTTTCCTTTATTTATTTAACCGTTTTATAGCTTGATCCTAGGCCCTTTTCTCCTCTTCTCCCAGTTCCACCCTCCTTCCCGCTCCCCAATCCAGCCTCTCCTTCTCAGAGAAGGGAGGCTCCCAGGGGGTACCAAAGCACCTTGGCATCTCAAATTGAAGCAGAGGACTAAATGCATCCTCTCCCACTGAGGCCTGACAAAGGCAGCCCAGCTAGGGGAAAGGGGTCCAAAGGCAGGCTATGGAGTCAGAGACAACCCCTACTCCTATTGTTAGGGGAACCCCCAAAATGATCCAGCTGCATATCTGCTACATATGCGTAGGGGGTCTAGTTCCAGCCCATGCATGCTCTTTGTTGGTGGTTCAGTCTCTGTGAGCCCGCATGGGCCCTGGTTCATTTACTCTGTAGGTCTTCTTCTTGTGGTGTTCTTGACCCCTCTGGCTCCTTCAACCCTTCCTTCCCACCCTTCCACAAAACTCTGCATTCCAGAGCACTGAGCAACAATGATAGCAACAAAAAGATTTCATCTGTAAGGTATTGCTTGTCTGTGATTTCAGCACTGTGGAAGTTGAGGCAGGAGCATCACAGCAAATTCAAGGGTAGCTTGGGCTACATAGGTAGTTCCAGGTCAGTTAAGAGACCTGCCCTACTCCAAGTGCTTTAGAAGTGGTCTGATCATAGAATGCTGCTGGCAGAGCTGTTCTGGTCTTGAACAGTTATATGGGTATTTATAACTACTAAATTATATAAACCAATAATAAAATGGATTATGAAAAGGGCTAACTAGGTGTTAAACAGAGTTGTTACTTTTGAATTTGTAAATTGAGACTCTATTATGTCAAGAATAAATTGTAAAGGTGGAGGGATTAAAATAATAAAGGTAGAGGTGTGTGTGTGTGTGTGTGTGTGTGTGTGTGTGTGCGCGCGCACGCACGTGTGTGTGCGTGTGTGTATTGACAGACTTTTATTGCATAGTCTAGTTAGTCTTATTCTGGTCATCCTGCCTTTACTTCTTGAGTGCTGGAATTAAAATCATAAACATTAATAACGCAGGGAATGAATTTCATCTTATTTCAACTCAGTAGTTCCTTTCACTTTCTCGTTAACATAGGAAAATAAATACAACTTTCCCCCAGGGAATGTGTTATTTATACCGAGGCAGTTAAAAAGCACATCAATTAGTTATTCTTGTAAATCTAAGCAGTTTACTTCCTGTGCACTGTAAACTTGCCTTTGAAGGCATGTGTGTTGAGACATCTGGAATCTTTGCCTTTAGAGTTTGGAACTATTTTGGTCTCATTTCCATCCACCATCGTCTGTCCATCTGTGTGCTCAGTGTCTCAGTACTTTTGAGTATGGATAAGACAGATTATAAAGATACCCATGTGTCCCTCTCACTTGTGGCAAATGAACTGTTATTGATCCTTTCCTTTGGCCTCCCCTCTGTCCCTGGTCACATTTCCAGTGCATATTTCTGAAGAACAGAAAACATTAATTACGTCTTCTTCCTCAAGAAGGCTGCCTTTCAGGGATGAGATCAAACCCCTATAGGAATAAAGTGAACCAACCTGTTTAAAAGGCAGGATTGGCAAATAATGATGGCGAAGCACCAAGGGTGTCCTCTAACATCAGGTCGGAGTCCTCTGCTGTGTCTGCTTGGTGTCCCTGCTCATGATAGATCTTGAGGTTTCTCATGTGACAATGCTCTTGGTAAACAGTACAGCCAGGAAAAGGACATGCTGAACTTGGTGGCAAAGGTACACCTTATGTATAATGGAAGGAGAGTTGGAAAGTCTTGAGCAATCCCTTACATGCCCATGTGTGCACAACTTGGGCTTTATGTGACACACAATGATTCATCTCCTCAGAGGCTGTTTATCTCTCTGACAGAGCTGGCAGGCAGCCCTACTCTCAGAAATGGGAGATTTCTTGAACTAATTTGGACAAGTAGGCTGTGTTTTTTAGACCACGAAGAAGCAGTAACACTTTGTCCAGACAGAACTGTCAATTATCTGTGAGCTTCTCTACTCTGGAGATAGATAGATAGATAGATAGATAGATAGATAGATAGATAGATAGATAGATAGATGATAGATAGAGAGAGAGCGCCACCGTCTCTTTACATAGAAGCCTGGAGGAAAATTATACCCAAATGTCTCTTCTAAAGCAAGAAGGAGTTATTAAAAGAATGACCTGAGTATTTTGATAAAGAAAATACTCGAGTTGAAATTCATTTTTGAAAATTTGCTTGGAATTGGGTGTAACTGGGAAAGTATACACTTTGGAATTAAATTTCAGACTGTAGGACAAGGAGGTGTGGATCCAGTCATTTGTTTCCCCCATGTTGTAGTTTTCTAATCTGCTAAGTGAGAAGAAAAGCAGTAACTTTGCTCATATAGGGGGGAGCACAAATCATGGTAGATGCTCTGGAGACACAAGTCAGTGCTAGCACACTTGTCTCCGTGCAAGGCTGAGCCAAAGCATGGTTCTGCATGAGACGTCTATGTCTAGTGGCTATCACATTTCCCTGGCAAGGAAAAGCTTGCATCTGTGCTGAGAATCCACGGATTTAAAAGAAAAAAAAATGTTTTTGGTCATGTACACTCAGTTAATCAGAAAAAAAAATTATCTAGGTATTTAAAAAAGATTTAAATTTCTGTTTATTTTCTCCTTCTCTTCCCTTCTGTGTTTCTCTTTTCCTCTCTTTCCTTCCTGGCTTTCAGTCATGCACTCTGCTCTCATCCTCATCCCCAGGCCCAGCCTCCATTTTGTTGTTGTTGTTGTTTTAGATGTGAAGGGGAAGAATTCTCTGAGCCAGAACCCAGGAGAATAGGGGTAGAATGGCCTGTAGGTCACTGGCAGACACTGAGGTGGAGAGATCTTAACATTCATTCCCTGAGAATCTTTAATGAGATTAACTAACTAAATAAATACATGCAAACAATCAAAATTTAGGTTCTCCATATGGGCAGGAGAATCTGTCCTGCCTCTTTGGGGAAGTCTTTTACATCTGCAGCATGCTGACATGTGTGGTTAGGTCTGTCACCAAGGGCAGCTCTGAGTATCAACCTAGGAGTCTACCTGTATACAATGCACTGGGAACTAAACAGGGAATAAGAAACATTTTTCTAGTCACAGTCTTCACCTCCCATGGGAGAGAAATATATCCAAATAATCACAGTGCTACAAGGTAAGTGTTAAGTTTGAAGCAGACACATTTTCTCCGGCTACAATGCCTGGGGTGTTTGAGACTGAAGAAAGAACATCTATGTTTCATCGTGAAGACAGAAGAGAGGCTGGGGGTGGGGAGGGGGAGGGAGCAGGGCATAACTAGAACAGGCACAGAGAAGAGGGTTTACAAACAACTCTTCAGAATAACAGATTGTTTGAAAGTTTGACAGCTCTGGGTTGGTAGCCCTGATAGGATTCTCAGAGGGTGAATGATTGGGGTGTATTACTTAGACCCACTGAGTCAAAGTTTCTGTATCTGTAATGTGGGGCATTATCATCAATCTTGGAGAGTTGTCGAAGGGACAAAATGCTGAGTTAAAGGGTTCAGAGCAGTACTGGGCAGAGTTGGAGTTCATTAGATGGCCGGCTGGACTCTTGGGGGACATGTATAACTATTGCCATAGGCTAGTGTATTGTTCAGAATACTATGGCTTATACTAAGAGGGGTAACATAATTTATCATTTTAAGTATGAATACATCAACTTCCCCCTTTGAAAGTAATAAGCTTGTGTGTGTGTGTGTGTGTGTGTGTGTGTGTGTGTGTGTGTGTGTGCATGCATGCGTGCGTGTGTGTGTGTGTGTGTGTGTGTGTGTGTGTGTGTGCATGTGTGTATGCATGATGGAGTTTGTAACCAAGACATTCTGAATTCTAGGCAATCTACTCTGAGATAAAAGCCAGCACTGTTAAACCATCTTTTTGTTGTTGTTGTTATTTTTCAAGACAGGGTTTCTCTGTGTAGCCTTGGTTGTACTGGACTTGCTTTGTAGACAAGGCTGGCCTTGAACTCACAGAGATCTGCCTGCCTCCGCCTCCCGAGTGCTGGGATTAAAGGCATGCACCACCATGCCCAGCTAAATCATCTTGATAAATCATCTGTTGAATGGAAATAGCACCTCCTTGCAGAGTTATTCAGAGGACTAGAGTTCATTTCAAACCCAATTCTAGTAGTGGGTCATGATACATGGTAGTTGTTATAACTGATCCTATTGTAGCACTTCTGGGAATCATTTTATGTGCAATGTTCTCACACTTGTGTTGAAGACAGTGGGAAGTTTTGCTGTGGCTGTTTGTTTCTTTGTTTCTGTTTTGGGGTAATAGGTCATGTAGCCTAGGCTGGTCTTGTACTGGCCATGTAGCCGGGGATGATTTTGACCCCCATCTTCCTTGTCTACCTCTAAACGCTAGATTGCAGATGTACAATGAACATCTAGAAAGAACATAAATTTTTTTGTGTGTAGAGGCCTGTGTTTTCTGCTAGGCAAAAGGCAGGTGATACTTTTCCTGGCTCACTGGACAAGTTGAACACTGTTCTCTAGAGGAGGGCGTGGGAATTGAAAGAGGGGGACAGAGATGTGAGTAATATGAAGCCAAGTCTAGAAATTCCTGATCAAGACTTACTTCGAGACAGGGTTTCTCTGTGTAGCCTTGGCTGTCCTGGACTCACTTTGTAGACCAGGCTAGCCTCAAACTCACATTGATCTGCCTGCCTCTGCCTCCCGAGTGCTGGGATTAAAGGTGTGCACCACCACACCTGGCTGGGAGTATGGTTTATATAAACTCTATTACAATTTCACTTCCTGTAGTCCCCAGGCAAGAATACAATCCTCTGAGTAGTTCCCTGTAAGAACTTCCTTATTTCTTTCAAAGGTAAGCAATCTAAAGATAGCCTAAACACAAGATCTTCTTCAGCAAAGGTCAACAACTCCAAGGTCACAGCATGAAGCCTAAGCATAGGATTTCTAGCATTGCTGAATATAGCATGGCTCCCCACAGATACTTTTAAATATGCAATATCTTTTCGAAAAGATAGTGTGTGTAATTAATGAGCATGTCTTTCGTGTGAATTGATATGCATAAGCTATCCAAGCTTGTTATTATTATTATTTTTTAATTTCTTCATTTCTGTACCAGGACCACGCTACTCATCCAGTAGATTTTTAAAGAAACAGTTGTTGAATAAATTAATAAGTACTTCTCTCATTAATTTTTTCCTATTGGAGTTCAGTGATTTAGATCCTGCAATTGCGTTTTGGAAACTGTGTTCTTGGATCATTTGAACAATGTGGTACATATAAATGTGACTTCACTTGGTGGAGGATGTCATCCTGTCCCAAATCCCCGCCTCGAGGGTGCAGTGGTCCACACTGTAATTACAGTGTTTACTATATTTATTACTTTTATTATGATATCTTTAATAAGTGTCATCTTAGAGGTCAACTGGATGTTGCATCAGTAAACCAGACCTAAGGGCTGGAGAGATGGGTTCAGAGCACTTGTTAAGTTCCCTGCACCCATGTAGTGGTTCACAACCATCCATAACTCCAGTTTCAAGGTCTCAGATGTCCTCTTCTGACCCCCAAGGGCACCAGGAAGTGTCCTGCTGTACATAATACAGGTGAGCTAACAATCTATACACATAGTATAGAAATAAAGAAACCTAAAATGATGATGATGATGACGATGGTGATGATAAAGCCATGTCTAGAAGGACTCTGAGTTCACCTCATGCTTTTCTTCCTAGAAAGACGCATCAGAAAGATCCAGTCTCACAAGAAACCCTGTGTAACTCTTCTCCTCTGCCCAGCTGCAGCACAGTTCTCTGAGGGCATATCTGCACTATGCCATTCTGTTGCTGATAAGCATCAATGATTATGGAGCTGGTTACATCTATTGTTTGAAACTGCTCGAGTGAAGGATGGAAAGTTGGCTGGGCGGATAAAGGTCTTGCAGCTCAAGTGTAAGGACCCAAGTTCAAATCCCCAGAACTCATATAAAAGCCAGGATGAGGATGGGGCGGGGATGATGAACATCTGTAATCCCCAGCACTACCAGAGGAAAATGGTAGCCATCAACCAGCAGAAGTTCACAGGCCAGCCAGACTGCTATATACAGCAGAAAAACAACAAAGCAGTCCCATCTCAGATAAAGGGTGTGGTGAGGACAGACACCAAGGTTGTCCTCTGAGCTCTACCTACCAGCTGTAGTACCGATGCTGCTGTGTCACATGCATGAAGGCATTAGCATGTGTGCATGCACGCACTCGTACACACACACACACACACACACACACACACACACACCCACACCCACACACACACACACACACCCCACACACACACCCACACCCACACACACACACAGACACACACACACACCCACACACACACACACACACTCCCCCCCACACACACACCACAGACACACACACACACACAACCCCACACACACACCACACACACACACACACACACACCACACACACACACACACACACAAACACACACCCACACACCCCCACACACCCACCCCCCCCCCACACCCACACACACACACACACACACACACCCCCCCACACCCCCCCCCCACACACACACACACACAGAACTGAATTAGGTGTAGTGTTGTACTACACACCATATAACCCCAGCACTCCAAAGGCAGAATAACTACTTGGGTTCAAGGTGAACCTGGCCTATAGAGTGACATTGTCTCACCAAAAAAAAAAAAAAAAAAAAAAAAAAAAAAAAAAGGAAAAAAAATATAATAAGTTTGACCAAAGCCTGAACTACATAGCAAGAGCATTTTTCAAAAAAGAAACCTACAAGCCAGCCAGCTTTTCGAAGATTCAACCTATACCAAGTAAGCACACATCCATAAGCAATGTTTATATGGCCCATAATTTTTAATTGCTTATTTGTAAAACAACATGTGGATAATTCATTTGATTAAAGAATTCAGCAAAAAAAAAAAAATATTCTTAATGTTTTCTGGCTTTTTTTTTTTTTGTACAAGTTGTGCATTTATTGAAATACAGTTAAATAATATGGGAGTCTGTTACATAAAAACTAAATGTTCTTTTTTTCCATCTGGAGTAAATTGTAAGTAACTTTTGTTCCAGATTGCTCTTTTTTCTTTATTTTACATATAAAATGAAATTTAGAGGAGGCTTTTCAGTCAAAATTTTATCATGGGCATTTAGAAAATAAACTCTCTCTCTCTCTCTCTCTGTCTCTCTCTCTTTCACACACACACACACACACACACACACACACACACACACACACACATCTCACTTTACTTTTGAAATCAAGAAAAGTCAGTGTGTCCAGTGCTCAGCAATCTTTGGAAAGGTTACATCCCGCATTCAATTGCTGTCTAATTGAGTACTTCACTTTCAAAATTAGTTCTGATTGTGGTAATTGTTCAAAAACATTTTCAAAGAAGGTTTATTTCTCAGAACACTTTTATTCAAAACCATCGTTAAAAGAACATAAGGTACACGCAGTGATCACGTTATTTTAGCACAGTGGGTTGAAAACAAAACAAAAACTAGTTATTTCGATGCCCTATGTGTGCCGAACCAAACAGGAGGCAGCGAGAAAGCCTCGAGCAGCAACAGCAAGCAGAACAGCAGCTGGCTGGCATCCCTGGAGCTGAGGCTCTATGGATGAACGGCTAATGGCATCACCTTACCATTTGAAAGATAGGACTGCTAGCTGCAAATGTCTACAGTTCTGTTCCCCTTCTCCTTTAACTCTTCTTATCGGCTTACAAATCTCTGAAATAGGGCCAGTGAGATGGCTCAGCGGGTAGAGGCACAGTGGCTTCCAAGCCTGAGGACCTGTGTTTGATTCTTGGTACTTGCATGATAGGAGAAGAAAGGCAACTTTTTGTTTGTTTGTTTGTTTGTTTGTTTTTCGAGGCAGGGATTCTCTGTGTAACAGCCCTGCCTGTCCTGGATTCACTTTGTAGACCAGGCTGGCCTCAAATTCACAGAGATCTGCCTGCCTCTGCATCCCGAGTGTGGGGACTAAAGGAATGTGCCGCCATGCCCAGCTGGAGAAGCAAACTCTTGCAGGGTTGTCCTCTGACCCTGTGCACCACAGCATGTGTGCACCGACACACATGCATAAATAAACACATGCAAATTTTCAAAAGTTAAAACTATCCAAAATTAATTTATGTTTCTTTTAGCAACCATTTGGTTAAAGCTAAGTATGATACAGGTATATGTGTGTGTGGGAGTGTATATATACTAATATATATGTAATATATATGACAGAATACTATTTTTGGCTTGTAGGCAGGCATACCGGAAGCAAATTCACAAGGATCCACAGGAAAACACGGAATTTGGGGTCCTGACCAGGGTCAAATGGGAAGATACTGTGTCATGGCAAGTGCTCAGGGCTGACATGAAGTGTTCGCTGTGCTTGCTAACATGGATCAGGGGTCTAGGCTGAGGGATCTCTAGAGATTCTTCTCAACAACACCCCTCTTGGCTTTGCTTGTGAATCTTTCATGCCTCTGTAGATCCAGAAAGAGCAAAGGCTCTCTCTGTGAGTAGCAGTTTATTGAAAACCTCAAGCAACAGTCTCGTTTTGGTGTGAGCACTTTGTCTATGTTTTTTAATCTTCTGAATGGTAGATCTATATCCCCTACTCAACAAAAATATAGCATGCACACCTGGACACACAAAAACGTACACTGGATCTTCTAACCTTCAATTACAAAGACATTTTCTCCCCCTTTCCTTTATATTGGAAACTCTACTCGTACAAAATTTGATTTTGTTGAAACAGATTTTATTCATTGTATATTAAAAGCTGAAGTATAAAAATTTCAGAATAGATTAATGAAATGTGTGGTGCGTGGGAATTTGATTTTTCATTTAAAGATTCATTTCATCCTAAATTGTGCGTGCGTGTGTGTGTGTGTGTGTGTGTGTGTGTGTGTGCAAACACACGAGTGCTGGTACCCTCGGAGGCCAGAGGTGTTGGTCTCTCAGAGCTGGAGTTTAAGGCAGTTGTGAACTGCCCAACATGGCTGCTGAGAACTGAAAGCAGATTCTCTGCTGGAGCAGCAGTTGATTCTAACTCCTGGGCCATCTTCAGGAATCTTGATTTTTAATTTATTGAAAATGACCACACACAGGTTTTAAGGTTGCTGTGATGGTCAGTCTTGTTTGTCAAGTTGATTAAATTTGGAATCCAAACTAAAAGACCCCGGAGAGGATTTCCTGGAAGGCTACTGGAAGTGGAAAGCCCTCTCTCGGAGTTCAACACCTCTGTGCTTCCTCCATAAGCAGGTCTGAGGGAAACCCAGCACTGCTTTTTACTTGCCTTCCTTCACTCCTCTACCACTGTGAGGCTTTTTCTCCTCCTCTCAGAATTGAAGCTTCTCTGGCCTTCATACATGGGGTGAAGACCAGCGGCTCTCTAGTAATCCTCCACGCCAAACTGGGACTCCTGAGGCATCCAGCCTCATTTATCTGAGCAGCTACTGTGCACTCAGCTTTTCCAGTGTGCAGATAGCCCATATCCTGTAAGCCCACAAACCACATTGTAACACACCACACACACACACACACACACACACACACACCTCATATATATTTATATATCTCATGAATATATATGTGTATATATACATATATGTATGTATATATAGAGAGAAAATGATGCACTCTGATGCACATTCATATTCATATGTATATATATGTATACATACACATATTCATGAGATATATGTATACATATGTAGATATGTATTGTGTGTCTGTATATGCATATATATTTATACTCTTGGTTCTGTTCCTCTAGACAGCCTTGACTAAGACACTTAACTAAGTCAAAAGAAAATATATACAGTACATATATACACTTCTAAAAATGCATGGAACGAGCTCCTCAGTACATTTTGTTGTGTGATGCTAAGATCTAAATCAGGCCTTCCTGTTTACCATTCCCTTTTATTTTTTGTTATTGGGAGTAGAAGGGCAATAGTTACCCTTTGACTGCTCAAGCAATCAGGTGTTGGCCTGTTCTCTGCTGATGGGAATGCAAGTGGAACTCTCTGTGTGCTCAACCCAGAAGGAACTCCATCGAATCATGTCATTATACTCACGAGAGGTTTTTATAGAGTTGGAATCAGACAACAAAATTTTCTTCTCTCTACATTTCTACTCCTGGAAAACATTTTGATTATTCCCTTAAATTTTTTAAATAAAAAAAGGATTCTATTTTAGATCTGAGAGAATTAGCCGGATTGGGTGGTAAAGCTGTCTCTTTATAAAAGGTATTAGTTACAGATTGTGAAATATTTGTTTGCACAGAAAAAAGCACATATATTCATAGCAAAAACTTCCAAATCCACAAATAAACAACACTGGTTACCACCGTAAATGAATGTAGCAGCAAAATATTTGGTAGCGAGTAGCCTTCCCAGGTGGGGGTTGATGCATCTTTTGTTTAAAGAAATGAAGAGAGAAGTGACTCATTTGAGCATCCACTGGGCAATTCCTATCTTCAACTGTTGACCTTAATTCTAGCTATATCTGAGAAGGAGGTAATTGTTTCTTGTTGTTAAGGGAGGTGTGAGAAAGGAAGGGTTAATTCTTTAAAGCGATGACACAAACTTTAACCTGGGTGCTGTGAGACTGAGTGTAGGTGGCTGCTCTTAAGCCTAGTGTGGCTTTAGGTCACTTCTCAGCCTTTCTTAGTACCAGTTTTCCCATTCATGACATGAAGACACTAGCTAAGGGAGAATGAAAATAGAAACTAACTTGGTTTCTATGCTTGGTAATTTTTTTTTAATTAAAAAAATATTTTATTTAACTTTAACTTATGTGCATTGGTGTGAGGGTATCAGATCTTGGTGTTACAGACAGTTGTGAGCTGCCATGTGGGTGCTGGGAATTGAACCCGGGTCCTTTGGAAGAGCAGGCAGTGCTCTTAACCATGGAACCATCTCTCCAGCCCTGCGCTTGGTAGTTTTTTTGTATGTGAACTTGACATGGACTAGAGTTATCTGGGCAGAGAGAACCTCAACTGAGTTCTCCATCAGATTGGCCAGCACACAGGTCTATGGGACATTTTCTCAATAACTGTTAAGGGCCCAGACCACTGGGCAGTGTCACCTAGCAGGTAGTCATGTATTACATTAACAACAACAACAACAACAACAACCTGAGCAAGCCACCATGGTGATGGCAATAAAGCAGTGTCTCTCCATGGCTTCTGTTCGTGCCTTGACTTACTTTATAATAGATTGTAAGATGAAATCAACTCTTTCCTCGCAACTTGTTTTTAGTCGTGGTGCTTTATCTCAGCAGTGGAAAGCAAACTAGACTAGTTGGGAAGATTGGCTGGAGAAAAATATGTCTCTATTTTGTTGGTGAGGATGGCTTGGAGGACAACAATGGAGAATACTTTTTTTTCTTTTTTTAAGTGCATTTTGAGGATAGGGAGTACAGAATGGGAGAAAATATTTACCAGATATCACACTATAGATTAATTTCTATAATACATAAAGAACCTCAAGAACTGAACACTTACAAAAGGAAAACTACCCATCAACAAATGGGCTATTGAAATGGGCAGATAGTTCTCAAGAGAAAAAAACCACAGAGGCCAATAAATATTTTTAAAATTATTCAATACCCTTAACCATCAAGTAGATGCATATTAAAAGTACTTTGAGACACTATGCCATTCTAGTCAGACTGGTTTTATTAATTTATTGAGGATTAGCACAGTTTTGTTTAAAATTTCAGAGCACAGCCAGGTGTGTGGCGCACACCTTTAATCCCAGCACTTGGGAGACAGAAGCAGGTGGATGGCTTTGAGTTCGAGGCCAGCCTGGTCTATAAAGAGAGTTCCAGGACAGCCAAGGCTACACACAGATCTGCCTGCCCCCAACCCCCCCTTCCAGCCCCTGCTCTCTCTCTCTTTCTCTCAAAATAAAAATCAGAACACTTGAAAATAAATAATATAATGTACCTTTTTATTGTGTAACTTAAAAAAAAATCTTCTAATTACAATTAGCCCCAAAGCTTTATTTATTTATTTATGTTTTGCCTGTATGTCCATCTGTGTGAGGGTGTCAAATTACTTAGAGCTGTATTACAGACAGTTGTGAGCTGCCATGTAGGTGTTGGGAATTGAACCCTGGTCCAATGGAAGAACAATCAGTGCTCTTTACCACTGAGCAATCTCTCTAGCCCCCAAAATGCTTTTATTAAAAAAAAAAAAAGAGAGACAATCACAAATGTTGACAATGTTGTAGGGAAAAAGGGGCACTTTCTCACTGGTAATAACAGTGTAAAGTAGTACAGTCATTATGAAAATCAGTATGGAGGTTTATTTAAAAAGCTAAAAATAGAACTACCACATGGTCCTGCTTCACCACTGCTGGGTATATACCCTAAGGATTCCATATTTTATTGCAGAGACACTTTGACATTCATATTTATTGTTGCATTATTCACAATATCAAGAAAATGGATCCAGGCTAGCTGTCCATCAACCAACAAATGGATGGATAATAGAAATGTAATAAACATGCATAATTTCTATGTGACAAATATACAGAATTTTAGTCAACAGTAAAAAAATGGAATTATGAAATTTGTAGGAAAATGAATGTAAAATAAGATGACTCAAAGAACAAACATTATATCTTCTCTCTTATGTGTGAATCCTAGCTTATAAAATTTATATATATTTATATATAGCCAATTGAGTATAAATATATGTGTGGAATTAGGAAGGAAGCCATGATAGAGAAGAGGACATGTTGAGAAGTGCAGAGAGTATTAGGACACATGTGACACTGAAAGAGAGTTAGAGGGACATGGACAAATATATTGGTGACTTTTATATGGCTGCAATAAAACAGCATGTCCAAGGCAACTTATAAAAGGAAGAGTTTATTTGGGCTTATGGTTCCAAAGAAATAAGAGTCTAATTTCATCACAATGGGAAAATGTGGCAGCAGGCAGACACAGTAACTGGAGCAATAGCTGAGAGCACATATCCTGGGCCATGAGCAGGAAACAGAAAAAGTGAACTGGGAATGATGCATGGCTTTGGAGCTTCAAAGCCCACCCCCCAGTGACAGACTTCTGATTTCATCCAAACAGTGCCACCAACTGGGGACAAGGTAGTCAAATGCCTTAGTCTATTGTGGACATCTCATTTAAACCATCAGAACAAGGAAAGCAAAAGAAGTCTCTTAGACTTTATGTGGCTTCTTTTTCCTGGAAGATATTCTGAGGTGCAAGGTCTGGGAGGCTTGGGAGTTGGGGTCTGCACAAGACCAGTAATGGAAGGGGAGAACCCCGAGACCATATAACAAACCCAAGCCAGGGCCTGTTTGACTGACTTCCAGCCATGGGGCCCCTGCCATCCCAAAGGGATAAGGAAGCTACCTTTTCTTTCTCTGGTGCTTGAACTTTTGTTTTTCCTAGATGCTCAGTTCTTCATCCATCTCATGGAATGAACTTGGCAGTCATTAGATGATTCCCAGGGTCCACACTACACTATGAAATGGAAAAAGGTCTACAAGGGGTAGAAAGGTATAAGAGGAGGCAGAAGGAGAAGAGAGGAAAATTAACAAATGTAAATTTTTGTTTGAAAATCACAGACTAAAATCTAATACTGTTTATGTTAATTAAAATAAAAAAAATAAAAATGAATGGATAAAAAGATAAAATATTATTTAATGCTTTATCCATTATTTGATGACTCCACAACAGAATTCCTTTCAATATTGAAAAAAAGGAAAAGTTGGAGACTTGCAGGAAAAAGAATGGAGTTAAAAAATATTATACTGAATGAGGTAACTGAGGGCCAGAAAAGAATATTTTCTTTCTCATATGCAGAGTCTATATTCTGTTTTAAATGTCTGTATCTAAGTTGGAGGATCTGCAGATTCCAGGAATCAACAAAAGCAGTTATGAAGTGGGTGGGAAAGAGGACTGAAGGGAGGGGTTACCATGGAAATAAAGGGAAAAATACTATGGGTGGAAAGGTTTAACATGGGACAGAGACAGGTCATGGGAGAGGACAGAGCCAGCTAAAACTAAGGATGTATGGAAAAGCCATATGGGAGCATACTACTTTATAAGTTAACTAAAAACTATGTTTATTTGCTTGTTTTTAAAAGGAGCTGGAATGGAGTTATCTTTCATGGTTACGTTAACATTGTCCTCTGTCTTAGTTATGGTTTTATTGCTGTGAAGAGACACCATGCCATGGCAACTCTTATAAAGGAAAACATTTAATTGGGACTATCTTATAGTTTTAGAGGTTCAGTCCATTATCATCATGGCAGGAAGCATGGCAGCGTGCAGGGAGACATGGTGTTGGAGAAGGAGCTGAGAGTTTGACATCTTGATCTGCAGTCAGCAGTAGGTGACTGTGTGTCACACTGGGCAGGGCTTGAGCATAAGAGAAGTCAAAGCCTGCCCCACAGTGACACATTTCCTCCCACAAGGCGACACTTTCCAATAGTGCCACTCCTTATGGAATAAGCACTCAAACACATGAGTCTCTGGGGGTCATACTTACTCAAACCACCACACCCCTATAAGTAACAGGTTATCATGGCCACATCCCTGTATCAGATAAGAAATACCTCCCTATGAGCTAATTTGCCAGGGTATCAGGCTCTCAAAACAACACAAGTTATTGCCATTGTTCTTGGTTGCTCACCAGAAATAGATGGCTAGACACTCTTGCTGAAGACAGCACATAGTCTCAATGGAGGACACAGAGGGATCATACTCAGACTGAACTGGAAGTTCCTAACTGTTGATTTATGTTCATAGTTCTGGAAGCTACTATCTAAGCTGTTGGGGGAGAAAAATCCATCAAAGATCTAATCCAGGTGTGAACCCTGTCCCTGTATGCTGCTGGTCAAGACACGCTCATGGGTTCAATAGTGGTGTGACTATTCCTGGTGTAACCAACTACTTTTTGATTGGGTCTAAAGCCTGTTCCATTGGAGAGAGTGCCTGCTTAAGTACTACAAACCTGGTCAAACTCCTATGGGTAGGAAAGTCATTGGCAAAATGGAAATCTACTACAATGTTTTGCTAAATGGAAATGTAGGCCAATTTTTTTCTGACTGGCATTGCACTCAGCTTTAGTTCACGACATTTCTTCTGACAGTTCTTGATGGTCAAAATAGGAATACATTAACTACCAAAGTCCTGAGAACAAGGACTTCTGTGAGTGCTTAGCCTTAAATAGGACATCTAAACTATGAAGCCAGGGAGCATTGTGAAGGAGTTGTTGGGAAGACTGGGAGATGGATGGAGGATAGGAAGGATCTTCTGGGTATAACATGGCTCCTGAAATAATTAACACACAGAAGCTATGGCCAATTGCTAAAGACATGAAGACACACACACACACACACACACACACACACACACACACACACACACGGGAGGGGGGAGGGGGGAGGTAAGAGAAGGACTAGTTGGGAAGAAAAGGGTTGGGAAAAG
This sequence comes from Acomys russatus, assembly GCF_903995435.1. Classification (NCBI taxonomy): domain Eukaryota; kingdom Metazoa; phylum Chordata; class Mammalia; order Rodentia; family Muridae; genus Acomys; species Acomys russatus. Next base: position 41,097,892 of record NC_067141.1, on the reverse strand, counting down.
TGGAAGGAGAGCAAGAGAGTGTATTATCTGGCCTCCACACTGTTCACACAGGTACATGCTCCTGTATATACATTTGCACACATCTTCGTATTACAAGGCTATACACAATTCTTTCTTTTTAAATAGTCGTTTTATATTTATAATACACCTTAGTTTGGATGAATCGTATTGGAGAAGCCACCATACTAGACATCCTGGGTCTAAATCCTGCAGGAAGAAATTAAACAAAATCAGGTACTTAGATAAGCCTTATTTGTTTAAATTTTTAATTCATTTAAAAAATTTGACAGTTTCTTCCTTATACAACATATTGTGATTATATTATTCATATTTCAATTGAAGACATTAAGTGTTTCTTAATGTCTTTCTGTGTTATTTCTTAGAGACAAGGTTTCTCGGTACACCTGGAGCTAGGCTGGCAAGCACCAGTGATCCTCCTGTCTGGACTCCACATTGCTCTGGGGTTACAGCTGTGCATGGCCATGCCAGCTTTTATGTGGTTGCTGGGGGTTTGAACTCAGATTTTAATGTTTGTATGGCCAGTGTTCTTACTCACTGAACCATCTCTTTAATCCCCACATTTTGAGAATTTAGTACATAAATATAAACTAAGCCAGGCAGTGGTGACACACGCCTTTAATTCCAGCATATGGGAGGCAGAGGGAGAGGCAGGGAGATCTCTGAGTTCAAGGCTAGCCTTGTCTACAGAGTGAGTTCTAGGACAGCCAGGGCTACACAGAGAAATCTTGTCTTGAAGATTAAAAAAAAAAAAAAAAAAGACATAGATATATAAATTGTTTTTTAAAATGTAAATTATGTCATTAGTAATTTAAAAATATTTGACTGAATGCATAACAATACTATTGCTCATCCCCAGTCCAATAAAAACCCATTACTAAAATTTATTTTATCTATGTCATTCTAAATTTTTGAGCAACTTAAAAAAGTTAAAGTTAAACATGTGGCTTACATTCTCGTGTATTTCCACCGCACAGAGCTAGAACATCAAGTCTATGAACTACTACTGGGAAGGCAGTTGCACCCATGAGCTGCAGCTGTGGCTATGTCTCTAAGATTTGTATAAGACTGAGCTCATCAAGGATGAGAAAGGGAGCTAGGCTTTAATCCCAGCACTTGAGAGGTGGAGGCAGGCAGATGGCTGTGAGTTCAAGGCCAGCCTGGTCCAGCACAGCCAGGACTACACAGAGAAACCCTGTCTCAAAAAACAAACAAAACAAAAAGGATGAGAAAGGGACTTATTGTCCATCTGTTCCTAAGGGACTATAGAGGGAAGGCCATGAGAGAATGGAATCGGGGGTGGAGGGTAGGGGACTTGAAAATGACTAAAATTCATTGTATGCATGTATGAGAGTGTCAAGGAACTAAAAAAATAAACAAAACAGAAAAGAAGGGGCTTGTAGAAAGAGTGTCAATAGTAGTCAGATATTGAGTAGATAAAAGCAAGAAGATATCAATGAGTAAAACACTTGAAGAGAACACATGACAGTATCGAGAGATGATCATGAATTTGCACATGACAGTATCAGTCCAGAGTGTCTAACTGCCAAAAAAGAGGCCATGTTTATAGCGGTTGATTGCTATACCTGAAGTAGGAGTAATAGGTTGATTCCTATGTCTGAAAGCATGGAGCCATAACCTCTCCAGTGCTGTATTCTTCCTTAGCTTCCATCACCACCTCAGCTTGCCCAGGGAGTACAGAGTGGGACTGGGAGAAGAGAAAGGTGTATAGGCTGAAGTCGAAGTTCCTTGAGAATTACATACAATTGTTTTTGGCAAGAAGGTAGAGATGGGTGGGGCAAAGGAGCCAGGAATGATTTACAAAGCATGCTACAGACTTTATACACTACCTTCGCCAAAGGCAGGAGTTGGCACAGTGCAGTCATTGTGTCATGTACGATAAACTCAAAGGCATTTGGTAAGTAGTCGCTCTTCTAGGAAAGTTCCTTGGCTGCTTAAAGATGAATCATTTACTTCCCAAAACCACTACACTTATGGGAAGTTCAGTTAAAACCCAGAATTGACTTCTGTTGCCTGAGTATGGCCAGATTTCATGGTGAGGAAATCAGACTCTAAAAGGACATTGAAAATGTCTTTATTACCCTTGCCAACAGCCATTCGAAGGCTTCCTGTATGCCTGGAAGCACAGAGACAGGAATAACCTCTCCAGTACTGGTCCTTTCTCTTAGCTTCCATCGCCTCTTCAGCTTGTCCAGGTCGGACTGGGTGGGTGGGCTGAAGGGGACGTTTAGAGTAGGGGGTTAGTGTAGAGTGCATAGTAGGTTTTGAATACATTGTTATTATTATTATTATTATTATTATTATTATTATTATTATTATTATTATTATTATTATTATTTAGTTTCTTTGAGACGGGGTTTCTCTGTGTAACAGCTCTGGCTATCCTGGAACTCACTCTGTAGACCAGGCTGACCTCAAACTCACATTGATCACCCTGCCTCTGCCTCCCAAGTGCTGGGATTAAATGTGTGGGCCACTACTACCTAGCTTCTATTACTAATTTTTCAGATTTATCTCTTAATATGCAAGATGATTCTCAACACACACACACACACACACACACACACACACACACACACACACACACATTTGTGTATGTCCAGAAAATTGTTAAACTTCTATATTCTGAGATTTTTTTTCTGTCCTCCATTCAATATCTTTTTTTTTGATGTTCCTGTTAAAGATATTTTATAGTTTTATCCTATCTTCCAAGTAATTAACACAGTAGATTATAATAATATAAAATCTGAATTTCATATTCCTGTACTCTCTCGTTTTACTATATTGTAACAGTTTTTGATAATAGCTTTACAACAATAAAAAAAAAACTTCTTTACATTATTTATTGGTTTGTGTGTGTGTATGGAGGTGTGCTTGCCCCCACAGAACATCTGCACAAGTCAGAGAACAGCTTGAGAGAGTTGAGTGTGATCTTACATAAACTGGATTAAACTATAAATATTGTCTCTGGAAAACTCCTTAGTATATTACAGTGTATTTGCAGCTGTGAATTTAGCGTACGTTCTTGTAATAACATATAGTACCAGATGATGACTCCACTGTCTCTTCCTGTCATACACTTATCTTTTTCATGGCGGACATGTCAGCTATGTCAGCTACTTGCTGTGAACTAGATGCAGGCTAATTTTCCCAGTCAGGCTCTGAAGAGGCAGGCCGTGAACAGACGCTGATATTCAGGTTGCCTCTGCTATGTCCTACTCCTCCATTCAGAATGAATGCTTAACTTGTGGCCTGAAAGGTGAAAATGGACCCCTCATTACTGTAACTAAAAATTAATTCATGGTACTAGAGATGGGGAAGTAAGGCAAAGCATCCTTTTGTCAGACGAGCCACTCCAGTTACCCTAATTAGGCACTGTTGATGCACATGATAAAGTGGGTGTTACCTCCTCCCCTCTTTTAATCTGCAGGTTTTATTATCATTCACGTTAAATCACCTTTTTGGCTTCACTCCCGTTTATAACACCTCAGAGTTTGGCTGACACTATCACATCTCATTTATTTTTGACTACAGGTTTGCTGGGCTTGGGTAGCATGAATAGAAACCAAAGCCAAACATTTCTGTAAATTAAAACACTTTGACTTGATAAATTCAAATTCTCGAGCATTGTAATTTTCAGAAGTTTGTCTTAAGAGTGAGTTTGTGAAAAGTTTTCTCTTTTTTCCTAGTCCCTCACACAATTTCTGGAACACATTAGAAATTAAATAAATACTTGTTGAAAAAAAATGAGTGAATGAATGCATTACTATTAATCTGTGACTTAAATATTGACAAAATCTGGGTCAGTGAAGCTGCTTTCTTACACAGTTAAATAATCAATGTAATTTAACATTGAATTAATTTTTCTTTTCCAAATTTTACTTTTAATTGGTATGCAGTAATTACAGATTTATGGTACAGAGTGCCATTTCAGTACTAGTATGTGTAATACAGTAATTAAATTAGAATCATGAACAGATCCCTTACCTCAGATATTGATAATTTCTTGGTGATAATAAAAATCAAGATCATCTTTTCTAGTCACTTCAAAATATGCAAATCTATTAGCTGTAATCACCCTGTAGAGCATAAGTAGCAGAACAGCAGAATTTATTTTTTTCTATCTGTAAATTTGTACCAATGGGTTAGGTGGCTTTCAATCACCATGACAAAGTAATTGAGGCAATGAACAAAATAAAGGAAAAGATTCATTTGTCCCAAGGCTCTGGGTTCAACCTCTGGCACTTGAAAGGATAACAGCAACATGGTTTATTTGGGCTCAGGGTTTCAGAAGTTTGAGTCTATGCTCTCTTGGCTCCGTAGCTTTGAGCTGTGACTGCTTAGTGTGTTGTAATGAGGGTACATCGTAGAAGAGCTCAGTTTACTTCGTGGTGGCTTGTGGTCAACAAGAAACAGGAAGCAGCAAGGATTCCAATATCCCATTCAATAGCACAACTCCCAACAACTCACGTTTCTTAAACTAGCTTTACCTGCTAAGAGTGCCACCAACACCACCAATGGCTTTTGACCAAGACTTCAATGCATGGGGCTTTGGAGAACATTGAAGCTCTGCCCAGTACCACTGTAGTAACCTCTGTTCTATTCTGTGCCACCACCTTTTCAGATTTCTCCTGTGATTGTTATCATGTGGCATTTGTCTGAGTCTGGCTTGTTTGACTTAACACGATGAGCTCTTGTTCTTCTGTGCTATTCGGAATGACAGGATTTCACTCTTTTTTATAGCATAGGAGTATCCTATTGTGTATTTGTGCCTCATTTCCCTCATCCATTTATCTGCTGATGGACACTCAGGTTACTACCCTGTCTTGGTTACTGTGACCAGTGCTGCAATGAACACGGGAATGCAGATGTCTTTCCAGCACTCTGCTTTCTTCTCCTTTGTAACCCAGGAGTAAGACTGCTGCCTCAAATGGTCATTCTCTTTTTGCAGTTTGCTAAGGCACCTTGCACACTGCTTCTCATGCTGACCATGCTCACTTACATCCCTTCCAACAGAGTGTAAGAGTCCTTTTCCCGACAGCCTCCCAGTGCTCAGTATTCTATGCTTCTTTGGTATAGCCATTCCAGCTGGGGCGAGGTAGCGTCTTGTGGTTTTGATTTCCCTAATGAGGAGTGGTACTGAACATTTTTCTTTACATCTGCTGGCTACTTATATACTTTCTCCTGAGAAATGTCTGATCTTTCTCCTCTACATATGGAGATAAGCAGGTATATTTCAGCAATCAAAATTTACCCTGTTCATTGTGGTTGAGATCTGCTGTCTAAGGAGAAGATTGACAAGTTTCCTCCTCATGCCCAAGTCCTACCTGCTGCCTGATTAGTGCAGCTGATTCTACTGATGACTTTGAAACATTTATTCATAGTTGGAAACAGTCAGAATTGTAATGACTGGGGCAGATAACAATGGTATAAAGGTTAATTTCTTTTTTCTTTTTTTCTTTTTCTTCCTGATACAGGTTTCTCTGTGTATCCTTGGCTGTCTTAGACTCACTTTGTAGACTAGGCTGGCCTCAAACTCACCGTAATCTGCCTGCCTCTGCCTCCCGAGTGCTGGAGTTAAAGGTGTGCGTCACCATGCCCAGGTATAAAGGTTAATTTCAATGGCATACTGCTGGGTTCATTCTTTCTTGTATGATTTTCAGTTGCTTTTCTGTAGACGCTGGAGTTGAGGAAGGGCCCACAAAACCAGAGACTCTACTCCCTAGTCTTTTGTTAAAAAAAAAAAAAAAAGTCACTTTTTAGTGTAGAGTCAGATGTCCTCTTTGGTTTGGTTTTGGTTTTTCAAGATAGGGTTTCTCTGGGTAGCCTTGGCTGTCCTGGACTCACTTTGTAGACTAGGCTGTCTTCAAACTCAAAGAGATCCGCCAGCTTCTGTCTCTGCCTCTGCTTCCCCAAGTGCTGGGATCACAGGCATGTGCCATCCTGCTCATCCTTCAGATGCTATCTTGAGGGTCCATGAGGCTCAATTACTAGACATGTTGAAAACTAGAGAAACCCACTGGATGACAAAGTCCTATTTTTGTGACAGCTTGAAAATTATAGCAGTAGCACATTTTCTTTTATTATAGTAACTCAATAATGAATTCTACAAATGTTTTTTCTTCTTCTGAAAATGCACTGGTATAGAATCTTGAATGTCGGGATTGTTCATCTCTCATTACACCACTCTTAACAGGGCAACTGTGGCCCTTTGGGCTTCCCAAGAGTGTCTCTCCAGACCCCTGTCTGACCTACAGTCACTTGCTGGGAAGACATGTGTTTCAGTACATAATTTAAGACAAAGTTTTTAGTATTGGGGGTCATTTTGAAAAGCCTGTGAAAAACTGAAGGTCTGTGCATATATTCTAAGTGTATAAAAGTATTGAATTTTATTTATATTTTAATTTTTCTTTAGTTTCAGTTGTCTACAGCAGAAATAATTATTTTCACAAGATTCTTGATACTAAAGCTGGCACAGTAGGAAGAGGATAATTCCGTAGCTGTCATTCTCAATCAAGTTTCTACGAGGACTATTGCATATTCTCAGAGGCATGTATGTATCCCTATTTTATGCTTCCCCCTCCCCCCCATTTGAAACAGTCTTGCTCTGTAGCCTGGAATGGTCTGAAATTTCTTGTGTAGATCAAACTTTCCTGAAGCTCACAATGACCTTCCTGTATGGCTTTGAATTATGGCAATTTCAGGTTCCATTTTTAACAATATTATCTATTGTTTTCCACAGAAACAGATCCAACTTCTAAATTCCTACAATGAAAATTTTAGTCAAGTACAGTGGTTCATGCTTGCAATCCTAGAGCTTGGAAGCCTGAAGCAGGAGGATTGGCATGACTTCATGCTCTGCCTAGGCTATATAGTACTAGGCAAGCCTGGACAACATAACAAGACTTGGTCTCCAAACCATGGAGGCTGGAAATTTCCACAGGAGAAGATCCTATGGTCTCATAGCCATGTACTCAATGACAGCCTGAAGGCAGAGATCTTTTCTAAAGTTTTATTTATTTTTTGTGTATGAATGTACACCCTGTGAGTACCTGGGAATAAAAAGTTTTTGCATGCCGCAGTAGGTAGGTACTAGCAATAGTATCCAGTGTCTCTACAAGAACAACAAGTGCTGTTAACCACTGGGTCACCTCTTCAGCCCTGAGATCCCTTTTCTTTAGGAGATGGCCAGATTTTTCTTCTAAGGCTTTCAGCTGATTGGACACGATTGAAAGTAATCTTCATTACATACATTGCATATATAACATATATAACATGTTTCATAAATTCTGACAATTTATTTTAGTTTCACATTTGGTCTCTCTCTGTGTATGTGTGTGTGTGCATGCATGTGGGCATCTATTGTATGACACTATTCTTACGGAGAAGTGAATAACATTTACCCACTCCAGATCGGGTACCAATGACAGAGCAAAATAAGGATACCACCAAATTTCAACTTGGTGAATTAATGAATTTCACTGGAATGACTTATAAGAATGTGGGTGAGGGGTTACTTAGAGGAACAGAAATGGCTATGAGAAAGCTATATCACCAAGAGCCCACCCAGCATGAAAGCTGAAACCTACGCCCTGGGCATGACTTGATTAACAGGTTTGCTAGCGTCTCTTCCAAGGCAGCTTGGCTGGTCTGTGCCTGTTCTAAGCACCCCGACTTGTCTGAGAGCGTCATCGCTCCTTCCTACTTATAGAAGCTCAAGGATAGAGGGCCCTAGTGTGTCTGGTCAGTTTCATGGACTTCCCAACATTTTTTGAGTTGTTTACTCTTTTAGCTTAAGGAGCTTCTTGGCAGGATGGAGTGTTTGTTTCTCTTTGGAAGACACGTTTCTCTCCAAGTTGGAGTGTTGCTATGCAACTAGATCAGAGAGGACATCTTGTTGGAGTCTGTTTTGTTTTTCCACCGTGTGAGTTGGACTCACTTGTCAGGCTTGGCCATCTCACCAGCCTTAAGTTTTCTTTTCCATTTAATGCAGTGTGAGTTTAAAAGTCATAGGAACAGCCAACATGCTGGTTTAGACCTTGAACCCCAGCACTCAGGAGGCAGAGACAAGTAACTCTATGACTTTATAGCTAACTTGGTCTACATGGAGTTCCAGGCCATCCATAAGTACACAGACCTTGTCTAAAAACAACCAAAAATAAAACAAAAAACAAAAATAAAAAAACAAACAGACCAAAAATGTTAAAACTCACAGGAATCTAAAGCACATTGGAACATTACATTAGTTTCTCTTCCAGTTTAAGAGCCTTGTCTAGACCCATTAAATTTGTGGAAGACACGCTACTGTGACTGGAAAAACAAAACAAAACAAAACAAAACATAGCACCTAAGGAACCTGTGATCTAATCTTAAAAACCTGTGGATACGTTACCTTAACAAGCAAGGGGGTATTAACTTACATCATGAGCTGACCTTTAAAAAGAGATAGGGCCCTGGATTATCCAGCTGGGCCCATTGTAATTACAAGTCTTTAAATGTGCAATGGCAAAGGTGGCAAGACATACTGTAGACTGAATGCTGTATTTACCTCACTCTAGCCAACCTGATAGGTAAAAGTCCCATCACCCTGTGTGATTTGGAGATGGGGATCTGTCTTAGAGTTTCTATTGCTATGAAGAGGCATCATGACCACAGCAACTCCTATAAGGAAACATTTACTTGGGGTTGGCTTACCGTTGAGAAGTTTAGTCCATAGTCACAGTGGGAAACATGGTAACACCCAGACAGACATGGTGCTAGAGAGATAGCTGAGAGTTCTACATTCAGATTGGCAGGCAATGGGAAGAGAGTGGGATACTGGCCTGGTTTGTACATCTGAGACATCAGACATCAAACCCACCCCCAGTGAAGACACACTTTCTCCAACAAAGCCACACCTAGTACGGCAAGGCTATACCTCCTAATAGTGCCACTCTCTATGGGCCTAAGGCAGCCATTTTCATTCACACCACCACAGGGTCTTTGAAAGGTGGTAAGAATTGAAGGAGCTCATGGGGTGGGAGACTCTCAAGATGGTAAGATAATGCCCTTCCAGAAAGGCATGAATACCCAAGGGGCTGCAAGAAGAGAGCTGTCTGCAAGTCAGAAAGTGTGACCTGTTACAACCTGACCACACTGGTTCCTGATCTCAGACATCCAACCTCCAGGCCAGTGAGAAGTATAACCCTGTGTTTTGAGCCACCTATTGGGGACAGGAGACCACATTGACTAAGATGAGATGTGAAAAAGACTTTCCAAAGTCATTGGCTTTTAGCACAAGGAAGAAAGCAATAGCCGACCAAAGTAGGCGATCTTCTATCAGAAAAGAAATTGTTACTGCAGTTTGCCAAAAAGGTGTGCAAATCCACAGATACCTTGATTTTAAGTTTCGAGACAGCCCCTATTCGGTGACTGGGAGACCAGAAAATACTAATGTACTTGTTATTTCCCGCCACAAAGAATGTAATAATTTGATACCACAACAGAACAAACATATGTAGGTACTAAGCATAGGATGAAAAAAGCTGAGGACTATTAAAGTTCAAACTATACTTATTAAAAATAGAGAGAGCGTGTCAGCTGCCTAGCAAGGCTGGCACTGTCAGGGGGGAATGTCATACTTGTGGGAGAGAATGTTCCAAGCCCTTCAAAAGACTGTTAGCACACCTTTGACATGGTTCTTTTTATTTCACTAAAACTCTCTGGAGAAATTTGCAAAGAATCTGCTAAAGTTACTGAACCACACTGACTCACTCTTTCAGGCAACCCAAAGGAAACTGCTTTTTATAATACTGAAATGAGCATACCCTAAAGTGGTTAGTGTCCGCCGCCTCCCTTTTTCTTTTCTGAGCTTGGATATCATCATGTAGCTGTTGCCCTGGCTGCTCTGGTACACAATATGTAGGCTAGTCTGGCTTTAACATAGAGCCACGACTCTTCCTTCAGCCTCGCCAGTGATGGAATTAAAGGATATACCAACCACATGTACCTCACGTTTCAACTTTGACCATGCACAGTTCAACTTAAACTGAGCATGCCCAGGAACATTAGCACCTTCCACCTTTCCTTTTGAACACATGTTCTTAAAGTGAACATGCTCCGAATGTACCTTCTCCATTTATTTCTTTTATGAGTCGTACAGGCAACACGAAGGGACAATAATGTTGTGCAGATAATCCCTGGGCATCTTGGGATTATTATCTTGATATAACTAATCATTTGAAAGTTTATCTTTGCCTAGTTTCTAAAAACAGAGAGTAAATAATTGCATGTCTTTCCTGTTTAGCAGGTACTATAGCAACTGTGTCTTCTTCATGGTAAGCATACTCTATTTTATTTATTTTTCCTAAGTAATTTGTGGAATGGGACTCCAATTTAGCAATAAAGGCGTGCTATCATACTCAGGAAAGCTGACTGCTGAGACAATGACTTTAATCATTTCACCCACTGCAGCACACAAAGCAAGGAAAGCATATTCTTAATTATAAGCATAGCATGAGGTAAAATTTTAAAAAGAAAAGTAAAATAATAATAATAAAGGATTGTCTATCTCCTTCTATTTATTGATCTATGTAGGTAACTACCCACCTACCCATCCATCCATCTACTTATCTATTGATTTTTTTGATGGGGGAAGAGGTATAGTTTGAGGAAGAAAATTCCCAGTCAAGTAGGCTGGGTTGAAAGTAAAAAAGAATAGAAGTCTTTCTTTCCTTCTGTAATTTCTCTTGCCACTTTTTAGTAGAAAAGTTATTACTACTTTCTCTTGTTATCTATGTTCTTTTTTTTTTTCTTGCCATCAAGAATAGAAAAGAAAGTGCAAGCCATTGTATTGCACCCAGAGTGTTGACCATAGGCCTTTGATCACCCCAGCAGGAGTAGTACAGGGCAATGGGAAGTCTGCTAAAACAGAAGCTACAGGATGTGAGTTCAAACCTTCCCACATACGCGTAATACGGAATCCCTTTACTTTAAGTTTTCTCATCTTGAAAATAAATAGCCCTTCTTTTCTGGATTGCTTTGAAGAAGAAATAAAGTGTTCTCAGAGTACATGAATGATGTAGCTGCTCGACGTTGATAGGACTGTGTTTTCCTCCCTCTTCTGCACCCTTCTTCAGATGACTTAACGTTGTTCTGGGCAGAGCTGGAGCAGGCCTCTTAATCTGCAGTTCTTTACTCTATAGAACAGGAATAGCCAATAATCTATTGTCCTTGATTATTGAGTTCCTACCCATCTCTATTTCCATTTTATCCTTCTCTTCCTACAATAGAAGAAACTATCTCCATGGGCTTGAAGACTAAATCACTACTGAGCTAAGAATAGGAGACTAATGAAGAGCTTGGAGCAGTGGAGGTGGGTTGCGGTGATCGAGTGCTCACTTTTATGTGTAATTACTAGCAATGCATGCAGTCTCATTGAGACGTAGTTTTTTTTTTTTTTTTTTTTTTTGTCTGTTTGTTTGGTTTTTGTTGGTTTTCTTTTGAGAACAGGGTCTCACTGTGTAGCCTAGGCTATTCCCAAGCTCATAGCAATTCTTGTCTCCCAAATGTATGCCTAACTCATTTTTTATTAGTGACTGTTCTATTGCAATGCTAAAATACTGTGACTAGTGTAACCTAGAATAAGTTTATTTGGAGCTTATGGTTTCAGAGGGTTAGAGTCTACAATGCAGATGAGAAGTCTGGAGCTAGAAGCCAAGAATTCACATCTGGAACCACAAAGCAAGAAACAGAGCGCATACTTGAAACAGTGCCAGTCTTTTGACTCCTCAAAGTTCCTCCACTGACATACCTCCTCTGCAGGTCCTCAGTTCCTATGCCTTCCAGAACAGGTCTACTAAGCATTCAAATGCACGAGAACATGGGTAGCATCTTATGCAAAGCATCGCATCATTTTTTTCTTTCTGTTTCTTTTGTCTTATTTTATTTGAGACAGGGTCTCACTGTGTAGCTCTGGCTGGCCTGGAACTTGCTGTATAAACCAGGTGGGGTTCAAGCCTACAACTTTGCCTTCTGAGTTATGGGATTAAAGGCATATTCCATATGTGTGTGTGTGTATAAATAAAATTTTATGTGTCTATGTGTATGACTGAATGCATATGTGTACACCACATGCCTGCAGAAGCCAGATGAGGTCAGAAGAGAGCACGAGGTCTCTCTTAACTGAAGTTACAGGTGTTTGTGAACCACCATGTGGATGCTGGGACCCAACCCAGGGTTGTCTGCAAGAGCATCACCTGCTCTTAAACACCACCTTATCTCACTAGCTTATTAGTCTTATCTCAGACAACTGCTTGAAACTCACAAGTGAACTGGACCTGGTGGCTAATGCTTGTAATCCCAGCTCCCAGGAGAAGCAGACAGGAGTGGAACAGTTGGAGAACAGCCTGAGGCTACATAGCAAGGCCCTTTCCTCAACAAAAGCAATCCAAAATAAGCAAATAAAACCTGAAAACAAACAAACAAACAAAAAAAAAAAAAAAAAAAAACCAAAAAAAACATATGCGTGGCTTGCCCCATCTTTAGAACAGTCTAAACAGCCTTCCCACATGTCCTATCTGTGCCTCATCTGAAACCCTGCCTCTCTCTTGCTCTTTTCCCAATGTTTACAGTGGGCCGGTAAATTCCTGTTCATGGCATAGTCCATGCCACAAGAACAACCTTCATTCCCTTCTCCTCCTTCATCTCTGACCAGCTTCCCCGTCTTCCAATCTTACCCTAAGAGTAAATTGCTTTGGGAAAAAGTCTGCTTCCCTCACTTCCTTTTATCCAGCTTGGTCAGTGTGGCCTTCAACACTTGATTACTGCTCAGTGGATTACTGTGGCATTTTCCTCAAATTTCATCTTTATTTGTTTAATTATTTGCTTAGCCTCCATTCCCCTGATAGATTATAAATTTTACTCCCAGTACGTGATTGGAACATGATTGGCTCCATACATGTGTACTGAGTAGAACCAGTGAGTTTTTGGCAATGATGAAACTTTATGTGAAAGGTGTCCACACTCGTGGTAGTGATCAGCAGTGAGGCAGGCAAGCATAGGGAATAGTTTAGTGACCCAGGACTCTACTTGTTTTGGGTTATGCACCCTTCTCCCTCTAATAATGCATTTGGCAGCCTTGTTACCTTACCTGCAAATGTGATGAGTGCACATTGTCCTCCAAACAACTCAACTAGCAACCCCAGATTTTCACCTGCAATGAGCTACACATACACCTCTCTCTAAGCAATGGGATAATTTCCTTCTCCCTTTAATGACAACTAGGCTTGGACAAATTCTATTCAAAGATATTTTCAGTATCCTCTGATTGAAGAGAGCCCTTGCTTCTTGTTCCTGATGATCTCAGTGAGAGTCATGGCAGAGATAAGGCTTCCATTCTACCATATCACGCTTTAGCCCAGTACTCCACAGCATGCTTGGGACCCCGGCTTCTGTATCCACGGGTATCCCTCTGGTTCTTGGTATGCAGCTCTTCTCTCCTGCATGCTCTAGGATGTGTTGTGTATGGGAGTGGGAAGAAATAACATATTGTCTGGTGGTTCTTACTGACTCAACTAGAGGCACGCTCACCCCCATGCTGGGACTGAATTGCTGCTTCAGCATCTCAATTCCAAGGTTTCACCTTCAGCAATATGTCTAGTTCTCGGATAGTCTAGCCTAACTGTTCCTACAGTGGTGTGTGTGTGTGTGTGTGTGTGTGTGTGTGTGTGTGTGTGTGTGTGTGAGTGTGTGAATGTGTGAGTGTGTGTCCGCGTGCGCACATGTGTGCATTTCCCTGGCAATTTCAACTTATCTTGGCGAGACTACCTGTGCAACTACAACACCAGATCACTTTCCTACTTTCAGACAAGCATGCCCTGGAGATAGAGTTCATACCTTGCCTGAGCTATGCCTAGCATCTAATCTGATAGGGGCCGAACCAAATGCTCACAGATTCTGAAGTATGTTGATTTCATTAGCATGAGCCAAGTTGGGTCCCTCATTTCCCTTAAGTTCCTATGTTGAAATACTAAGCTAAGGCCCCTCGGATATGACTGTTTAATCAGCTCTTCCTATATGGGGTGCTTAGCCACAAACACAAGCAAGCAAAGATCAAAATGATTCAGAAAACAAACAAACAAACAAACAACAAAACTCAATTAATTGTGTGTCTGTAGTGCACATGTAGAGACACTCCCCCATTATTATTCTCTCTCTCTCTCTCTCTCTCTCTCTCTCTCTCTCTCTTGCTTGCTCTTTCCTTTTTCCTGGTCCTAGAGCTCAAGGCTAGGGCCTGGGATTTTTGTATAACATGGTAACCTAGAAGCCCCATGACATGGATGCAATCATGAGAAAAAATATAATAATATACAGTGATATGTCTCCCAGGAGGAGACAATAGCTGTGAGCACATCAGGGGGTGAAGAGGGAAGAAGATAAATGTAATCAGAGAAGGCACCATGAAAGTGGAGAGAAAAATAAATGGGTTGCAAGGCAGGCAGTTCCAGACTGTCTTTAAGGGGCTGAAGTGGAGTAGAGAGAGATGGTTCAGTAATTAGGAGCACTGGCTATTCTTTCAAAGGACCTGGGTTCTCTTCCCAGCACCCACAACTTTAGGTCCTGTGTCTTCTGTTCTCCACGGGCACCATACACTTATGTGTTGTACAGACCTACATGCAGGCAACCCACCCACACACATGTAATACAAGCAGAAACAAAAGAGGCTGAAGAGTCCCAAGTATTCACCCCCAATGGGCTGTGGCAGAATACAGCTCACCTGAGAAGTCTGAGCAGCAGGAGATGGATGTGAAGCACTCTCCCTATCTCAGATGGTCAGTAAACCTGAAGTCTAAAGTGGTTTGCAATTCCCAGTGTGCTGCATGGGAAGGAGGCCCAAGGTAACAAAACTGTGACAGAGACCCAAGCCTTATATTACCTGCTTCCAGTTGGAGGATCTGGAGGGCCAGGGCTGGAGATGTGTGTTGACAGAAGTCTTTGAATGCATTGTATGTTGAACTAAAGTGCTAATAAATGTACATTCAAGCTACAGTTGTCTGTTGTAGCACAGAACAAAACGAGTTAACTCAGATTATGGAGTACTAGCCTAGCTGCTATGTAGATATGGCAGACTCTTAAAAACAATATACAAGCCACTAAAGTCTAGAAATCATGATATAAAGGAATCAATCTGGCTAAAATTCATAGTCAGGACATCAGTGACAACCTTAATAGTTTAAAGATGTCTTTTTTCTTGATGTAAAATGAGAAAGCCATTACCAGTTCTGCTTGCTGTTGTCTGGCACAAATTCATTGAGTCCCATTTGTTTTTTTCATACAGTGAAAAATATTTGTTGAGTATGTTCTAGATGTTAATAAAAAAAAGAAAAGAAAAGAAAAGAAAATTCTGTAGAGTCAAAATGAATTGTTCCTGAGAAAAGAAATAAATTTCTTCCATTTTTTTCTACAATGACCTGGTATTTCAGTTTGAATTTTTGATAATGACATTCATTTCAAAAGATCATGGGAGTAGATTTAAATAAGTAAGACATTTTCTCTCTCCACCAAATATGAAGATCAAATGTGTATTAGTAGATGAGGGCATTAAGGTTAGAAGGTGCTGGTTTTGATCTCACAACTAGAGAACAGAGAATTGTCAATACAGGGTCTACCTTTAACTCTATGCTATGTTCACATGGGGCTGGAGATAGTCATGAGACTCTGCCATGTGAAAGTAGAAATGACAGGCTCCTTCCTGGAGGAGCTCAGACCCAGACACTGTTGACCAAATCTACACCGCACAGCAGTTAAGAGTGTAGCTGAGCTGATGTGATAGCAAAGGTGAGACAGTGATCTGTGTTGAGGGCGTAGGAAATGAGTTGTTTGAGACCAGGAGGTTTGGGCCGGGGGAAGCAGGAGGAAGGCCACCATGCAGATTTCCCAGTGGGATGAAACAATAGATGTCAGTCAAAAGGGGACACAGAGAGGTCAGCCAAAGACCCCTGGAAAATTTTCCTCTCTGTCTTAATCTGTCCGTGTTCTCGTAATAAAATGCCTAAAGCCAGGTAATCCATAGGGATTGGGCATCTGCTGTTCTGCTTCTAGCATGCTGGAAAGCGCAATATCATGGTTGTCTCATGGGCCTGCCCCTGTGGCTTCTGGTAAAGCCTTGCTATATACAAAGGATAGAAGTACCAAGGGCAGAGATGATGCTGTGTCCTCCTGTGACAGAGGAGAGAAACACATGAAAGGGGCCAGCTTTCTCCTCCTGCCCTTTTCAAAAGTCACTGATCCTTTCATGTGGGCTTTGCCCGCATGATTTAACTGCCTCTTAAAGGGCCCTCTTCTTAATATTATCATTTTTAAGTTCTAACATATTAGTTATAGGGGGGGGACATGCATATTCAAACTGCAGCCAGCATGTGAAAGCTTTACTTCTCAGCCTGCTCCCAAGGAATACATAGTTCTGCGTGCCCTACTAATATATGAAGCTTGATTGATGACACATACTTGCAGGGGCTTTGGCGATTTTAATGGTGAAGTACACATTGACAGGGATCCTTGTAGGACAATGTATCAATGACCAATGACGCTGTGGAAAGAGCAAAGGTTTTCAAATCCTCACATTTGTAAATTAATTGGCCATGGAACCCTGTGTGCTAACAGGACAGCTATAGTTGGACCTCTGTCTTTTGCCTAACTAACCCTTCCTATAGATGTGTGTTTGTCCTGTTGGGCCAGAGATGGCTGTTACGTCCCTGCAGTGTCCTTTCCAATGTGGCGGTGGTGGACTCCTCTGCTCCTCTACTTTAAGTCATAGTAATTATAGCAATGAATACTGTCCAGTGCTCAGGGTCCGCCACTTCACTACTCTGTGAAGTTCAGAACACTCCACATGCAATATGCCACGGGTTCTTTGGGACAAGCGTACGAAGAAATCCCAATTCAGAGCAGAGGTAGAGACTCAAAAAGGTTAAATGAGTCAGTAAAAGTCATTCAGCTGAAAGTGGTAGGATTGAGGCTGAGCTCAAGTTTTCTGGCTTTGTGCTTTTATCTGCACTGCTGCCTTCCAGGAGGCCTTACCAAAGCTAGAAATGGGAGATGGGAATCATGGGATTGAACCTCATAGCATCACTCTCTCATATCCCTCCCTCAGAAACAGAGAACACGCCCCAAGTACCATCTCTGATAAGTTGTCACTTTGCTTTGTCTCAGACACCATGAGTGACCTTCAATGTGGTGATGCATGAGGCAGTCCAAACCATGTTTAGACAGCTCTGATCGCCACCCATTTTTTTCACATTTTGAGTGGAAATAATTGCTCTCCCTAACTTTACCTACGTAGCCTTCTTCTGTTGTTTTGGATCAACAGTCTTTTCCTCCTTCTGATGGACAGGTCTATACATTGGGTACTCAAGTGCAGTGAAACAGTTTTCTGCCTCATCCCAAACTCTTTTCCATATTTGTCACAGAGCCAAGCCTCATTCTGCCTGTGACAGTCCTTTGCATTCATTTCTGTGAGCAGCACATTACTTGTACCTATTAGGCCAGAACGGCATACTTGTGCATATGAAAGCCAAGCTTTGTTTTAGAGTTTATTTCATGGGGACGTGACTGTCCACATTTGACAAAACTAAGGCCTGGGCACCTTTGAGCAGAAGGCTTCTTTTTTTTCAGTCATTCAGGACACTGGCTTTATGCCTGGTCCTCTTGAGACCCTGGTATTAAACTACTAAACCCAGTAATTTTTATATTTATCCTTTAAAAGCAAAAGAACATATAATAAAAAAAACCACGCTTTTGTCAAGATGGAGGCCTAAGAGTGTGATTTAAAAAAAATAGTGAGGTGTTTGTGATGGTGAGTTTGACAGAAGGTGGAATGACCTGGGAGATGGGCTTCTGGCCATCCCTGTGAGGAGTTACCTTGACTGTGTTATAACTGATGTAGAAAGACCCATCCTAACTCTGTGGAGGTTATACTCCGGAATCCTGGACTCCATAAAGTAAACACAACAAGCTAAGCACTAACGTGTATTCATTGCTCACTTCTAGCTGTGGACATATTGTGGTTAGCTGCTACTAGCTGCTCTTGCCTCAGTTTATCTGACATGACAGGCTATGCCCTGAGTTGCTGAAATTAACCCTTCTGTCCTCAAGTTGCTTTTGTTGGGGTATTTAGTTATAGCATCTGAAAAGAAACAAAGACATTAATTTTAACTGTCATGATGCTGTAACTTGCTTAACATGCTTAAACTCTATAGCCCCTCCATTGAGACCTACTTTAGTTCCTAGCATAACTGTGGCTCCTCTGTTAACACCTGCTGTCATCTTTAGGCTATCAGAAGCCATTTTTCCTCCAAGTCCCCATTTTGATCATAAGGTGAAATTAAGTCCAAGTTCTCAATACTTGCTGCTTTGAATAAAACAATAGAGCATAAATACATATTCTGTTTGAGTTAAAGATAAATGAATGTCCTATTAGAGTTAAGACTGCAACATTCTGCTATGTTCCCTTCTCCCTGAATGGTAGGGAACTGGAAAGTCCCCAAGCCTATATCCTAGCCAATCAGCTTTATCTAGTTACCAGGATACACTGTGCTCAGGACAAAATCAATTATGTTTAGCTAGTCATAATGATGTCATGCTGCCCCCTCCCACCCCCCTCGGCTTTCTATACCTGGTTACCTGGTTGCTGCCTGGTTATAGTTTTTCATATAAAATCCTGCCTTAGAAACAGACTGGCATCACAGTCTGGTTCCCAAATACAGACTGTGGCCCTGACCGGTCAGTTTTTGTTCAGCGTTCAATAATTTCCCATCCATCTGAGCCTGGTGTTCAAGTGGTCAAAGTGCGGCTATTCCTGAACCCATAACAATGAGGGACCTTGGTGTGAGCCCAGAGGAAGATGGAATTGTGAAAGGCTACCAAGGACAACTTCGGTTTTTTGTTTTGTTTTGTTTTAAATCTTGTTTTAGGAGGATGTCGTTATTTGAAGAGAATAACCCCCACAAGCTCCTTATGTGTTTGAATTCTTGGTTCCAAGTTGGTAGAACCGTTTGGGAAGAATTAGGACATGTGGTCTTGTTGGAGAAGGTGTGTCACTTTGAGGCTTTAAAAGCTCTCTCTCTCTCCCTCCCTCTCTCTGTCTCTGTTTCTCTCTCTCTCTCTCTCTCTCTCTCTCTCTCTCTCTCTCTCTCTCTCTCTCTCCTTCCTACTTAGGGATAAGGATATAAGCTCTATTCTACTGCTCCTGCACTATGCCTGTCTAACTGCCTGTTGCCCTTGGTCATAATGTCTCCTCCCAGCAATAGAAAAGCAAGACAGAGGGGTACAGATTATAGAAGGTATGATGAAAAAAAATTGCATGACTTTACTTTCAAGAGCAAGCACTGTACCATTGAGTACATGCCCCAGCCTCTCTTTTCTTTTTACTTTTATAGACAGTATAAAACTGTCTGCCGTGATAAAACACCTTGACAAAAGTGTTTACAATGGAGAAAGGGTTTATTTGGTCACGATTCCAGGTTATTATCCATCATTTCTGGAACATCAAGGCAGGCACTTGAAGCAGCTAGTCACAGTCAAAAGCAGAGCAAGAATATGAATGCTTACTGCTTAGTTTGGTTTCTCTTCTCTTCTCTCTTCTCCTTCTCTCTCTCTCACACACACACACACAAACACACACATACACACATACAAAACTTTTTATATATTAAGCCACAATATCATTTTATCATTTTCCCTTTACTCTTTCTAAACCCTCCAATGGCTAGCCCCTTTGCTGTTTTTCAAATTAATGGTCTCTTTTTCTTTAATTGATCTCTTTCCTAAATATATAAATGCAACCTGCTCAGTCCATATAATGTTATTTGTATTATATGTTTTGTTTCAGGGCTGACCATTTAGTACTGTGTAACCAAGTGGTGTGTTCTTTCCTGGAAAGACTATTTCTCTTGCTCTCAGCATTCCTTAGTTACCTATAGTTCATGGTCTAAGATTGAGATCTGCTGAGCTTTCGTCCTTCTGTTAGCATGTCGGTTGGTGTTGCTCTTGTTCAGTTCACGCCTTGCTTCTTATTGTGGTGTGGTAATTTCCTGCCATGTAGTGCCTTTATACTGATATAAGTGACATATTCTCCTTTGAAAGCAATGGTGTAGCAATTCTATATTCCTTTTAACAATACTATACATGCTTTCTTTTGCCATTCTGGAGGTTGAGAAAAGTACATTTAGGCTTCAGTGTGTGACTGACTTTGACTGACAGGGCATTAGCAGGTATGATCTGAGCAAAAGCTTAATCTGTTTTTGGCACTGGCCCAAGAAGAAAAACAGAGCCAGGCCTATACACAACTCAAAATTATGAGCCCATCCATTATAAGTTAAATCCTCAGTAAGGGCATGAATGAAAAACAAGTGATTTATGGTTTTGCTGCTGAAAATGTGTACTTGTTTTTCAAGCTTAATTAGTCATGAGATTAGACATGTCAAATTTATAACCTGACCTAAATTTTTGTTTTCAGTGGATATGATGCACACGCTGACTTCAATTTTTGTTAAATATTTATCTTTAGTGTTTTATTTATATCATATTAATATTTTATTTGTATGCATCACAATCAGAGGCAGAGTCTTGCTGTATGGCCCAGGCTGGCTCTGAACTCAGCATACGAGGGTTAGATGCACACACCAGTATAGCCTGGCTAAAGCCTTAACCCCTTGTACCTATTGTTTTGGTTTAGTTTATTTCAGAGGGATGTCAATCATGGAAAAAAAAAGATGTATTTATTACTCAAACTGTTTCACTTATAAGCGCAACTCCAAATTTCAAAAGTTGAAACGGCCCTTATTATCCTGAATGCAGCAATTCAAGGTTAGTTCAGGGTAGGAGCCAAAGCTACTGAACTGCAGCCTCCTTGCTCCTTGACCCTTGCTTCTAAATCACAACTTAATCTGCAAACATTTATCTCTTGCTGTTCAGCAGCAGGGAGGCATTGCTTCTCAAGGAGTGGTTTCAGGAGTCTTTAGGGACTTAACATGAAAGAATATTCTCTACCATGCTGTGCTCCAAAATTAATTTGGGTTCTGAGAGGGCATACATTGTTATTTTTGCAGTTATTTGGGGTACAGCATTTACCTTCCACAATGAGATCGTCCTCTGTTCTTCCATTATAGGATCAAACGATCCTATATCTTTGCAAGCTGTGAGTTGCAGCGCTTGTTAGCTTTGGTCTAATGGCTATTAGCTGTTTTGGAATTTGATGGGCTTATGGTCTGTATGAAAGACAGTCTTGGGATTGCTCAAGGATAGTAACAAAATTTAAGACATTCCTGCTGGAGGTTGGTCTGGTCTGCCAAAGTGAGCAGACTCATGTACCCCAAAATGTTTGTAAGCTTGCCTAAAACCATGTTCCTGTTTGACCAAGAAAAAGCCAATACACCTCAGCAGGGCAAATGGGGTAGGCATGGCTAAGGTTCTTGGGCTTTTGGGAGAGAGATAAGAGAAAGAAAAGCAGGAAGAAGGCAGGCAGAGCCATGGGTTAGGTGTATGGATGGAGGGTTTGACCCAGATGAAGTGCATTAGCAAGTATTTGGGATTATGGATGGGACGTAACTCAATAGAAATTATTAGAAGCAGATGGCATAGGATTGGGGCAGGTATTATATGGGAGGTAGTTTAGGGGATTAATATCTGCCCTGCCTCAGGTTAACTAAGGCTATTTTATTTTATTTTTGGTTTTTCGAGACAGGGTTTCTCTGTGTAGCCTTGGCTGTCCTGGACTTGCTTTGTAGACCAGGCTGGCCTCGAACTCACAGTGATCCACCTGCTTCTGCCTCCCAAGTACTAAAGCTTTTTAAAAATATAACAGCTGTCTGTGTCTTCATTGATTGCTAGCAGGTTAGAAAATACCACCATGATAATAATTATAGGGTCAATAATAAACATTATTAGGTCATACTGATAAATTAACTGCAACACATTTCTAGATAATTGGAGTAAAGAAAACATTGTTTTCTCACATTGTTCTTTCAGAAAAAAAACATCAGCTTTATGGTATCCCTTGTCTTGTCTGGTAATCTTCCCTCTCAGAGTTCTACAAGCTTTCCAAGCTCAGACCCAGAACATTCAAAAAACTCAATTAGTGTTTTTTGATTGTTTGTTTTTTTCAGGTCAGGGTTTCTCTGTGTAACAGAGCCATGGCCATCCTGGACTTGCTCTGTAGACCAGGCTGGTCTCGAACTCACAGAGATTCACCTGCCTCTGCCTCTTGAGTGCTGGGATTACAGGTGTGCGCCATGACAGTTGACTACAAACTTAATTCTTAATGAACAAGGTGACAAGGATTAGGGACAGAGGAGACTTGATGTTGACACTAATCAAGGAAAAATGGTTTTTAGTCAATCATAGCACTGAAGTTGTATTTTCCTTCATAACAAGGAAGAGATTTCCACTGTACAGTACAGTGATGGTTGGTATAAATTATCCAGGTATGGAACAGCCTTGCATAAATTGCTGAATTCTAGACAAAGGACAGCAAAGGAGAGAACCAAGTACCCCCCTTTGAGGGGCACAGGAACATTTGCCCAAATTATTTTGGAATTTACACATATTGAGTCTGACGAGCAACATTGCCCATTATGGAATGACATGGGAAATGCATTAGTCAAATAGTTCAACAAAAACATGAAACTTGATCTAGGAGAAATGGGTCACAAAATGCATTTTTCAAAATATTTATTAATTGATTAAACACATTACATTCTTTTCTTGAATAATTCTTTGAATGCAGTCAGCATTATGTTCACATATGAAGCATCATATACTTGCTTAGCTGTGCCATTCAACTAATAGTCATGTCTATCTATGTTTTATGATTTTGGAGGAGAAACTTTTTACAGAACAAAGCTTTAGATTTTAAAGTATTGAGCTATTCCATGCAGCATGTACAATATGATGATAAGGAGATTCTGGCTCAAAGACTTTAAAATTGGTACCTGAAAATCCAGAGATTCACAGGCTTTCCTGGGATCATCTCAAGACTGCGTGCATCATGTCTTTCTTTTGATGTAATGCAATCTATATGCCTTATGTATTATGCTCTGTGGCTTTTAGTGGTGCCATGTGTATTGACAACTTACTAACTTGGAAGGAAAATGCTGTGTTTATTTACTTTGTGAGTGCATACTATGAGGCAATAGAGGAAGCAAAGCCATGGGCATCTTGTTTTTCTTTTTTTCTTTCTTTTTTTGGGGAGGGCAAGCAGTTTTGCTAGGGGTTTACCTTCAAGCTGAATTCCTGACCTCTTATAGTAGTATTTGAACACTTAGGGCTTTCTCATTAGGGTAGGAAAATTAGACAGCAAACCGATTCTAGGAGCATTCTTCTTAACTCAGTGTGCGACCATAACCACAGCAGGATTCTCTTGTCTTTTCACTCATCTTGTCCTGTACCAAGAGGCTCGGGGTACACCTTGCTTTCTTGTCCAGGCTCTTGCTCACATTGTAAGAAGCAACCCCTCAAATGCAAACAATTTTACCTTTAAGGGCTTTTGCCATAAACTGTATGGACAAAAATAATGGGCAATAACTTCTAATCTTTTGGCTCTCGTTTCTTGCTTAAGTAAGGCAATTAAATCACTCTAAATAGTGTATAAAGTCAATTGCAGTTGGAAGAATGTGTCCAAATTTGTGGATTCTCCAGGGTGGGAGTGGGGTATATTTTGCCTTCCAGCCACAGCCATGTTTTTCTACTGCTTTGTTTAGGAAGAACTTGTGAGCTAGTTTTGTTTTCATTACCCACCATTACCTTTGTGTAGGAACCAAGGACACTGAATTTTTACTGGATATGAATTTTCCTTTCAGTAACTCAGCTAATAGCTGGGGACAATGTGAAGTCAATTTACCCCTATTTAAAACATTCTTCATGTGGGTATTGTCTTTTATTTAATTTAATTTTTATTTTGTTACAGGTTTGACTAGGTAAGATGATGCTATATTTTCTGTAGTGTGGACAGTGAGACACACAGGGAGGACCATCATGTGAAGACAGTGAGACACACAGGGAGGACCATCATATGAAAGGAGGGGGCAATGGGTAGGTGGAGATACCAGACAAGGAGCACTGGTTACTTGCTATGGCAAGACCATAAGAAGTCTGGGGAGGATTCCACCCTGGATCTCTGTGGAATAGGGTGCTGCTAATATTTTTGACTTCAAGGTTTAAGAAGTCCAACTGTAAATAAATAAATAAATAAACTGGTCTTTTAAGTCATTCAGTGTTTGTTATTTTGTTATGGAAGCTCAGAAAATTAATACACCAATTACTTGGTATTAGGAAGCAGCCTAGCAGTTGGGTTCCACAGAATTACTCGACTTCTTAGCTGACCTTTGTTGGAGCTCTGTGAGGCAGGTACATGGCATCTGGTTAAGCCTTTGGGTTGCTTCCAGAAGGTACTAGTAGGTGGAGAAGCAGCATGGTTCAAGTTCCTTGACATCATTATGCGCGCGGCACGAGTGTGTGTGTGTGTAACCCTGAAAAAGCCAGGAATCTTTTTCTCCATGAGAAAAACGAGTCAATGTGTGTGATTTCTGTGTCAGCACATAACAATGTCCTTCTCCTCCTAACAATAGAACCCAGAGGCTTAGATGCCTGCTTCGGCTTACCAGCTCCAAGATCTCCTTACAAATCACTTATCCCTTTAGGTTCAGCTCCTAACCTGGAAGAGGAGGCGTGACTACTCCCAGGGTAAGTATGGACACTTACTGAAAGCATCCATGAGAACTCACCTGGGTGGAGCCACCGACCAACAAAGGAAGGATGACCACATTGTTCTTTCCTTTTCCTCACTAGCTGACTGTGTAACTGGGTCACTTTATTTTTAAAATTTTAATTTTAATACCTTATTTATTAACTGAGTTTCATACATGTATACGATCATTATTTTGATAACATCCTCTTACTCTGATCTCCTTCCACTAATTCCCCTTGCATTCCCAACACATGTTCCTTCCAGCTGCACAGCCTCTTACTTGTTACAGATCTGAGTCAAGTGCTTATCTCCTCTTGTCTGAATTTTGATAGGTCATATTTGTCTAGAAATTCAGTCGTCTTTCAGAGTTTCCAGTGTATTGAATATATATTTTAGTTAAGATCTAATGATTTTCTGAATTTCACTGGTGATTTTTGTAATGGCTCAGTTTTCTTTTTTCCTATATTTCTCTCTTTCTTTTTACATCGTGTGTGTGTGTGTGTGTGTGTGTGTGTGTGTGTGTGTGTGTGTGTGTGTTTGGTTGCATACATGCCATGGTACTTGTGTAGAGGTCAGAAGACATCCCACAAGTGTTGCAGTGTTGCTTTTCTTCTTCAGCCTGTAGGTTCTGAAGATTGAATTCAGGTCATTAGACCTGATATCAAGTGGCATTTACCATCTCACCAGCCTTCCCCATTCATCTTTAATTTTATTAATTTGGCTCCTCCTCCTCCTCTTCTTTATTAGTTTAGTTAAGGGTTTGTCTAGATTGTTTATCTTTTCAAAGAACCAGCTCTGTTTTATTGATTCTTAGTGTTAACTTTCTTTCCAGTGGTTAATTTTTACCCATATCCTAGTGATTTCTTTCCAGGCACTGACTGGGGTTTGGCTTGTTCTTTTTTTCCCCCAGAGATCTTGCTGGTTTTATTTATTTATTTATTTATTTATTTACTTACTTACTTACTTACTTATTGAGACAGGGTTCCTCTGTGTAGCCTTGGCTGTCCTGAGCTCACTTTGTAGAGCAAGTTGGCCTTGAAATCATAGGGAACTGCCTGCCTCTGTGCACCACTACACCCGGCAATCTTGCTGACTCTGAATGTAGATACTTAGCATTGTAAACTCTTTCCAAAGACTGCTTTTTAATCACGTTTCAGAGATTTTGGTATGCTGTGTCTTCATTCGTTGTACAAATGTTTTAACCTCTGTCTTGGTTTCTTTGAGGGTCCCTTGCATCATGCAATAGTGTGTCATCTTGCCTTTATGAGCTTGTGTGTGCTTTAGGGTTTCTCTTGCAGTTGATTTGTAGACTTATCCCATTGTGAATAGAAAGAATACAAGAAATTATTTCATTTTTCCCCATATTTGTTATAGCTTTTTCTTTGTCCTAATACATGATCTATTTTAGGAAAAGTTTCATAGGCTGCTGAGAAACTTGTGTATTCTTCAGTGTTTGGAAGGCATATTCTGTAAATGTCTGTTAAGTCCATTTATTCCATGATGTCATATAACTTAGATAATTCTTTCTATATATTTTGTGGGAGACAGCCTGCTAGTTTATGAAATGGAGTATTGAAGTCACTCACAACTACTGTGCTAGAGTTACTCTGTGATTAGGCCTGGTAGTATTTGCTTGATGAAATCTGGTGTTTAGAATTGTAGTATCCATTGTGCTGTTTAGATGTTTCCAACGTTACACAGACTAGCATCGTCTGATGCCTCTATTACCACATATAAGAACTCTCGTCACCAAAATCCATCATTGGCTCACAAAGAAATGGAAATACTCACTTCCTGTTGGATTAATTTGACCAAGATGGAGCCCAACGTGAACCCTCCCTTCTCTCTGTGTCTCCTCTGTCGAAAGTTTGTTGTTATTGGCCTAGCTGCAAGCTGCCTGTTATATGTCTGTGCCTGATGCCTGTGACTTGTGCCTGTGTCTGATATGGGTGTATGGGTGACTCTGTGCCTGTCCTGTGTCTGTCTGTCCCTGCTGCTGTCCCTAACAAGTGGCTTTGACCAACATTTACTGAATAGGAAAGAAAACATCTCATGGGAAAGGAATGGGGAATTTTAGAGAAATTTTTACAATGTTTTACACAAGGAGAAGTCTTTTCACTCACCGCAACTGACCCAGAATATCAAACATAACCATAGACAGACACTATTAAGCTCTATCTGTATGCTGTTACCAACATTTATTAAGACAGATATTTGTTGTATAAGATTGCTTCCAGCCTGTTGGCTCCTTTTGGCCAATGATTACCAGAAGAACACACACAAATTACTCTGGCTCAGGGGCATGTAAAAGTACATAATTTATGATTAAAGTTATAGGTTAGTTTGAGTTGCACAAACTGATCACATGGGAAATCCAAGGCATAGTAATGTTGTCACGTCGTAAAGGCAGATTAAAATTAAGCAGGCTAAAATACATAGTAAAATAGCAGCTTAAATACATAGTCTCAAATCATTCCCAAGGAGTATTATTAACTTTGCTGTGAGGTCTGCCAAAAGTGCAGTCTTTTGGTGGTGGTAGTGGGTGTGTGTGTCACGAGATATTTTTACAAACTTTTATCACTGCAAACTGGGAACCTCAATCTAGGAATTGCCACCATCAGATTGCCCTGCAAATATGTCTATGGGGCATTTTTAAAAACTATTAATTCATGTTGTAGGGCCAAGTTTATTGCAAGCAGTGCCAACCCCAGGCAGGTGGGCCTTTGCTATTATACAAAAGTATTGGTTAAGTCAGGGAACAAGCCCATAAGCAAAATCTCTCTGTGGTCTGTGATTCAGTTGCCATATCCAGGGTACCACTTTGAGTTCAGGCCTTGCTTATGATGGGCTAAATAAGCCCTTTTCTCCCCAGGGTGCTTTTGTTTAGAGTCTTTTATTACAGCCAACAGAGAAGCAAACTAATACAGTCATCCTCATGGATTGTGCCCCTTTAAAAACCTTTTTTCATTTGGCTTGAAGACCATTTTGTCAGATTTAAAACAGTGACATCTGCTTGTTTCTTGACTCCATTTTTCTTGGAGTATCTTTCAGCATCTCTTCTTCCTAAGGTTTTGTCTGTCTTTCATGATGAGGTGCATTTCTTGGAGGCAACAAGGCATAGATAGCTTCTGCTTTTTATTTAATCTTACTAATCTGTACCCTGTGGTTAGGGAATTGAGACCCTTAATATTCAGTTATTATTGAAAAGTATATATTGATTCCATTGTGTTAATTTTGTTGTGTGTGTTTTTCTTTTCTTTCTCATGATTATTATTTTAGCATGGTTTAGTTTTCGCTATGGCCTTTTGCATGGATCTGTTTCTCTCTTTACTCTGAAGTTTCCTTCAGATATCTTCATTAGAGCAGGCTAAGCATTTAGTCTATTTATTTAAAATAGACTATTTCTTTAGTCTATTTTACCTTGAAAATTTTTATTTTTCCTCCAATTATGGCAGATAAATTTGCTGTTTCTAGCCATCTGGGTTGGCAGTTATTCTTTTTTGGAATTTGAAATACATTTTTAATAAAAGTGAGTGTGTGTATGCACAAGATATTTGTGTGGGAGCATGGGGAAATGTTAGAAAGCAACTCCCAGGAGTCTTTCCTTCCACCATGGGATCACACTCAGGGTAGCAGACTCAGATAGAAAATACTTTCAGAACCTGAGGCATCTCACTGGCTTGGAGGTATATCTTTTGAGGCAGGTAGCAGATCTGTTGTTATTTTGATGCATTTGCCTTTGTACATAACTCGATGTTTCACTCTTTATCCTTTTTTGTTGGGTAGATTTAGTGTTTTAGTTATAATTTGATGATGAGAAATTTTCTCTTGCTCTTGTTGGTTTGTCATCCTAAATACCTCATACATCTCTTTTCCTAACTCTGAAAAAGTTTTTGTTATGATTGTTTTAAAAAAATATTTGTGCCAGGCGTGGTGGCACACTCCTTTAATCCCAGCACTCAGGAGGCAGAGGCAGGTGGATTGTTGTGAGTTCGAGGCCAGCCTGGCCTACAAAGTGAATCCAGGACAGCCAAGACTACACAGAAAAACCTTGTCTTGAAAAAAAAAATCCTGTCTCTTTAGAATGAGATTTGTCTATTTCTATGTTCATTATCTGTAGAGTGTCAGCTTACTTTTTTATTGTTGTAATAAAGCACCGTGACTGAGGCAACTTATACAATAATTCAATTTGAATTATGATTTCAGAGGGTTTGAGTCCATTATGGTGGAGCAAAGGAACTGTCGAGA
This sequence comes from Acomys russatus, assembly GCF_903995435.1. NCBI lineage: Eukaryota > Metazoa > Chordata > Mammalia > Rodentia > Muridae > Acomys > Acomys russatus. The sequence goes on along the minus strand of NC_067141.1, from coordinate 41,068,884 downwards.
ACTCACACCTTGTTCCACAACCATATGATGCTATGAGGGTCATTCTCATTCAAACTGCCACATACTTATATCTTGAATTTCCCACTGGTACTTCATCGTTTTACCTTTGTTCTTGTCTGATGGTTCCATCCTTTCATCTTGTCTTTAAGCTCATATAGTCTGTTTTTGCCTTGATCTGTTCCATTACTGAAACCTTCTGGAGAGTGTTTCATTTGGCCTAACTATATTATTTTATTTCCATCATTTCATATTGGTTTTTATCTTTGTTGAATTCCCCTTTTCATATCATTCATCACCTTTCTTATTTTGTTAAGCTGTTTGCTTGTGGTTTTGAATATGCATAATTATTATTTTGACCTCTATATTTGGGATTTCATCTAATTTATTCCCACTAGATATTATTACTGTAAGGTTAATATTTTTAGAGGAGTTTTGTTGTGTTTCTGTTTCACGTTTCTTATGTTACTATGCTAGGGTTTATGCTTCCAGCATCAGTTTGCTGCTTGGTTTTTATATTTTCCATTAGTTACATTCTTTCACTTGGACTATTTACAATGCTCCAGTGGGGCTTAGATGTAAAGTATGTAGTTCAGAGACTGGTACTTTAGTCCAGGTATCTTAGGATACCTGGTATAAATACTACTTTATGTCTTGAATCAGGTGTCAACTGGAAGAGGAACCACAGCTGCTTAATGTTATCACAGTAAAAATGTCATACTTGTCAATTAGGGACAGGGCCCTCCTTGACTTCAGTAACTGTTGAAGCACAAACAACTAAGGATTGTGTAGTGCATACTCTGATTTTGGTTAATGAGATTAGAAGTGGGAGGAAACCCAACAGGGTAAGATAAGGATTAAGTATTATAATGCTTTGAAAAGATGATCCAGGTGGGTAAAGTAACTGGGAGAGAAAAGATGGTATTGTTATCTTCCAGAGATTATTGAGGTTGTTCCATCTCTGAAAGGTCATGATGAAAAAGTAAAAGGAGGAGGAGGAGATAAGGATGAGAGAAAGGAGATAAGACAGGAGTTAAGAGACTGGGGTTCTTGAAGCTGGGAGTGGTGGTGCACGCCATTAATCTCACCACTCAAGGAGGTAGAAGCACGCGGATCACTGAGTTCGAGGTCAGCTTGGTCTACAAAGTGAGTCAGGACAGCCAAGGATACAAAGAGAAACCCTGTCTCAAAAACACAAAACAAAACAAAACACCACCTTCCTGTAAACTGGGTGAAGAAGCATGAATAAATAACAGCCTTAAAATCTAACAGCAATAATGAAAGTGAAACTGCCAAGAGAAGTATGCAAGAATATGAATTACATGATAGGAAACAGAGTGAACGCCCATGGGGTGAATTGCTGATGCCACTGCGCTGAGCTGAAGGAAAAGTTCTCCCTGCTCTGGCTCCCAAAGTCTCCATTTGGTGCTGTCTCTGAGTCATTTTCAATAAGTACTTTTCATGGTGGATGACTTGTTCCCTAGGGAGAACTTGCCAGTGTCTGGAAGAGGGCAGGTGCAACGGTAATGCTGACCTCTTTGAGGAGATGCTCCGGAGCCTGCTAAAGTCAGCACAGGACAGCCCACTCAAGCAAAGGTCAGGACGACAAATGTGAAACCATTCTTTAAGAACCCTAATATTTCCTTGTTGTTGACACTCTGTGAACAAGTTACACTTTTTTTTCCTGGTTCATTTCAATTTTTGCTTCCTAGATGTTATATACCGTCTTAGGTGCCCCATACCTCCAACCATAAAATTAATATGTCAAAGCCCTAACACCTAGTGTCTCAGAATGCTGTTGTCATCAGAGACAGACTATTTAAAGAGGAAATTAAGTTAAACAGAAGCTAATGAGCCAATATGACTGATGCCTTTTGAAGAAGAAATCAGGGTACATAGATCCTGAAGATACACATCAAGATAAAAAGCAATCATTATGATTTGAGAGCGTCCCTCATACCTGTGTTGAAAACCTATTTTCCAGTGCAACCATGCTGACCAGTGAGCTGCTCATGAGCTCTCTGCCTTTGTGCGTAGGTGAATGAAATCATTGCCTGAGTGGGTTAGGTATCACTAGAATGGGTTCCTGGTGAAAATGAGTTCAGTCCCCTTCTTCGTCAGTGCCAGTGCTCTTTGCCTTTCCATTGTCCACTGAGGGATATATGAAGAAGGATTTGACAAAGTCCTTTGAGCAGGGCCCAGCACCATGGTTTGGACTTCCCAGCCTTTAGAGCTCTGCACTGATAAATATGTTGTTTACATATAACTAATCCTCAGTCTTTCTGTTACATCAGTCAGGATGAAATGGACTGAGCCGCATCCCAGGACACAGAGAGAAGGCAGGCCCTAGAGGAAATGAAATGGAACCTTTCTCCCAGCCATCTGGTCTCCCAAACTGTGACGTCAGAAGTAACCTCTGGGGACTCACACATACCTGGAGGCTGGATGAGGTTATCTATCTGGTGACCCACTCTAGTGCTCTCCACCTTATCCCTTGAGACAGGGTCTCGTGTAGAGCCCTCTGTCCCTGCCTCCCTCTTCCATACCTCCAGTATGAAGATTTTAGGTATGTGTGGAGCCTGATCTGGCTTTTTACCTGGGTTCTGGGGGGTTTTAACAGGGCCTTTCACATGTGCAGCGAGGTCCCTTACCTGCTGGGCTAGCTCTCCAGACTCCACTAACCACTTTAGGACAGCCACTATGGCCTTTGTCTGGCCTTCACAGAATTTTACTACTTGTTCCTTTCAATAGGTTAAAAACACAACTCAGGCCACTGTTTTAATATTTTCTTTTTGTCACCAAAGTTACAAGTAGCTTTTTGTTTTTAATTTTTTTTTTAGGTTTAGAATTTCTATTTTAGAAATAACATATGGTCAAAAATAACACTTGGTTATTATAAAAATCCACAAAATTCAGGAAATGTTACAAAGTAGAGAATACAGTCACTCATAATTTATTTTTTCGTAGTGAAAATTTCTGTTTCTACCTTTTCTTTTTGGTATCATTAAATTCATTGCTTTTTCTATAGCGATATCGAATACAGGTATTTATTTCCATATAGGCTTTGTCGGGGAGTGCTGCCTTAAATGTTTGTTTTATGTCTATTTTGTCCATGATTGCTTTGCTGTGTATATGTCTATGTACCATGTGAGTGTCCTTAGAAACCACAGAAGCATCAAGTCCTCGCAATTGGAGTTACAGATGGTTGTTAGTCACCATGTGAGTACTGGGAACCAAACCCTGGCCCTCTGGAAAAGAAGCCAGTGCTCTTAATCACTAAGCCATCTCTCTCTAGCTCAGTACACTGTTTATATTGTCCTGTTTCCTTCCCAACCAAGATTTCTGGTGAAGGCTGAACACTTATGCTTCTAGAATAAGTAATCCTCCTTGGAGACAGATGTCGGTTGTAAATGATAGAAACTTCCTGAAGTCATGCATGCATTTTGCTGGATCTCTGAAGGCCAGGGCTGAAATTATTATGGCTAGTTCCTTTTACTACAAGATCTGAAGTCCATGTATTTTTTTCTGTTCCGTATTGCAGGGAATCATTTTGCACAGACCAGTCTGTGTGATAAGAAATTGAACCAGTTTAGTTTTTAGAATCAGTGACAGGAGTGGTGAAAGAACTAAAACATAGATTATTAAACTTACCAGCTTAGTGGTCCTCAAAACAAAGAGGACTCATTGCCAAAGACATAATGCTCATCAACCTCACCGAGGGAAGTCAGGGCAGGAACTCAAACAGGGAAGGAACCTGGAGGCAGGAGCTGATGCAGAGGTCACGAGGGAGTGCTGCTTACTGGCATGGTGCTCATAGCTTGCTCGGCCTGCTTTCTTATAGAATCCAGGACTACCAGCCCAAGGATGCCACCACCCGTTGTGGGTTGGACTCTTCTCTATTAATCACTAATAAGAAAATGCCCTACAGGCTGCCCCTGCCCCTACTGGTTCATAGTCTGGAGCAAGTCTCAGCCTTCTGTGCTTCTGCTTCCTAAGGAGCAGCTCCTGCTGTAAAGCCAGTGGGAGGGTGTAGGACACTGGTGACAGTGGCTAGCACACTACACTAGCTCAGTGAGATGCACTTGTACTTGTTGCTCTCATTGTATAGTTTTTGTTGATAGTTAAAAGGTTGACTCATCATAAGCTCTCAGTACATTTTCCTTATTCGTCCCTGGACTTAGCAGTGTCTTTTCTCCAATTTTTTGCATAGTTGAACTTATTGGGCTAGATAAATATGTCCATGTTATAAAATAAGCACCGGCAACCTTTGAAGTTATCAATTGGGGTGTGGGGGTGGGGTGGAGGAAGACAGAGACCGAAACAGACAGACAGAAAGGTTGTCACCAACAACTATCCACAGGGTCCAGTGAATTTTCACCTTTTACCACATCTTCTTCTAACCCTGCATGTTTAAGAAGGAGCTAAGAATATGAGACAATAATAGAAGCCATCATATTTGGGACAACTTGTTTTTGTTTGGTGGGGGTGGGGGTGGGGGGCTGGTTACTCTCCAAAGCCTAGGATGCTCTGAAAGTCACTGTATCCTCAGGCTAATCTTGAAGTTACTATGCTCCTGCCTCAGCCTCCCAAGCAGTGAGATTACAGTTCTGCACCACTGTGGCTGGCTTAGGAACAGATTTGACAGTGTATTGCTATTTAACAAAAAGAATAGACTGTGTTATATCTTCATAGTGAATGTCACTTACACATCTATACTGTGCCTGTGTATGGTACACAAAGGGAATTGTAGTCAGCGGCAGCCAATCAGAACTGAGTGTGGTTAGCCTACACAGTTCACAGTTGTCCCTTTCCTCCTAGGCACTGTCAAAAGGGGTTTCGTTGTACTTCATTCCAGAAATAGAATTGGTGATAGATTGCGCAAGTGTGGGGCTCTGAAGTTTCTTTTTCATTTAAAATAACTTTTATTCAATTTCTGCCATGTGCCAGCTGCTTTCACAAATGCCATTCGGCTACATAATCTCTGAAAAAAAAAAAAAAAAGGCTAAGGTATGCAAATTAAAGCTGCCAAAAGAGAGAGAGGAAAAATATTTTGGTCTCTAACAGAGGTCATGTTACTCTCATATAATTTAAAATAAACTCACTTAAAATACATTAGATTTATATTTTGTTTTGGGGTTAGAGTTTAGCACTCAGTGGGGGTAGTCTTTTAGAGTATTATGCATCTAGGTTTGGATAGTTTCTTACTTACTTTTCTATTGCTGGATTAAAATGCCACAAGCAAGGCAATTTGTGGAAGAGTTTATTTAGGCTTGAAGGTTAGAGTCCATGATGGCAGAGAAAAGGCATGGCAACCGGAGTAGGAAACTAAACCTCACATGCTTAACTGCAAATAGACAGTGTGAACTTTACATTTCAAAGCCTGGCCCCACTGAAATAATGGTCTTTGCTGTAGGGGTTATTGTCGGGAGTATGACATATGATGCCCTTCTATTTTCCCACTGTTTTTTGAGACTCAGGGTCTAGCTAGGACCACCTAGTTGACTGAGCCTAGGTCTCATGCTTGTGCTCTGTAAATCAGCAGGTGAGCACGGAATGCTTTGGCCACTTTGCCTCCTGTAGTGGGAAATGGGAGTTATCTTCCATCACTGAGCCTCCACTGGATACACACAGATGCTGGCTGGCCATTCCGCAAGGATCCACTTCTCCTTTTTGTGTTTTCCTTTCTTACTTCTTAGATATCTTATATAGTGAGATCTTCATACTCTGTCATGTATGTGGCATATATCATTTCAGCACTATTCATTTTACTTATATTTTGCCTTTTAATAGCTTATAGAGATCATATATATCACACACATATATGTATGTACACACACACGCACACACACACACACACACAGAGCTCTTCTTCTTTTTCGTCCTTCTCCTCATCTCCTTTGAGGTGTTGGGACTTCAACCTGGGGCCTTGCCTATGCTGAGCAACCACTCAACCTCTAAAATGCATCATCTTAGATATTTAATGACAGAATACGACTTTTAAAATGGCTCCAACTAGTTCTTTCTCGAAAAACCTGATGTAGCTCATGTAACATTTTGTTTGTTTCTGAGACAATGTCTCACTATGTATTTCAGACTGGCTTCAACCCTTGACTCTCCTATCTCTGACTCCCAAATGCTGGGATTACAGCCTTTATCTCTTAATCTCTTAATTGAAGCACCAGTGAAGCCAAATAAATTAGAGTTAGCTGTGGAGAAAAGAGGCTTGCTACATTGTGACATCTTTTCTTGTCCTTTGTCTTGTAAGGTTATTGCACACTGAGCAATGGAGATTTCCCCATTTTCCTTCTTTTGGAAGGTACAAGTGTTAGATGTCGATTACAGGGCATGGAATCTTAGGACCCACATTGAATTTTTCCCCTATGCTGCTGGCCTAGGTTTAGATAAGATCAGACCTGAAGGCAGTGCAGTTTGAAGAGGCATTTCTTGTTTATGCCCATAGTCATATGAAACTTACAGTAAGCCATACAGGTAATTTCTGGGTGTCACTTTTTTTGCCCCTGGTTTGTTCAAGGGCTTTCAGAATGAAGAACCTCTTGCTGTTTAAGGAATCTTAGAGACATGGAGATACACGGCTAAAAAGCAAAAAAAATCAAAATCAAAACCAGAACCCATATCTAAGACAGATAGTCCTGGGTAGCTGGTTTGAATTTTAATCCCATTCAGGAGGCAAATGTAGGCAGATCTCTGAATTTGAGGCCAGCCTGGTCTGCATTGTGAGTTCCAGACAGCCAAAGCTATATATCGAGACTCTGTTTTAAACAAACAAACAACCTAAACCCCAAAACCAACCAACCAGACAAACAACAACAAAAAAAGAATAAATGTGCTTTCTCAATGATTATCTTACACACTCTCAAATAATGCGTTCTTCTTTGTTCTGAGATCAAACGTGCTTCCTGCTATAATACCCCACAATTTCTTCTTTCTGATGGGCCTTTCCTAGGACTAAAGTTTTTCCTGTTCTAGAACTCCCCTCCCCCACCCCAATACCAGGACTTACAAAGGGATGGAAAGATGTAGTTAACTCACATATGTGCCTAAGAGGAAGAAGTACGATGTTATGAGAAGTTAAATCTCTGCGCAAAGTCAGGAGGATAGACTGGGAACATGTTTTCTAAAGAACTCAGTAGGCAGATGAATCCACACTTCCTGGCTGACACTTTCCAGAACTCGGGGAGAAAAATAAATAATGCTTTAGGGTGACATTGCTTTCCAGATTTACTGCTTAAAGTTAAAATCTGTGAGGGGTCCCAGTGGGGCTTCAAAAGGTCCCTGTGCACTGTCCCCAGCTTTATTACAAAGGTCAGGACACAGTAATGGTTCCATACTCTAGTTTTGCCAGGAGAGACAGATATGGTTCCCATGGGCAGATGGCCTGTTTTGACATGTTCTTCCCGTATTGGAACAATAAACTTCTTAATATTCGATGAACAGTTTGAAGACATCATTCCTTCTCTAATACCACTGTGTAAAGTACTAAGCTGTGGTCTCTTGTTGAGCACTGTGTAGATGGAATGTGTAGGATGGCCTGATCCTGCACCCAGGAGGTAATTTGAAATGAGCCCAGGTATGCTGAAACTTCTTTTTCCTTTCCTTTCCTTTCCTTTCCTTTCCTTTCCTTTCCTTTCCTTTCCTTTCCTTTCCTTTCTTTCCACCCCTCTCCCTTCTCTTTTCCTCCCTCCCTCCCTTCCTCTGTCCCTTTGTCCTTCCCTCCCTCCCTTTCTCCTTCCCTCCCTGTCCCTCCCATTTCCTTTTCTCCCTCCAACCTCTGCCATGCAACCCCTCCTTGCTTTTCAGTGGATTATCAGTGAAGGTGTCCTGGAGGCCAAGGCTCCAGGCAGGCATGTGTGCATGCACTGCAGACAGAGTTATGCCATGAGTTAATTCCAAAATGCTTTTTTCTTCTAAGAGTTACTATAATCTCTTTATCCTACACAGAGAAAACAACTGGACTCTTTGTTGATTTGATCATTTCCTCTCTGAAAACAGGCAGGCGGGGAGGAATGGGGGAGTAGCTCAGAAGGAATTTACAAAGGAGGGCGGAGGAAATTTAATTTTAGCTTTGAAAAGTTGAAGAATGCAACTCCTCCTCCCTATGGCAAGCTCAGAGAGGTGTGTAAAGTGTGTCCTGGTTACAAGTGTGTCCCTTGATGGAGCAGCCCTGCTTAGAAGACGGATTAGCTGGGAAAGGTTGTGTGCAGAAACAACATATCCAGACTTTTTTTTTTTTTTTTAATAGTTAGCTAAAACCAAACTGATTCTCTGTGGACCAAGTACGGTACTATCACTTTGATTTCTTGTCTCTTTTGCTTCCTATCCATCCTTGTCATTTCTTTGATTTATGTATTATATAAATCCACATATATTTGAAGCATGGTGTTGTGTGTGTGTGTGTGTGTGTGTCTGGAGGCAGAGGTTGACGTTGTGTGCCTTTCTCGGCTACTCCTCACCTTAGTTTTTGAGACAGGACTCTTGTTGAATCTGAAGCCACTGACGCAGATAGGCTACTTTCTATCCTCCTCAATGCTAGTGGGCTATCGACACTGGTACCGGGGAGCTAAGCTCAGTTCTGTATGCGTGTGCAGCCAACGTTTCGATTACTGATCCATCTCTCCAGCCCCTACGACTTATTTACTCTTATAACAGGGTCTTCCCAGATGGTCTATGCTGGCCTCAAATCCATGATCTTTTTGTCTTAGCCTCTACTGAACTGCTAGTACAGAAGTGAGCCACCATGACTAATATTAGCACACAGGCGGTCCCATTAGCTGGCCTTTAAGGGGCCTAGCAACCTCTGATGTCATCACCTTCTGTCTTCAGGTGTGTGCCCGATAAAAAGGACCCCGCCAGCCTCTTATCTCTCCTTGTCTATCTCTCTCTGTTCCTCTTTCTCTCTGTCATCAGTGCCTTCTCCTTTTAATCCCCTTCCTCCTTTCCCAAAATAAATCTCCTTCATACCAGATCAGTTGCAGGCACCTTGATCATTACTATAAGACAGTCATCTCACCAGCCCTATTAGTACTTATTTAAATGTACATTTATTATAAAATTCTTCATTTATATGGTCCCAGTTTGAATGTTTGATCTCTGCTTACTTGAACAGATTTCTACCTTGCTTGTCTATGTTGTCTCTATTATTTTCTCTCTTTGCTGCCTCTTTTCTTTTTTCTTTTGGTTTTTCAAGACAGGGTTACACTGAGCCCTGGCTGTCCTGGACTCTCTTTGTAGACCAGGCTGGCCTTCAACTCACAGAGATCTTCCTGCCTTTGCCTTCTGAGTGCTGGGATTAAAGGTGTGTGCCACCATGCCAGGGTACCTCTTTTCTTACGTCAAGCTTAGTCCTAAACAAAATTGTGAAATTTCACTTCCTCAGAATCCTCCAGGTCTGGATCTGCTGTGTTCCACAGTTTCTGTTTTATAATCTTCATTGTTACTATGCTATTTTTCCATCAAGATAATAAACATTACACCTCACTTGATCTAGTATTATTTTTCTAAGATGATCTCCCTCTTAATCATTACCAAAGTGTTCAGATCAACAAATGAAACATCAAAGTGAATTTTGGGTGGAGACTTGTGTATGTTTCAGGGACTTGTCCGATGGTCCTGCTTCCTCTGTGCTTCGTGGAACATCGGAAACAGTGGGAATGAAGCTTTGAGAAACACTACTTCCTCTTTCAGGGCCTTGGGGTATTCAGAAGCTCCTGAAAGGAAGGAAATATCTGGGTAACAAATACTGAAACCGTAAAACTGAACCACGCATCCTAGCAGCTTAGAGAGGCAGGGGTGGCTGGACGCTGGAGCTGGGCTGTGTGTTTAGCTCTGTAAAGACTTGTGCCCATCGATATGTCTGACACTGAGAGACTGGTTGGACTGGTTTGTAATAGCCAAGATCTGTTGGAGTGCAGGTGCCTTCATCTTACAAAGTGGAGGCTTGGGCTGCTAATCCAGAGAACTGGCGGATGCTGCCCAGGTGCTGTGACTATCCATCCATTGGCAGGCTTGGGCTCTGATGCCAGAGAAATTGCTCCAGGCCTGTTCAATGCCCTTAGATAGTCTCCACTGACCTTCAAAACTCAGTAATACTATTATAGAAAGCCAGCCTCATCCACTCAGAGGAGAAATACCCTTCCTGCACCCTGCTCTACGAGAGCTATCACCACACTGCGTTGCAATGGATCTCTCATCTGACTTTCTCTTTGGCTCACTGTAGAAGAAAGAGGCAGATCATGCTCTTAGATTATCCACTGAGCTGAACACATCTATAGCACAGAGTTGATGCCCAGCAAATGCTTCTTTAATGAATCAATACAAAAATAATATCACTTAGTAAAGCAGACAATGTAAAACTTATGCTATTCCAAGTCTAGACCCCAGAAGAAGCTTCTGGCGACGACATAAAAAATCGTCTTTGAACTTAGGTTGTGTTTGAAGGCTTCGGCATTAACGGAAACCAACAAGGTTATACAGCAGTATTATTAAGGGCTGGAAGGGAAGGAGGACAGAGAGGCTGACTCACTCCTTTGAGCTGACAAAGTGTACAAATCACTCCAGACAATGGGGAGAAACAATGCACCCACTCATGGAAATGGGCGAGACAAAAGGGGTCTGAGCAGATGCCCTCCCTCTGGTCCTGACCTTGCCCTGTGTCTCCATCTGTGTATCTTGTGACCTTTAGGCTGGGGGCCTCCACCTTCTTTAGGAAAATACAGCCAGAGCAGACACACTGGGGCAGGTTCTGGCATGCACTGTTGTATGTGAGCCATGGGGGGGGGGAGAGGGCAGGGGGGAGGGCTTACAATAGAATGCAAAGGGCCAAGTTGACTTGGAAGGGAGATGGCTTGGGAGGGATGATTTCTTACTTATAAGTAAGTGACTTTCCTATATTATTTGACTTTTTAAAGTCTTCTGCATGAATTCCTTTGATAACACAATGAAACCCAACTACCAGTTGGGTGGAGGTAGCAGGCCGAGCAGTGGGAAGAGTGGCTGAGTAATAGCTGTCCTGTGAAGAAAGGCTACATTCAGGTCTACCCTGGTTCCTGAGGCTCTGATAGCATGATCTGGGCCAGGGAGAGGAAAGCTCGCTCAGCTAAAACACTGGGGTTACAGGTGTGTGCCACTGGTCAAAGTCTACAACATGGAACCACTCCTTTCCTCTCCAGATAGATGATTTGCTTTTACCAAACATCATCTCTACACTCCACTCTGCTCAGGGTAGGTGCAGAGCCAGTCCCAGAGAACCTTCTAAAAAGAAAATGACTTATTTAGGTGGTTTATCATCCTCTTCAATAAAGTGCTATTTTCCAGGTTTCTGCTCCTTCCCTTGTTTCTCCCCAAAATGGCGTCTGGATGGGAGGTTCAGTTCATCACAGTGTGGTGGAGAGGACACATGGCTCCTCTCCCTGGTGTCTGTGTTGGTCAAGAGTCTTCGGAGGAACCAAGCTAAAAAATAGAAAAATTGGAATAGAGGAGAATAGGAGGGAGTAGATTAGAACAGAACAGAAGACTCACATAGAATAAAACAGAATAGGATAGGATAGGGTGGGATATGGTAGAACGTATTAAGTTGACTCGTGTGGTCACAGATGCTGAAAAGTTCTGTGCTGCCTGCCTGCGAGCTGCATCATCAGACGTTGCTGCTGTTCTAGGAAACTGGAGGCAAGAGCTGAAACATAGGCCACTGAGGAATGCTGCTTACAGGCTTGCTCCCACCGGCATGCTCACTGGCTCATTTAGTAGGGGGCATATTCTCAATTGAGGAAACCTTCCCAAATAACTAGCATTTATCAGGTTGACAAAAATTAATAAATGAATGAATAAATGAATAAATACATAAACAAATAACCAGAACACCCAGACATTTTAGATGAACTTGTTGGAGCCCCGAGAGCCCCCAGAAAGGTATTAACGCAGGTCTCAGAGTCAAAAGGCTGAAAACCCTGGAGTGTAACACTACAGATAGCCATCATTACAGATAGCATGGAGGAATTGTTGGCTATTCTATTAGTGCTGACTCAAGTGGCAGGAAAAGGCTTCCCTGTCCTGGACTCCCTTTGTAAACTTTGTATACTCTGTAAACTTTGTAAGCCTCCAAGGCAGGAAAGCGAACAGGGACCAGACTGAGGGGTCCCAGTAGGCCGGCTCTTACCCAGCCCTTTCTAACTGTCATATCAGCAGAACTATCACAAAGGTCATCTCCCGCCCCTCAATGGGGCCCTTCCCAGAGCATGCTAATTTTAGGTGAAAAAAATATGAACAAAAAGCCACCAATCCCTGAGTAGGAAAACACACCAGTCCCTGAGTTCCTCCAAGCTCAGGACTTGAAATTCCACCAATCCTCACCCTGAAAGTCTCTGCCCTAGCAAGCTTAACCCGCTAAGACATTCCTAAATAAAGGCTGTGTCTGCTCAGTTCCTTGCTGTCCTGTCACAGGAGCAGAGGCAGCCAACCCTGGATTCATCCCTTCACCCCTGGACTCTCCCAAGAAATCTCTTTTCTGAGATTTTCTTTTCCTTTTTTCTTATTTTATTTATTTATTTAGTTAGTTTTTTGAGACAGGGTTTCTCTGTGTAGCCCTGCCTGTCCTGGCCTCTGTCAGCCTGCCTCTTAATTCCAAGTTCTGGGAATAAAGGCATGTGCAACCACCGATAAAAAGTGAAGAAAGGAAGAAGTGGAGTGAGCCTGAGGCTCCTGAGCTCCTGAGCTCACCTGGAGGTACCTGCCCCTGGAAGCTGCAACACCTCTGCTGAGGAGGTTTCCTCTCAGAGCTGTGTGGTTCCTGGGCTTCCTTCCATCTGAGCAGGAAGGCCAACAGGAAGGGTCTCACGTCCTCAAATGTTCCCTACTATCTGGGTTCTGGAAAATGGCATCTCTCATGTCCAAGGTGGTTCTTTCCTCTCAATTTGCTAACCTGTGTATCAGTTTTACCAGTAAATCCCTGAGATACATCCGGAAGTGTGCTTTCCCTGGATGCTGGGCATGCTAGTGTACATGACACTGAACATAGGCTCATAGAGAGTGGCACTATTAGGAGGCATGGCCTTGTTAGAGTAGGTGTGATCTTCTTGGAGGAAGTGTGTCACTGGGGATGAGCTTTAAGGCTTCAGATGCTCAAGCCAGGCCCAGGGTCTCTCTTCCTACCACCTGCTGACTCAGATGTATATTTCTGAGCTTCCTCTTCGACACCATGTCTACCTCTGCACTGCCATGCTTCCCACCATGATGATAATGGACTAAAGTTTGGAAATGTAAATCAGCCCCAATTAAATGCTTTCCTTTGTAAGAATTGCCATGATCGTGCCATCTCTTCACAGCAATAAAACCTTTAAAAAATTATTTCTTGCTACAGCTACTTTAGTAGTATTTTTGGCCCTTTCCTATGTATTTTATGGCTTTCTCATTTGGATTTTTGTTTTTCCTAGGGTTTGCAATTCCCTTTATTTTTCTCCCATATTAAAGATTTATTTTAGTGCATCCAGTATTCCAGGAACCAAATATATATATTTTGCATATTATTTTTAGTTATGCATATATATGTATGTCTCCATGTGTGTGAGTGCACATGAGTGCAGATTCCCCTGAGGGCCAGAAGTGTCTGACCTTCCTGGAGTAAGCTGGAATTACAGGTGGTTGTGAGCCTCCCAGTGTGAGTGCACCCAGTTTCTCCTAGATGACTTAAGAACTCCAAATTTCATATTTTTTCAAATTTCCTTAGTTTTCCCCAATAGCAGTTTTCTGGAATACCATCCTACATTTATTTAGCTGGGCTCCTCTTGCTGGGATCTTTATTCAGACTCCTTTTGTTTGAGTGACCTTAACAGATTCGTGTAGTACCAGTGAGGTACTCTTTAGATTACTCCTCAGAAGAAATGTGTGTCTGGTATCTTTTCTCATGACTAGAATGTCACTGTGGATTTCTGGGAGGAGGGTCACAAGAGGCCCAGTGCCACACTCATCAACAGTGTCTACTCTGACCGTGCCATCCCTGTGGATGTGAACTTGGTCAGCTGACTGAGGGAGTTTCTCAGATTCTGCACAGTCATGTTTCTATTTCACTCCTTTTGCACTCTTTTGGGAAAGGTCATTATATGTGATGGGAATCATGTTTCACCTCTTCAAAGGCAGAGGAACTATGTAAGTTATTTCAAATTCTCTAGCATATTTTTCTCTTCTTTCTCCTTTATTTATCTAGTTATTTATGGTCATACAGACTCATAAATATTTATTTTTTACTTTGGTTTTAATCAAACATTACTTTATTTTGTTTCTGGAATTACTCCAGTCTTGACAACTTGGGCCATCTTTCCTTTGGCTGCTTTCTTCCTTTAAGACACCTCCAATATTGTGGCTTTATGCTTTCTAATTAATTCTTCTGTACTTTTTAAAAGTCTGGGATCATCTATCTATCTAACTATCTATCTATCTATCTATCTATCTATCAATCTATCTATCTACCTACCTACCTATGTATACATATGACTCTTTTTGATTCTTACCTATATCTCTAACTAGACCTTTCTCAATTTTATGATTGAAAAATATTACAGACCAAGAACTGAGTTCTGGGTGTGCTTGCTGCTACTAAAATGCTTTTGCTTCTTGGTACTGTCAGTGGATAGAGTGAAAAAAGCCAGGCATGTAATTTATCAAATCAATATATAACAATGAGCTAACTATAGATGTAGCATTCTATAGTAGCTAAAGATGAGTTCATACTGTTACCTCCAATTCTAATCCATCATCGCATGAGTCACTCTAGCTGACCTCTTTTTTGCCTATAAACTCTCAGTCTACTGGTGAAAAAATTCACAGTGTGTTCACCATTTCCTATCATTTACTTGATTGTTTTAGGCCAGCAGAGTTAAATCATATTGAAACCATTAACTGTTACCCTCACAGGAAAGCTGGAGTTCAACTAGAGCTCAATTCAGGTACTGTTAGTCTTACAAAGGCCACTCAATTCCAGTATAACTTAGGGAAGCAACCATCCACCTTCCAATGAGGTTGTTTCATATATTTATAGATGGTCCTGTCACCATCTAAATTCATCCTGGGATCCTCAGCATCAGAATTTTCTTGATGAATTTTTAACATTCTCTCTCAAAAGTTACATTGCTGTTTATTTTCTGCTACCAAATTTTATTAGATTTTATTTTTTCTGAGTTTTTTTAAACCATCTTATTCTTTCCAATAGATTATAAGCATTTGTATCTCTAGCTATGAAAATAATTTTTCTCATGTCTATAATCTCAGCACTCTAGAAAAACAAGATGGAAGGATTATGAATTCAAAACCAGCCTAGGAAATATAATGAGAAAAAAAATGGTTTAAAAGATACAATTGGATCCCTCTGGCTAGGTTCTCAACCTGTTGCATGCCACAAGATTATATCTCTCCTCACACAGTGGCAAAAGACTGGGAAGATGAGAAGAGAATGTGCTGTGGGGGAAAGCATGGCACACTGGAGATGTGGATATTCCAGTTTACACCTCAAGACTATGAAAACAAAACAGTGCAAAAATCAGACCAACCAAGCACAAACACCCTCTTCCAGGGACATTATTTATATCTTTCAAAGTTTCTTTTTCTTCACATTAGTCTGCTTTCTTCACATTTTCTGGAGACCATTATTCAAAATCAGGTTGTTTCACATGATTGGTAATCCTTGCTTCCTGTTCAGAGTTCAGGAGTGGAGAATTCAGCCTCAGACTGGAGGCTGCGAGGAAAGGAATGGGTCATGCTGCTTCCGAGTTCCCTTGGAGGGCAGTTTGGGGAAGGCTTCACATGCCTCCTTGGGCACCAACCATACGAGTGGTACATGTACACACATGCAGGCAAAACACCCCTATGTAAAATGAATAAATCTAATAAAAACATTTAAAAATTCTATCATATTAGGTCCTGCCACAGGGCATGGCTGGCACACCCTGCCCTCTACTTAGGAGCAGGGCTTCCCCTCTCTCAGAGTCCCTTCCCTATATAATCTAGACATTTTGGTTCCTTCCTGCCTTTTCCTCCTTCCTGCTCTCTCTCGCCTTCCCTTCTCCTTCCTTCCCCCCTCTCCTCTGCTCTCCTATCTCTCTCTTTTTGTATCTCTCCATCTTTCCTGGTCTCTCTTCTCTCTCTGCATGCACCTCTCTCTCCCTATTCCCACCTTTCCCAGGATGCTCCCAATAGACCTGCAATTATATAATATAGCTTCATCTTGCCATTAGCTCATTCCGTTTTTATCATCATCTATCTTTCTGTCATACTTTGCTTTATCATGGTTTTGCTTAGGGTTCTGGTGGCAGCACTTTTTTTTTTTTCTTATGCTTTTATTGTTTTCAAAAGTTTGGAAAAAAGAGTGTACAGATGTTAGCCTAACCTAGGGTGCCACATTAATACTTTTTAATGTTTCTTATTACCATCATAGTTAATATTTAAGAAATATTTGTTCAGTTAAAGCTCACAGACAGTTTATAATTTTTCCTGTGCTGAACATTGAAGTTGGCAAAACAGTAACAGTAAACTGAAGGTATTCTGTGGCATGCCACAGCTCTCCCATTCTGGTTTTCCAACTTAACCACGAACAAAGACATTCTTTGAGACTGGACCCTTTGTTTTTACTTTGGAATAAGCCCCAGGGAAGAGCAACTAAACACATTTATTATGCCTTGTAAATCAGCAATAGTAAAAGCAGCATTATCTATTACCACTCAAAGTGTTGGGAGGATGGGGCTCGGCTGGAGTCCTGGCCTCTCCTTGTATGGTTCCGGGTTAAAAATCCTTGATGACGTTAAACATTAACTTTTCCAATAGATGGTCATTCATGCAGCATTGCTCCCATACCCTAGGTATATTGAGCTGAACAGTCCTGGATTAAAGCTTTTGCTATGGGATACAACGAGCTAAGGTGGATTAAAATGTCCTCTTTGTCTTCATAGAACGCAGCGGACTATGCTGTTTAAATGTCATCTGCTCATGTGATGACATAATGCTGGGTGAAAAATGGGTTTAATTTTGGCACTGCCACTTCTGGGTGTATGATACCTTGCTTCTGACTCCCATTTTCCCGCTCACTAACAGTAGGGCTAACACTTACTTGTGTGGGAGTGACATCCGGGCATCCTGGCAGGCCTCTCTGGCTGGTGCAAATGCATGCAGCACTTCTACAGATAGTGTGTCAGTTCTTTAAAGAAGCACCTACCGGGCCAAGATATTTATGGACGCCAAAGCACTTCTTTGCATAAATAATGGCCATGGAGGCTCATGTTCTTTGTTCCCCAAACATCTGACTGCTCATCCCGTGAGGTTATTAAGTTTAGGAGGTTGTGGACATGTGGCTGCCTAAACATTCACATCTCTCAAAGGTGCCAGGAATTTTTCTTAGAGAATTTCTTTTGTGATGTCAGGGGTCTCAGGCATCTTAAAGGATGTTAGTCCCAGCCATTTAGAGGGCAACCCACCTGAGCTTCTCTTGTCTGTTCTGGGCTTGGATGTCTGACACTGAAGAGATTTAATACCTGTTATCAGTGACAGTCCTTTTGGAGGACAGACAGGCTCAAAGCCATTCTCAAGGATTTTTCTTTTATTTCTAAAACACCTTTTGACCACTGGAAAGGCAGCTGAACTTGCCTTTTGTTTCTTTTAGTGAGTTCACAGCAGAACTGAGGAGGGAAAGGGATTCTCAGCTAAGGCCTTTTCTTTTCTTTCTTTTTTTCCTTCTACTTGAAAGACTCTATTGTTCCACCTCCAGTTACTGCCCTGGACAAAGTTACAAAAGATCAAGGGAGAGGGAGAGAGAGAGAGAGAGAGAGAGAGAGAGAGAGAGAGAGAGAGAGAGAGAGAGAGAGAGAGAGAGAGAGAGAGAGAGAGAGGCAGAGAGAGAGACAGAGAGAGACAGAGAGAGAGAGAGAGACAGAGAGAGAGAGACACACACACAGAGAGAGAGAGAGAGACAGAGAGAGAGAGACAGAGAGAAGGCTGCCACTTTTGTGTTCTCAGGCTGGCATGCTGTGGCCACATTGGCTACTATAGATAGGTGAAAGCAGATACCAGCCATATTCCTGAGTCTAATGGCTTGATCACAACTACGTTCACGTGGCTTGTGCTCAAGGCACTCAGGAGTGAAGGCTTTCCTTGCCTTAAACTGACTTTAGAAACACACAGTACCCTAGCTGGCTGGCAGCTGTGACTGGATTTAATTAGGGTAAGTGGAAAATGGATCAGCTGTTTCGCTTCTTTCACTATTCAATCTCCAGCCTGCTTTTTTATTTGTGGACTATTTTTTTTTCCTCGGAGATAAAACTGCAAATCAAGTGAAATGAAGCGAGACTATGTACTTAGATGCTTGGATGTATTTATTTATTGATGCCGTTTGGTTTCGTATTTTTAGTCTTAATTAAAAATTATTCTTTTTTATTTGAATTAATTAGCTTCTTATTGGAGGCAGGGGCACGTGTGTGCCACACAGTGCATGATCAGGGGATAACTTTGGGAGTCCCTGTTCCATTTCTACCTCAAGGCTCTCTCTTCTTTCTACAGAGCTGAGTACTCCAGGCCATCTGGCCCATGCGCTTCTGTGCAGTTTTTCAGATTCCTATATCACTGTAAGGCAGCTGGGATTACAGGCATATGTGCTACCACCATCAAACTGTTTACCTGGGCTTCAGGGGCTGGACTTGGGGTCAAGTTTGTGTGGCAAGTACTTTTACCCACTGACCTACCTGTCTATCTAACTGGCCTTAGCCGCACCCTCCCCCTCTGTCTCTCTGTCTCTCTCTCACCCTCCCTCTCCCTCCCCGCCCCCTCTCTCATTTGTAGAGCCTCACTGTGTAATCCAGGATGATTTTAAATCATAATCTTTCAGCCTCAGACTCCAGAGTGTTGAGATTATAGACACGGCACCCCATGCCTGTCTTTCATACTGTTGTTTGTTTGTTTTTTCACTGCTTTTTGGTTGTCGGTTGGTTGATTTCTTGATAGAGGCTCTTACATTATAACTCAGACTGGATTTGTACTTGATGTATATAGCCTAAGTGGCCTTGTACTCACAATAGTCCTCCTGCCTCAGCCTCCCAATGGCTGGGACTATAGCTTGGTCTACATGGATAAAGTGACTTAACTCACCTATTTTTCTCCAGCTCTTCCGTAAATGCACGGCAGAGGAGGCCTTTTCTCTCCTGTGGAAACAGATGTTTTACTTAGAGGCTTTCAAATGAAAAGTCACTAGTTTTGAAAATCATGCCAGCAATGACTTAAAGTTGGTGTTACAGTGCTTTTGGAAACATGGAAACTCAGGACCAAACTTTTCCCCTTTTTGTGACCCATTCCATGAAGACTCAAATTTGGTCACTGATCAGAAAATTAGAAAATATTTGCAAGAGGAATGGGGTGCATGAAATACTATACTGGAAAAATAAACAAGAAGCCAATCTTGCAGCTAACTTTTCCTAATATTTTGCCAAAATGCCCAAGATCATTGATAATTACACTTAGTTTGGAGATAATACGATGTTAACCATAAAACAGGTCAGAAACTTTGCAAAAAGTACAAGTTTTCTATAGTGTACCCTCATGCATATTTATAGAGGTGGGTCATAACATGATAAGCTCTCAAAAGTAGACTCAGGAATTAGAACCAGATCCTACATTCTCTTAAATTGTTTCTCTTTCTGCTAGGAGAGTGAGCTAGTGTTAAACCTCATGTGCTATGGTGAGAAGCAGTGAGAGGTGAAAGTCCCCAGTGGAGAGCATCGTGACCCCGTCCTTCTGGACACCCTCACCCTGACTGCGATGATCAGGCTGGCACCATCTTGAGTCACTTGGGCTTTGTGCTGGCTGACATATCTAACACTTTTGTGTCTTTCTGTTTTCTTTCTTTTTTAAAAATAATTATTTTAAATTTTATTTACATTGGTGTTCTGCCTCCATGTATGTCTGTGTGAGGGTCACAGATACCCGAAAACTGGAATTACAGACAGTTGTGAACTGCCATGTGGATGCTGGGATATGACCATGGGTTCTTTGGAAGAACAGCCAGTGCTTTTCACTGCTGAGCCATCTCTCCAGGCCTATCTTTTTGTTTTCTTAAAGATATATTTTTTTCCCCTGTAGTTTACTATTAAATACAGTGCTCAGATTCTCTACAGTTCTGGATGTGAGCCACTCTTCATCCTTGTTCCTTGTCCTTTTAACTGGCTTCATTCTCCCCCAGAGCCTCCCTTACCATCCCCACCGACCCCCTAATGCATCTAACACAGGCTCCTCATCAATAAAGGAGAATCATCTCAGATTCCCAAAGAACAGCTCTAGCTTGGACCTTGGACACACAGATTCCTCCTGTCAAAGTTGATCTCTTCTCTCAAATGTCTTTGCCTCACTGTGGTCCTTCTTTCATCTAAGACCAATCACCTACCCCAGAAACTCCTAAAAACAAAACAAAACAAAATGTAAATCATATAAACAAGAGTCAGCGGTGTTTTTTTTTCACCCAAGTCCGTTTATGCTTGTTGTATTTTCTATTTAATATATAAAGTATTAACTAGTATAAACCCCCCCCCCAAAAAAAGAAATGAAAAAGATTTATTTTAGGAGAATTAATAAACACTTTGGGTAGAATCTGTGAGAGAGTACGGTGTAACAAAGTACAAAGAAGACTTCATAAAATGAGATATCAAAATATTCATAAGTATGCGGAGCGGTTTAGCATTATGCTTCTCACCAGATGACCATACCTTCTTGGTCCATTACAAAAGTGGAAACTGGAGACCAATGGTGATCTTTTATGAAAGAAAGCAGCAGTACCAATCAGACTGGACAGGATGCCCTGCAACCAAGACAGGCTAATGATTCCTCAGGGAAATGATTGGTACCTAAATAAGTTACTTAGATGGACATTTGTAATTTCTTTCCTCACTTTCACTCTGTTAACCGACTCATTCCCAGGCCGCATCACATCGCCTTATAGGAGTTTTGCACTGATTTGTCAGAGGTCAGCGCTGGACTGTTCTGCTAACACCGTGCTCAGGCATACAGTGACTGGGACTCTGTGAACTTTGTTTAACCATGCATTTGAGGCATTGATATATATCCAAAGGCTAATTAGAGTATAAGATAATAACTCAGGCTCTGGGCTTGAATCCTACTTCTATTTCTGACTGATATCATGCATACAATCATACAACTTCTAATACTGAAACTTAGAATAATAACAATGCTAGTTCCTTAAGACTAAGAGGATCAACTGTTCATAAAACAAAGCAAAAGGTAGGGTCTTTATATTTCCCTTTGAAAGATTTTATTTAAGTAATTCTATTTCCCAATCACTTAATACAATGACGGGCTATGGAAATTGTTGGGTGAAAAAGATTGAACTTTGTGCCCCCTTTGGGGGTAGCTAAGGCAAATTGAAGAGAACCCAGGGACAATAGAGTCCTGTAATTAGATTATGCGGTGGCCAGAGGTCAAAATCCAGGAGCAAGCTGCACTTTCAGTCAAGGGTCAGTGATCAAGCCCTGCCTGAGCTGGCTCTTGTTTGCTGTGAAGTCTCGAAGGCATCCAAGGAGAAAAGCAGAGGAGAAAAGCTCATGCCACAAGACGTGGGCCATGTTCCTGGATCGCAGGCGGCAAGATCTGTGTTGTTGCAGCTTTTTCTCCAAGGCTCAGAGAATGAGCCTCTAAAGGCTAAGTCGCATCTGCATTCCTGTCTTCAAACTCCTAGAAAGGCTTAGGAGCCAAACTTCCAGCAAAGGGTCCGAGAATCTGCAGTTCCCAGAGCCCTCACCCACTTTCCTCCAGCTCCCACCGGCCTTCTTTAAACTCTTAATTTTTAAAAATTTGTTTTACATTTGCTTATTTATCGGGGGTGGGGGGGTAGGGGTTGGGGAGGCAGCGTGCATCTGTTGAGGCTCATAGGACAACTTGTAGGGGTCAGTTCTCTCTTTAGCCGTGTGGGTCCTGGGAACCAAACTTTGGTGCTGTCAGGCTTGGAAGTGAGCGTCTTCATCCAACTTGGCCAGCTCTCTAACTCGTCCCTGGTTTGGTTTTCTCTCATCCTTTCTTTTTATCTAAAGAGTTATTGTTTTTATTTGATGAGTATGGGTGTTTTGTCTGCATGCGTGTCTGTGCATCTTGTGTGTGTAGACCCCATGGAGGTCAGAGGGGGGCACTGGGTCCCATGCAGTTGGAGTTACTAATGGTTGGGAGCTGCTATGAAGGTGCTGGGAACTGAACCTGGGTGCTGGGTCCACTGTAAGAGTAACAAGGACTCTTAACTGTTGAGCCATCTCTCCACCCTCTCACTGGTGTATATACGGACAGTATCTTGTCCGGTGTCTCCAGAAGGCTCTAACACCCATAGCTTCTTGTCCTTGTCTAAACTCTCGGCTCCACTCTCACGTTCCCAGTGAAGCCTACCCCTGTCTCCACCCACATCCAAACTCTGCCGAGCTGGCTTCTCTTTTTTTAATGCTATATGAGTTAGTAATTTAGTTGTCTTACCTGCCTATGCTAGACTGTAAGTTTTACGAGGGCAGAGAACCTTCGCTATCTTGTTCATTAATGTGTCTAGGAGCCTGAGAGAGTTCTTGGCACGTGAGCCCACTAAACGTCCGAAGGAACAACAGAAGCACCAAGGCCAACCCGGACAGTCTGAAGTATTCTTGGCCCCTGGCTAAACACTTGCTGACTGAGAGCAATGAACTGTTCAGAACAGCACAGCACAGCACAGTTTTGTGACTTCAGCTGGCTTGACAGTCTCCCCTTTCCCTAAGTCATGGTATTTTCTCAACTTTATTGCCTTAGATTCGGGCTTACTCGGGCAAAGAAAGCTAGGGAACCATGGCTAAGGCCTAGATGTTCCAGATAATAAAAATGTCTGATTCAGTTTTGTGACATACAGGCAATTAACTAAAAAGCCTCCTCCCTCTCTCCTTTCTTGTCTCTAGTTGGATTTAATGATTACCCCGTGATTCAGCAATTATTACTTTTCTTTGATTCTTTCAACTTTTGTAGCTTCTGACCTTCTCCTCCGTGGATTCATTTCTGTCATTAACTATTTGCTCCCCTCTATGTTTCTCTTTTTTTTTTTTAAACTTAATTATGACTTAAATGTTTCCAGCTTTCATAAAGTGCTGGTGTTTTTTATACATAAGTACTAATTATAAAATTATTTAGATTAATTTGGGGCCATGTATTATCTACGCAGGTCTGACTGACATGTGTCTGATATGGTTTCACTAATCTTCACTCCAACCTTGAAGGATGGAATTTTGGACTGAGTAAATTGATTACAATCTGTACAATATGCATGCAGTCTTTGCACCAGCCCCATAAGGATCATGGGAATGAAATGGTGATGGAGTCCTGCATTATATTCCAGGTGACCTACAGACAACCAGTATCTTTTTTAAAAATATATTTTATTAATGTTTTCATATTACATCTAAATGGTTATCCCATCCCTTGTATCCTCCCATTCCTCCCTCCCTCCCATTTTCTCCTTACTCCCCTCCCCTATGACTGTGACTGAGGGGGACTTCCTCCCCCTGTATATTCTCATAGGGTATCAAGTCTCTTCTTGGTAGCCTGCTATCCTTCCTCTGAGTGCCACCAGGCCTCCCCATCCAGGGGACACGGTCAAATATGGGGCACCAGAGTTTGCGTGAAAGTCAGACCTCATTCTCCACTCAGCTGTGGAGAATGTCCTGTCCATTGGCTAGATCTGGGTAGGGGTTTGAAGTTTACTGCACGTATTGTCTTTGGCTGGTGCCATAGTTTGAACAGGACCCCTGGGCCCAGATCTGCCCGTCATAATGTTCTTCTTGTAGGTTTCTAGGACCCTGTGGATCCTTCTAGTTGATAACCAGTATTTTAATTAACCTTGATGGTGAAACTTCTGGCACTCTAGTCCCAAACACTAGTTATCAACTAGAGCATGCCTTGGAGTTTATGGTGTAGTGGACTCACATTGCCAGTGCGTGCCAAGGCCATTGTTACACAGCTTTATAGTGACAACTCACTGAGTTCTGGAGCATTTGACATGTGTTATGTGGGCCAAAACAAGCAAGCTCTACCTGTAGCTTCTACCCCATAGATGTTCAGACACTGGTCAAGGCCTTTGTTCATTTATATAGGAAAGATTATTAAGGTCTTTTTTGGCTCTATGTCAGATTTTTTTTTTTGAGGCAGGGTTTCTCTGTGTAGCCATGACTGTCCTGTTCTGAAACTCACTGCATAGACCAGGCTGGTTTCAAACTCAGAGTTCAGCCTATGCTTGGCTCAGATTAATTTTTGAAGGAATACAAGACCAATTAATTTGGTCAGTTTATCCAGGAACAAAGAATAAAGAGAGTGTCAGAATGACTAAAGACAAATGTTTGAACATGTTTGAAATGTTTGAACACAATAATATTAGCTTTCCTTAATTTTTTTCTTTTTTTTCAAGTAAAAGTAAGTAGTATGACTTAAAATCAGATAAACAAAAATTCAGATGGCAAAATGAATCAATAATCTTGAGGATTTGACTAACTACGGCTCTTGAGCCAAAATCTTTCTGCTTCCTATTTTAGTAAATAAAGTTTTATTGGACTGTAGCCCTGTGTACTCTTTTACTTATGACTTTGAGTGCCTCTACACAAGGGCAACCGAGCAGTCTCAATGGAGCTAGATGTAACAACACCAAAGCATTTACTATTGGCTTTTTTTTTTTTTTTTTTTTTTTTTTTTTTACAGGAAAATGCCTTGGATTCCAGCTGGATAACTAACTATTCTAAACTATTCTATTTATTTTTATATAAAATGATGAGTTCATTCAATATTACTAATTATCTGTGAAACACGTAAATGATTATTTCCCAGTTGGACTGGGAAAATGATTGCAGAGCTTTAGGTGTAATACTACTGTTTTAGTTAGGGTTGCTGGTGTTAGAATGAAACCCCGTGGCCAAAGAGCAAACTGGGAGCAAAGGGTTTATTGAGCTTCCCCCTTGCATGTTCTGGCCTATCACTGAAGGAAGACAACACAGGAACTGGAGCAGGGCAGGAACCTGAAGGCAGGTGCTGAAGCAGAGGGAGCGGAGGGGTCCTGTTTAGCAGCTTGCTCCATGTGCTTTGCCCAGACTGCTTTCTTATAACACCCAGGACCACCAGCCACCCACAACAGGACGGGCCCTCCCCCATCAATCACTAATTAAGAAAATTCTCTACAGAATTGCCCACAGCCTGATCTTACGGAGGCATTTTCTTAACTGAGGTTTCTTCCTCTCAGGTGACTATAGTTTGTGCCAAGTCGACACCACTCTAGCAAGCACAACTACTGTATAGAGAGGAGAAGTGAGCGTCACTAATGTTTAATGTTTACATTGCCAGTAGTCTCTGCACAAATGTACCATCAAACGAGTTATTGCAAGAATCTTAAAGAAGGAGTAGAAATTACCTAGCCTCAGACAACTAGATACGGAGTTCTTGGTTTCTTGATTTGGGTGTGTTGACACTCACTGAAGTTTTCATGTACTTAGTTAAATGGCTTGGGAATGTCACTGTCCACTTCACAGAATGGACTACAAGCACGCCTGTAAAAATATTTAAGGTTGATGATAATAATTCATGCACTGCTTAATAATAAAACACGGTGGAGGCATGCAGGAACAGCGGTGCACACCTGTAATCCCAGCACCGGGGAGGCAGAGGCAGGCAGACGTCTATGAATTCAAGGCCAGCCTGGTCTACAAAGTGAGTACAGGACAGCCAAGGCTACACAGAGGAACTTTGTCTCAAAAAAAAAAAAAAAAAAAAAAAAAAAAAAAAAAAGAAGAAGAAGAAGAAAAGAAAAGAATACAAAACAGTGGAGGTAATATTCCTTATACCCCTTTGAGACTGGTCCTCAGCTGTAAAGGAGAGCTAAAAGATGGATTATAATATTCTAGTGAGTTGTAGAATAGTCACAATATTATCTGTGGTACAGATTCCCATCCTCTGTCATTGTAGACTCCATTCTGGTTGAATACTTTGTTGAATTTCAATAATTTTTACATAATTAGAAAGATATTTTTAAAGAGAACTATTGTTTGTAGATAAAAATGAGATTCTTTAATGTTCAACATCCATCCACGTATCTTCAGGAATTAACTTTCCAGCTGTGACAATTGTTAAAAGTTAAGAACAGAAATAATGAGCATAGTGACAGACTGAATCACAAGGATTTTAAAATATAATTTAACTACAGGAAATCTACAGTGTTTGCATAAACCGCAAGAGTGTTAAGGAGCTTTTAACACAAGAAGAGGGAATGTCAGGTGGCTCATGGTTTAGAACACTCACTGCTGTTACAGAGGACTGGGCTTGGTTCCCAGCACACATGTGGCAGCTCACAACTATCTGTAGCTCCAGTTCCTGGAGCTCAGATACTCCCTTCTTGCCTTCAAAAGCACCAGAGACTCAAGTGATGTATACACCTGCATGCAAATACCCATACATATGAAACAATTTTTAAAAAAATTAAAAATATAGGAGATATCTTTGTAAATTAGAAGATAATGAAAATTGAAAGGACTGCTATTTGCTATTACTATATCAATTTTCTTAAATCTACTTTTGGGCCAGTAAAGAAATTTGCCACCAAGTCTGACAATCTAGCTCTCATTTGGTAGAAACAGATGATTGGTTCCCATAGTTGCCCTGTATGTCATATGCAACACACACGCACACACACACACACACACACACACACACACATACACAATTTTGCATGACTTTGTTTCCTAAGGTTTTAATTATTCATAGTGAATTTAGTTTGAGGCAGTAACTAAAAATGTGTTAATTCCGTGGTCTTCTGAGTAGAACAGAAGGATCTCATGCCATCCCATTTGCTCTGCCAAGTTTGCCCACCACCTCTAGGCTAGCAGATCGCTGTTTGTGTGACACAAGCCTGTTTTTTCCTTAGAAGCCATGCAAGCACCAGATCACCTGGCATCACAGTTCTTGTGTTTGAGGAACCATTGTGCAACCATGTCACATCATGTCACGATACCTGTGTCATTGTCTCGTCTTGTCCCACAGGCACGTGCCACTCATATCATTACAGGGGATGATAGAACAGTGCGGCATACGTTACTTTTGAGATGTGGATGACATTCATGCAAAGTTTTGTATAATATGCTCTTATAATTGTTTCATGAGTTATTATGACTTTCTCTCTATGCCTAATTCATACATTGAACTTTATGATAGATATGTTGTGTATCATAGAAGAAGCATAGTCTCTAGTTGGGAACTATTGTGGTTTCAGGAGTCCTTCCAATAAGGGAGGCTTTATAGTCTATGGTTTGACCTCTCCAAGGTCATTCTCACTGAAATATTTTCTCCAGTCTTGTAGCAACCATGATCTCCCACAGTAGTACTGGATGGCCAATGCTTTCTTCAATCCTTCTTTGTTAAGCAATAGGAATTCTTCTAAGGGGTTCTCTCTCTCTCTCTCTCTCTCTCTGATTTTTCATTTTGAGTTGGTTTAGGAAGAAATCAGAGGCAATCTTTCCTACTGGATTGTCTAGAAAGCCTGGCTTCTTATCAGCTTTCTCTTGCCTTTAGGAAGCCAGTCTCCATGCAAATTTCACAGGCTTTCTAGAGTTCCACAAATGTCAAACTGCCTTTCACTCCCTCTAGTGCAACAGTGAGCTGGTGCCAGTGATAATTAGAATTCATGAAGACAGGTTGGCACTTGACACATGCATGGCAACAATGTGGGGGCACAGAGCAAAGGGACTGTACATCTCGTGCATATAGATATAGTGTGCAGGCCTGTAAAGATTACAGTTTTTGAGTGAAACTGGTTTGAATTCCTCATATGCTCAGCATGCATATTTTAGAGAGGAATTCATAAAAACTGTCTCTGATGTGGACTGAACTCTGGTCTCATGACGAGAGAGGCATATTTTTTAAGCAAAAGTTTAATCATGTCAGTTTCATATAGAAAATTAATAGCTTAGGGAAATCCAGAATAAAGCTTTTTATAGTTTTTGAGATGGCTTAGATTTGGAACAATTTTAGAAATAAGAAATCATTAATTTGTGTCTTAATATGTTTTTGCACAGGGATGAAGAGGATATGAGCCTTAAATGTGTGAAACTGTTATAACATACATGGGACTTTATTACACTAGCTAGTAAATCCAAGGCAGTTAGTAGTAGCTACAAAATCACACATATTATATTTGTATTTCAATTACCTAAAACAGCATTTTATTTATGCTTACAATGTGATGGGCAAGCTGGGCTTGGTGCCACACACCCTCAGTGCCAGCACTTGGGAGGCAGAGGCAGGCAGATGTCTGTAAGTTAGAGGCCAGCCTGGTCTACAAAGTGAGTCCAGGGCAGCTAAGGTTACACAGAGAAACCCTTTCTTGAAAAACAAAAACAAACAAACAAACAAAAACAATGTGACAGGTATATAATAAGCTTTTGCATAAATAATCTGAATAATTCTCAAAAACTTCTTTCAATCTGTGTACATCTGAGGACTCTCAATCCTCATGAACAGTGGTGGCTCCTACAGGAACATAGTGATACATCCTTCTTGACCTGGAAGGCACATCTTGAGGAAAAACCTACAAGAATTTCACAGTGGCAGATATTAACTTAAACCTGATATAGTAGCTATTTTTCTCACACTGTACAAAATATCCACCAAAAGCAACTTAAGGAAGAAGGAGTTGATACTTGGCTTACAGTTTGCAGAGATACATGGTAGCCAGGTAATGAGGTGGGTGTCAGCATTCTAACTACACTTATAACTCATTTGTTTTCTCCTTTTCATTCAGTGTGGAGCCCCAATCCTTAGAGTTATGTCTCTAAGGTGATTCTAAGTTCAGTTAGGTTGACAAGATTGTACCACCTTCAGAACCATGTTTTAACCCTTTATAGTAATGTTTTTCAACTTTACCTGCCCAAAGTATAGAGTTGAGTACCTGGGAGAAATTGGGTGAGAGGAAAATATCATCAAAATATATTTTATAATTTTTTTCAATTAAAAATAATGAACAAACAAACAGAAGAGTGTGTCTTCTCTACTCAGCTACATTTCAACAAGACCCCTGACACCTACATATGGTTGGGAAAAAGGATGTCTATTTTATTGGGTGCCAAAGTCTAATATAACAAATGTCTCTACTTTTTTTTCTTAGGGAGTGTGATAAAATTTCTCATATTCCTCCTTGATAAGTTATCTACTTCGTGCCTTGGAGAAATTCTAACATAGAATTAAAACTTCAGTACATGTGGACTTAACAACACCAAGCCAATTTACTACATCAAAGATGTATAGAATGAAACTTTGGGTTTGTCAATTGTTCTCTTGCGAAGCAAAGAGTATCTTTTTACATTATAATCTAAATATAAAGTCCTATTTTTAAAAATTTGTTGTTTTTTATTTAAGTGTTCAGAAAAATAGTCTGGAGGAAGCATTGCCAAGGACCTCATAGAGAGACAACTGAAGAAGCCAAAGTCACTGGGCTCTGTTAAAAGCAAGACAGCCTTTCACAGCCCTTTGATATCCTGTCACTGTGGTGATTTGGCAGTGGCTTTGGCTGTGAATGGAGTAGAGGTGAAAAAAAAAAAATCTCCTTTGTGCAGTGACACTTGGCTGCAATTACTCCATAGCATTTTATGCCTGGAAGTAAATGAGATTGTCCGCCATTATGTTAATGGGCATAGCCACTCATCAAAGCGTTTCCCCCGTGCTGGCGAACCTTAGGCAGATCTCACACATGCCCTGTGTCCACATGTCTTCCAGGAATAATGCAGGCAACGACTCTTCCTTCTGCTGCGTGTTCTTAGGCCCTTCTCTGCCTACGGATCTCAGTTAGGAGTGCCAAATAATGATGACGCTCATTAGCACAGACCTGAATATTCGTTTTTTCATGGGCACTGCCTGTAGACAGGTAAATCTGCTTCCTCTCTGCTTCCTTTGAGACCAGCAGATGAGGGAACGGTGCTCCTGGTCAAGTCCCAAACACCCCCTCTGCACCAACCCCTGCTGTGAGTCAGTGCTTAATGTTAACACTGCGAGAAAAATGATTTCATCTCCACACCCTCAACTGAAATGCAATGAAACATGTATGTGGTATATAGGCTAGTTTACCCCAAAGATCTTAGCCTGATACTGACCTTCAAAACAAAACAAAACAAAACAACAACAACAAAAACTGTTATAGCTCTGGGTTTGTCCTCATTGCTTCAGCCTATTACTTTTTTTTTTTTCCCCCTTAATGAATTTTTAAAATAAACTGTAATTTTTGTGAGGTGGTGTCTGAGAGATAACTCAGTGGTTAAAAGTGCTCACGTACTGTTCATCCAGAGGATGTGAATTCAGTTTCTAGTACTCTCTTCAGCCTGCTTTCAACCTCCCATGACTCTAGCTCCAGGGAACCCTACTCTCGGTTTCTGTGGGCATCCCCACACATGTGGCTTACACTCACTCATGTGCATACATGCACACCACCCATGCACACACACACACACACACAAAATAGATAAACCATAAATCACAACAACAACAACAACAACAACATCCTTTGTGTTAGAAGTAACCTAATGTGAAAACCAGCATGGGTATGAGTCAATACATACCGTGCCCTAAAGGAATTTGTTTACAACATACTTAAGGTTCCACCGAATTCCACAGAGCACAGGTGCTAGTGTGTGCTGAGTGCACGTGAGTGACTCCAGCTGAACAGTGAGCAGTTCAATCTCAGGTTAGGGAGGGAGCGGGAAGCACGTGAGCAATTGAGTAGCTCGGTTAGATCGTGACAGGTGGCTGCTGATTTGGACAGGCACATAACTCACCTGGGTGCCATGTGGAAATGTCATGCCTTATTTAGAAGGAAATTAGCTTCAGCCTAGGAGACATCCTTTAGGGACTAAATAATATTCTAGTGGCATATTTTAATTGTGCCTCTTACAAGAACAATTTTCACATTTTCTTTTGACAAAGACTAAGATAAAAATAGAAGGATACTAAAACAAAGAAGGCTAGTGAAAAATTGTATAAGCCATATTAAATGTGATGAGGGATTATGGGACATGTATCTTCTCATAAGTTTTTTTTAATAAGTTAAAATTTTAATTAGGTATAGACAAATCTATAGAAAAGAAAATAGATCAGCAGTGGCCTGCAGCTAGGGATGTTGGCGAGGACCCAATAACAGTAGAGAGATGTTTTTAGGGTGATGAACATGCTCCCCATCTGGATTGTGGTGATAGTTGCATAAGTGCAGAAACTAATCAAGATCACTGAACTGAACACTTACAGAGAGAGTGTGAGGGTTTGTTGTTGTTGTTGTTGGTGGTTTTTTGTTTTTTTGTTTTTTTTTTCAAGACAGGGTTTTTCTTGTAGTCTTGGCTGTCCTGGACTCATTTTGTAGACTAGGCTGTCCTCGAACTCAAAGAGATCCCCCTGGCTCTGCCTCACGAGTGCTAGGATTAAAGGTGTGAGCCATCATGCCCGGCTCAGTGTGTAAGTTTTATAACATAAATTATACCTTGTAAACTTCATTTAAAAAAATTAACCAGCTGGAGCTGAATGACATTGGATTTAAAACTAAGTTCTTGGAAAGGCCTCAGAAGCACAGGCAGCAGCAAGACCAACAAGTAAAGCAGTGGACTGCATCAAAAATAAGAATTTCTGTGTATCAAAAAACATAATTGACACAATAAAACCCATGGAATGGAAAAACATTTGGAAACCATGTATCCAATAAAGTTTTAACACACACACACACACACACACACACACACACACACACACACACACACACACACGTGAGCTTAGCCTTTACAGGTTGGGTCATCTCTCCAGCCCCTTATACACATATATAAAGAACAGCCATGAGTCAACAACAAAGAAGACCCAATTGAAGGTGAACAAATGATGTAAATAGGCATTTCTTCAAAAACAGCTACAGAGAAAACTCAAGTCTAAACAGTGTAGACGTATTTTCATGTGAAATTTGAACTTCCCCTCCCCTAGGAGAGACACATCATGTTTAAAGGGCATTTCCAGTTGACTCAGAAAAAGAGTATTTTCAGGTTGAGTGGAGCAGGAGAAACAGGAGAAATGACTTCATCTTTGCCCTACTGTTACTTATTAAGTTGTTGTGGCCCTGGTTTCTTCATCTGTGACATTAAGCCCTTCTAACTTCAAATTCTTAAAAATATGATTAAACTCCAAAACTCTTGGTTTTATAGGCTCAAATTTGATATACCTTTCAGACTCCTAACCATGAAAGGAAATAGAATTCAGAGGCCGGCCACCTGCTTTTGCTTCCTGTGTCACTGTCCTCCGGCTGTGTCTCTACTGTAGCCAGCATGGCCGGACATTCTCATCAACAGTCACATGCCGATGAGTCCTATCTTCTTCAGCTTCAATTTGGGGGAGACTGAGGACCAAAGCCAGGGACAGGCACTTTAATATAGGGCTGCACACCCAGACCTAAAGTTAGGAAATGATCCAATTTTCCAAACACCTCTTCTCTTAGTTTCTCTTCCTCTGTCTGTCCTTGTTCATTCATTTCCTCCT
Source organism: Acomys russatus (assembly GCF_903995435.1). Lineage (NCBI taxonomy): Eukaryota > Metazoa > Chordata > Mammalia > Rodentia > Muridae > Acomys > Acomys russatus. The sequence goes on along the minus strand of NC_067141.1, from coordinate 41,036,313 downwards.
TGAAACAAGGAAGTTGGAAAAGACTTCACAAATGAATGGAGGTCACCAACTTGAAGGACCCGGACCCTCCCTGTCTTCGCTTGTCCTATTGGCTTCCCTGGAATGCTGTTTTCATGCTTTGCATTTCTAACAGTCCTAAGATACCACATTTCTGCTCTTGTGCTTAACTCATAGGTACTTTCTCAATCTCATAGCAATTCGTTAATGTCAGATTAACGTTCATTTCAAGGCTGAGTAATGAAAAGGAATCAAGAGCTTGACCCAAGACAGCTCGCCTACTGAGGAGCAGTAGACAATGTGAGCCCATGTTGTTTACATCCCAAAGCCCAATGGCACGGGGTAGAGATGTTTAGTTAGAGCCAGCAGGCACTGTTTCATCATCAGTGAGCAAACTGACTTATGGTTCGCATAGAACAGTAACAGCAATAAGTTTGGAAATAAAACCACTTCCCCCAAAGGCAGTTTGAATGGATTCCGGCTTTTAGCAGCTATTCTGTGATAATATACAACACTGAACTCCTGCCTTGACTGGGTAATCGTGGTATCCACATGAAGCCATAAGAAGTTTGCATATGGAGTTACCCTGCTCTTAAGCAACAGATACTTTTTCAGTGAGAATAAAGAGGAGTCATCTTTAATAGAAGGATCTAGCAGAGGAACTGATTAACCCAGTCCCATTAGAATGATTATACTAGAAATAACAGCCCTTGGCTTTCAGCTTATTCCAAATGATCAGCTCTTTTCAATGTACGTCCCGTAATGACTCCCAATTCTCAGAACACTTTAGAAAAAAACCTTTCAACAGGCTGCACAGCAAGGTGAAGTGAGCCTGTGAGGCAGGAAGACGACATGGGCACAGCACACTTTCCCATCTGAGGCCGTGGTGTGTCTCTGCTATACACTGCACACTCAGAACCCACAGCAACTGTGATTGTGAGCATTTATGTAACTGGCTTCCGGAAGAACAGTTTTCAGTTGACCCTTGTGTTTCATTGCAGATCACGACCCAACCTATGGGACTCGTCTAAGGAACGCCTGCCTACCTCACACCTGCTCTCCTCACACGCAGGTTCTCACAGCAGCCTTCCTTAGAATGGCAAATTTACTCTGCCTTGACAGTTTTAATATATTGTGTAATAAGGAAGTTGTAATATAATAGACAATATCAGACTCAACTCATCCACTCTTCTCTCATTGAAACCTAATGGGCAGGGGGCGAGGGAGAAGAGCTGTAAGAAAAACTGCACATTGGGGAGGTTGTTACTGTAGACATACCCTGGTAACTGGCTGCTACTGAGTAACTGCTTACCTCACACAAGTGAGGAAACTTACCTCTCTGGGCTATTTTATTTCTGACCCTATGCCTCAAACTCTCTGAGTCTAGCATTTTTAGAGAACAAAGTTTTGCATTATAGAACATTAATTTTTTACTTTTCAGTGAGTATACATAAGGTTTTGGATTTAAAGAAAATATTTAGTGTTTAAATAAAAATTTTTCTAGTAGAATTTATATTTTTGTAAGTGAATAAAAATCTTATTTTTAAAATCATATCCGGTACAGTGCCTTTGTTTTTCATTCCATTCCATTTGCTTTCTGAGGCAGAATATCACCTGTAGCCCAGGCTGGCCCGAAAATCACTATGTAGCCAGCCCAGCCTAGGCTTGAACCTTTGCCGCTTTCTTTGGCAGACGTGTGGGTCATCATGTCCACTGGTCATCACAGTGAATGATAACAAAATCGTTAGAGTGTAAGACTCACAAAACTGATAAAGGGACAAAGTCAAGAATTTTTCAAGCTATTTCCGAGGATGGTCGGAATTCGACAGATGCCATTTCCAGAGCTCTCACTGTGAAGAGTGAGTCCACGGACTAACTGATTTGCAGTGCATGTGTGTGTCTGCTTGAACATGGATAAAACTGTAGACCATGGGTTCCAAGTTGCTTGTTATTTCCATAGCTGTGATTTCATTTTCTAGCATGGTGTTTTATAAAACTTAACTTGCTACACACATTTATAAGTTGATGAGTGACATTTCCCTGGGGAGATTTTTGGAATCTTTTAAAAATGAGGAAATGTTAGCACTGGGCTTATAAACTTCAGTGTGAACCATGACTGGAATTAAAGAGAGAGGGCAGAAGTGAGAGGGGCCCAGACTTTCCAATTGCCTTGTCTTCTTGTACGCTACTTGCCTGGTCCCTAGAGATAACTAGGATTAAAGAAAACTCTCTTGGAGGAGCTCCTTTAAGGTGGCTGGTTGTAGTTTGTGGATGGTGGCTTATAGTACAGAGGTATTGGAGGTGTGTCAGGCTGGCTCCACATGCTGATGTACAGAAGGTGGCTGAGTGGAGAGCAAGAGCTATCTGGATCTTTGAGACTAGTGGAGGCAAAGAGTCATACTGGAAAAGGCAGGAACAGATTTCCCTGGTCCTAAGAGTGCTGAAGACGTCAGGGCACATTTCATGAACACACAGGAAGGAACTATCATCCTGGAAAGCACCTTGAAATCTTCCTTTCTTAACTTTTGTTTGTTTTATTTACTCATTTTTATTGATGTCCATAAGTAACGTGATCCTGTTGATTTTATTATAATTTATGGGAACCACCGTATATGGGCATAATAAGGTCATAGATATTAACTAACGTTTTTGCTCATTTTACATGAAATTTACTGCTTGGACTCAGAGCACAGCCTTTGTTTTCTTTCCTGTCCTTACCTCTGAGAACAAAGTTTATAAATACAAATGTCCTAAGGTGACATTTGTTTACTATCATAAGGCGATGTACATATCCAGCAGGCTTGGCTGTCCTGGAAACCAAACCAAACCAAAACTAAGGGATTCCCTAGCAAGAACCCTGGCCTGGACTGACAAGGCAGTGGACCTGTTTTCTGTCCAGTGATGGGAATTTGGTTTTCAATTAATTCAGTGACTGCAATGCCTGAATCAATTAATCCAGTAATTTCAGATGCTGGAAAATGTCCTCTTTAAGATTCTGTGGCTATCATGCTTGTACCTCGATTGCCATGGATCTATGAGACATTTCATTTTAGAAAGTTGAACTTTTGAGGCTTTTCCTTGCCTTCTTGAGAGTCTGAAAAACTTGACTTCAGATCTGTAGACAATGTCACCACTTCAAAGAAATGCAATCCTGGCTTTGATCCGCTTCTCTAGCCCCTAGGAGGATGCTTGAGAGAGAGTAGGGGCATGGAAAATAAGCATTTGGGAAGGTGAGCTGGACCATAGGAGGGCTTGTCTCTAATTAAATTCTCAGCTTTCCTGCTGCTTTCCAGCTACCTTTGGCTTCTTAGTTTCGGGTTATAGGGAAGGCAGACGTGGGTGACTCAAGGTTTAAGGGAGCCAGTCCAGTCCCATAAGCTGATACTGTTTTCTGATTCTGCCTAAAGCAGATCTTTGGTCATGACCTCAAACAGGAAGTGCCTCTAAGTTCCTCCAAACAAGGTTATGTGAATGAGGGGGTGGAGCCTAGCACACGCAAGCCCAGCTGGCAGTCTTTCATGTTTACAAGGGATCAAGAATTGGTCACTTGAGGTCAAGAATATAGCCTTTCTTCTCCCAGCAAGAGTGTGCGGTATTGTATTACTAAAAGGCATACTGACTTCAAGTTGTAGTTTTGTCTTTAATGTTGCCCAAGCCTATTCTGTGACTGTTTTGAGCTTCAAAAAACTCAGTGAACAGAGTGACTTAAACTCAGCTCTGCCTGTATCTGATGAGTTTCCTAGAGGGAAACGTAAAGCCAAACGTTTAAACAACACTGTTTTGTTTGTTTCTGAGATAGAATTAATATTTGACTATAAGTAGGTGTTTGAAGAAAGCAGTAGGAAAACAGGGTTGAGGGGTATTGAAGAGAGGGCATGGCCAGCTTTCCACCTGAGGGGCCAGCCTGAATCACCAGCTCGTTCTGAGCTCTTCTTTCTGTTCTGATTAATTTTCTCTCCTTCAGAGGTGGTCACAGCATCTGGAATAAAAGCCACCTCACAGAAAATTCTGTTCCCAGCTCACTGCCTGGGGAAACCTTTACAGCAGGGCTGCTCACTGTAGCGCCCCAACTGGCATCCATCAGCTCAGCTCTGCACTTCTAGGAATGCCGATAATGCAAACTTGAGGAAGGCAGGGAGATGCTTTCTGTTCATCCCCCTTTCCATTAATTTAAGCAAGTGTTGATCCCTGTGAATTATTTATATGAGCTGCAGAAGCTGCCTCCCTAGAGGCAAGGCAATCTGTTAAAGGTTTCCTAGCCCACTGCCTGGGGGGGGGGGGTGGGGGGGGGGGGGGGGTGGAGGTGTCAATACACTTTAGGAGTTACGAAGTTTTAGAAACAGGAATTTTCTTTTAAAGATTTATTTTATTTGCGTTGGTGTTTTTCCTGCATGGATACCTGTATATGGAGGTGCCAGATTCCCTGGAACTGGAGTTCTAGACAGTTGTAAGCTTCCACATGGGTGCTGGGAATTGACCCCAGGCAGGGACTTCTGGAAGAGCAGCCAGTGCGCTTAATCACTGAGCCATCTCCCCAGCCCTAGAAACAGGAGTTTTAAGTGTATGTATGGAAATGAGCTCTTGGTGAAACACACTGGAAGCAGAAAGAAGCCAGGTTCCACCACTGGTGTAAGTCAAAATAGAGTAAAACAACAAAATACAACTGGTGATCAGACTACAGATTTGAAGTGGACGTTTAAGGTCTTGTTTCTAGTCTTTCAGCCATACTGGATATTTTCTTTTGAAAGCCATAGCTTGGTGTCTTCTCTTACTAACCTAGATTCTACCGAGTAAGATTTATATACTAGAAACACCAGATTCGTTTCTAATTCCTTTAGATTGCAAGCACAGTCTTCCCAAGATCCATGTATAAGCAGATCCTTCTGAACCCTAGTGGATGAAGGAACATCTTCATCTATTGAAACCCAATATATTAGTAATAGTAAGTCTTCTCCCTGTTGACGCCTGTTGAAAAGGATGGGAAACATTTTCAGATTGTATACTATAACCAGTACTGAGTCACGATATTGCCATTTTTAAAAGTTCCTACCCAGGCCATGACAATCTACTGTCTAGTTAAGAAGAGCTGTAGTACAGAAGCCAAGATTGAGAGATAACAGTGGTTCCGGAGTTCTGCCAAGATCCACACAAATAGAAACTCACACTGATAAAAACAAATAAAGGCTACTACTGCTTAAATTACTCCTAAACTAGCTGCTGTAATCAATCATTAGCAATGTCAATGGAGTCTGAGAATTAGAATGTTAAGCAAAGCTTGGGGTGATCTCTTTTGTCATATACTTATGATGGAGGTGGAAGTTGGGGTTACCTGAAGTTACTCACTGACAGGCACAGTTGAATGCTTTGCCTAAGCTGCCTCTATGTAGTCGTTGTATGGATTCCAGCCTTTTCCACAACATTGTTTTGGTTCTAAGGGCAAGGATTTCAACAAGCCAGAAGATATATTACCTTCTTATATTTACCTTTGAGAGTCTGTTATGTGGCACGGTTTTGGTTGTATTATACTCTTTGGGCCAGTAGGTAGTGTGCATAGTTATATGAGAAGAGTGGAAGAATGGAATTGTACATGTACCTAAAACCCATCCCAGGTGCTATAAGAAGAGATGCCATGACAGCAGTAATTGAATACTTATGTGTCAAAATCTTTTCTAAATGCTTAATGTAAGTTACTTCAGTCCCCTCACAACCTATGTCAGATGCTCTATTATAAATTCTAGAGCCGGGTGTGGTGGCACATGGAGCCGGGCATGATGGCGCATGCCTTTAGTCCCAGCACTTGGGAGTCAGAGGCATGTGGATCTTTGTGAGTTCAAGGCCAGCCTGGTCTACAAGTGAGTGCAGGACAGCCAAGGCTACACAGAGAGACCCTGTCTCAGAAAAAAAAAAAATCTGTGCTACAGACAAGGAATGTTTTAATTTGTATCTTGTCTAAAGAACAACTTACTAGAAACACTGGTCAGGAGATTAAAACCAAGGCTTCCTAGATCCTGAACTATTTTCTCCCTTACTATTATCTAGAATAGAGGAGATGCCAGTTCCCAGTCATAGTACTAACGTGGAAAGCAGGCCAGCACATCTGTATGCTTAAAGCCCCATTGGACAATGACGATGGCTCTCTTTATTTCACCTGCCATCCTGACTGCCAGGATGGACACCTCCCTGAATATCCCTATGCTCTGAAATAATGCACCAGAGCGCGGAGACCCACTGCAGGCTTGCTATATGAATAGCAGACCCTGACTTCCAGAACAAGACCCCAAGGATAGATGAGCAGAAAGTAGGAGACACACAGAAAATAAAGTGGAGACTCTATTCTAGAAGCAAATGCCCCTTTAAGAAGGATTTTTTTTTTTTAACTGAAGGAAGGAAAATAGAGATACAAGTTTATATAAATAGTAGAAGTAAAGGCAGAGAGGATCCTTAATACAAAAGGATCAGAGAAGAGAGACTGAAGGAGTTTGGGGGGCCCATTGACTAGATGTGCTTCTAGGGACCACAAGTGTTTGTTTGTTTGTTTGCTTGTTTATTGGTTTTTCGAGACAGAGTCTCTCTGTGTAGCCTTGGCTGTCCTGGATTCCCTTTGTAGACCAGGCTGGTCTCGAACTTGCAGTGATCTGCCTGCCTCTGCCTCCCGAGTGCTCACAAGTGTTAATTTGGCTCTTGTGAGATTTATCCTCATGCCATCCACATGCTCAACCCCATGTGCCCTTTAATTAATACCTCAGTATGTGAGGCAGCTATAGCCTACTTTCTGCTTGTTCTTTATGACTTCAATACCCACCCCCACCAATTCTGACTCCAGCAAGTCTTGTGTCCTTTGATTTGTCACTCTCCTCATCCTTATTTCCTTGTGATGACATTTGGATTTTTTGATGTCTAAATTCACTTCTAGCTCCGGTGTTTATTAATTTAAATCTCAGCATGAGGGGTTTGGTCACAGGGAATTTCTCCACATTCTTTATTATAAACCCTCCTTTTCAGCCATGGTGATTTAAACTGGAGACTTTTGTCTCCTGCAGACTCTAAGTGCTGTGTCAGCAGGCAAATGAGCTAGGCGGCATCCTGGCATCTACCATGCAGGCTTGCCCGGGCTTGGGCCATGCTTTCAGTTGAGACAGCTGGAGACCATGAACCAACTGTCCTCTATTTCTCAAGAGGTCTTGTTCCCTGGAGAGATGAAAATAAACTATGGGAAGCTGAAAACATGCTGATGTGAACTGAGGTAAACTTGGAAAGGTTACGTTTGGTGTGGTCAGGAGTGACTGTTCCACTGGCCAGGGAGGAAGACAGGAAGTGAGAGTTTTACATATTGTGCAGAGAATTCTGCTTCATCCAAGCAGGAATTACAGCAGAACAGATCTCTGCAGCGACACAGGAGGGGTGCAGACATAGACTCATGAAGGACAACGTGCTCAGGACCTCTACCCACAGAACTTCCATCTTTCCACTCCCTAGGAAATCCTATGAGTTTGATTTTTTGTTTTGTTTTTCAAGACAGGGTTTCTCTGTGTTGCTCTGGCTGTCCTGGAACTTGCTCTGTATGAAGACCAGGCTGACAAAGATCCACCTGCCCCTGTCTACCTAGTACTGGGATTAAAGGCATGCAGCACCACTTTCCAGCTATGAGTTTGGTTTTTTAAGGAAACCATAGGCAGAACTGAAGGCAAAACATTTGGACAGCTGAGAGCAGTTCTGTCTCTAAGGCCAACTTGTAGGCTGACTATGTATAAACTTGCAAAGCCTTCTTACAGATCTGCCCATGTCACTAGAGCTCTGAAATAGGAAATAAGACACTGGACACTCTATCTCAGTTTCTCAGCCAGTTCCCTGCAGTACACCAGAAATTTAGAGGGGGGTCCAGGTTAACTCTCTTATGCCTCCAGGGAACAGTTTTATGTGTCACAAGTGTATTAAACTAAATAGCATCCCTGAGTAGTATGCCTGGAGAGTGAAGTACCAGAAAGGCATTGGATGGTAGGAATGGTACCCGGGAGACCTGAAAGAGTTAATGGGCCTGCTTGGGTTTAGGGCTGACTGGCTATTAAGAGATAATAAGACTGGAAAAAGGGAGAGCTACAATAGCTTTACTTTGGGAATACTCTTAGTGATCCATTAGTGCACACACAGTTACATGGAGACATACATACACACAGAGATACACACAGACACAGAGACATGCATGTAGGAACACACACACACACACATACACACACACCATGGGAGTGCAGGAGACCCTTTGGTACTATGTTCCTAGTTGGGGTACCAGGTATAGAAATAAACTCATCTTCATCTGATCTCTGTCTGTCTGTCTGTCTGCCTCTGTCTCCTTCCCTCCTGTCACCCCTCTGGGTGTCTCCAATGATGAGGATGGGCCTAGAACTTTGTACAATCTACAACTGACGTGTTAGCATATCCTGCCCTTCTCTGTGGTGTTCTAGTTCAAAGATTTCGTTGGACTTGATCACTCACCACAGCCTTCACAGAAGTTCCCTAACTGACCTGGTCAGAGCTAGTTAACCTGAAACCTGACATTCAGTGAAGAAACATGCTCTGTGAGTTTATTAAGACACCTGGACTAATCTCAATTGCCCACTAGTCAGCTGGAGATTCAAGGACCTTCCTTATCTGATGCCAGCTAGTTTTTTCCCCCCTCTAGGATGGGAGCTTCTCAGAGTGGCTCTGTCATTAGGGTGTTTCTTATTGTTAGTTTGACCCCGAGGCTGTGGTGAGCCCAAAGACAGTCTGCTCTGATGTCCTGGTAAATCTGAGGGCTTTCCAAATAAAGAGCTAGAACAGCTGCAGCTGCTTGTTAGAGCCTCAGGGCTTTCCCTGTGTCCTCATTCTCTGTGCTCCCTTCAATCGCCCTAAGCTCTGAAACTCACTGAATGAGGATTGCTGTGGAAAATGGTTTCAAATAAAACTTGCAGTGGTGACATTATAATGATTTACATGACTGCATTAAAACATGGACTCTTTAGCACAGACTGAGCACAGTACCACATGCTGCAATCCCAACACATGGGAGACTGAAACCGGGAGACTGTAAGTAAAAACCCAGCCAGGGTTAATTGATGAGATCTTGTCTCAAACAAAACTAAACAAAAACCAAACCAACAAAAAATGAAAGTATACTTTTGTCTGTCGACATATAACAGATTATACAGGGTACATTGTTAGGGGGCAATAAAAATATTTACAGAATGAGTTAGTGGATACCACTACCCCATCCTCTATCTAGTGCTCCCTTCACCCCCTTCCCTCTTAGCTCTCTCTCTTTGGCAACAGTTACTGGTCCAGGAGGAAAGCAGAAGTAAAGTCACAATTAAAAGTCTTGGTACAGATGCTGTATGTCCTAATTTGCTTTTTGCTTCTGTGATAAACACCATGACCGAACCAGCAACAGGAGGAGGAAAGGGGTTGTCTGGCTCAGTTTACAGTCTCTCATGAGGGGAAGCCGAAGCCAAAGCTGAAGTCGACACCACGCAGAACTCTGTTCACCGGGCTGCTCCTTCATTCTAGCTCGGTCAGCTTGATTTATTTTGTTCTTCTTTCTTTTTTATTTTGTTTTGTTTCTTCTTCTTCCTTTTCTTCTTCCTTTTCTTCTTCCTTTTCTTCTTCTTCCTTTCTTCTTCTTCTTCTTCTTCTTCTTCTTCTTCTTCTTCTTCTTCTTTCTTTCTCTTCTTCTTCGTTCTTCTTCTTCTCTTTTCTCTTCTTCTCTTCTTCTTTCTTCTTCTTCTTTTCTTCTTCTTCTTCTTCTTCTTCTTCTTCTTCTTCTTCTTCTTCTTCTTCTTCTTCTTCTTCTTCTTTCCCCAGAAATAGAGTTTCTCTTGTAGTTGTGGCTGTCTTGGACTCTTTTTGTAGACTTGGACGACTTCAAACTCACAGAGATCTATCTGACTCTGCCTCCCAGAGTGTTGGAATTATAGGTTTGCACCACCACACCTGGCTATTAGCTTGCTTTCTTATAGCATGCAGGACCACCTGTGCAGGGGTAGCCTGGTCCAGTTGGCTGAGCCCTCCAACCCACATCAACCACTAATTAAGCAATTCCCACAGGCACTCTAATGGAGGCAGGTGGGGCTCTCCTTTTCCCAGGTGAATATTGTAGGAGAGATGGAGAAGTTGAAGACTGCTGCCATGGGGTGATGGGTTGGGAGCTCTAACTGTGTTTTGTAGAGTTGTGGGTACAGTTGATGCCGTCTGTCCTGGGTCAAGTTCTAAGTGAGCCACTTTGGAGTCATTACCATTTACATAGCCTAGGCTTCTGCCCGTGCTCTTTATCTGCACATCATCCTCTTCTCTCTCCTTTCTGTCATACAAGAATATAAAGCATTGCATGAGTGGGCTCTGGGCTCTTAGCAGTTTCAATCTGCGTTGTTCATTTGGATCCCATTTTGAATTTATATCTTATTTTGGCTTCATTATGTACAGAATACTTATGTACATAATTTACTACATACATTTTTATCTCCTCAGAGTAGTTCCATAAATCCTAGATTCTAGTCTTTTTGTTTTGTTTTGTTTTGAGACAGAGTTTCTCTGTGTAGTCTTGGCTGTCCTGGAATTCAACTCCATAGACCAGGCTGGCCTCAAACTCATAGATCCACCTGCCTCTGTCTCCCAAGTTCTGGGATTAAATACTAGATTCTGGTCTTTACAGATCCAGGGACAGTGACAAACATGATGGCTGCCTTCTTTCCTCCTTTAGTATTAAGATGAATCTCTCCTTTCCCAAATGAATAGTATGATGGCCAAGGATTTAGGGGACCTAGCTGCTCACGTACAAATGACATGGTGTTGCTGAGGTCATTGACTCCTGTGGCCCTTGGTCTCCTTATCTGGAATGTAGGGTTGACATAGGGCTGACAGCTGTACGTGTGTATAGAAACATCAGAGGGTTGCTGAAAATTCTAAATGAAATAGACAATGTATGTAGAACTCTGACTGGCACGCAGAATACAGCCAGTTAACACTGTCTAGTGAAACAAAAGAAGGAGTTGACGTTTCTGCTTTGCCAGTGCCTATAATCCTCTGCCCCCAGAGAGATGACTAGCCCATGAACTATGACAGATTCAGGTCCTGTTAGTGTGGCTGTGTGATTTGTGAGCATTGGCTGATACTTCCTCATTCTCTCAAGCATATCCAAGGAGTAGCAATGAACCATATTAATAAAGTATTCATTTGTTTCTAAGACCTGATCTATTGGGATTCCTCTTTGCTTAAATGCATAACCTGTTTCTACATCTATAATTTCTTGAAAAAAAAGGTAAATATTAAATATTAGGATTCTCAAAATTTGAAACTTCACTATAAATTCTTTCTTCTTTCCAAGATACCTTCTTCAGCAGGCGATCCAGGCCCTCTGTGACAATAATAACCAAAGAACAAACTGGGCAAAAATCCCCCCTGAGGCTCAGACAATCTGCTGTCCTTTGGTGTAATTGGCTTAGGGCTAAGATGATCTCAGGAAAACGCACAATACAGAATAGACATTAAACACTCAGAAAACAGAGGGAATTGAACCAGCAGCAATCTTTCCAACACTGAAGGGACTGCAGTTTAAACAGCTCTGTTGCTGACAATTGACTGGGGAGAGGATGCAGCAGGGTGAATGGTGAAGCACCAAGGCAACACAGCAGCTCTAGAGAAAATTCAGGGGCGTGTGAGCTGGGGAGAAAGGAACTCAGGTTACACATCTAGAAAGGTGTCTTTGAAGTAAATGAGGACATTTCCTCTCCCTAGTCTCCTGTTTTAATCCCCAGATATTTGTTTGTTTTGTTTTTGTTCTTTATTTTTGTTTTATTTTGTTTTTTGTTTTTGTTTTGCTTTGTTGAGGCAGGATTTCTCTGTGTAGTCATGGATGTCCTGGACTTGCTTTGTAGGCCAGGCTGGCCTTGAACTCACAGCGATCCACCTGCCTCTGCCTTCCAAGTGCTGGGATTAAAGGTGTGTGACACCATACCCAGCTGCTTTTGTTCTTCATAATGCTTGCTCTCTATATACGACTTTATGCTATACAAGACTCTCCTGGGCTATACACTTAGAGAAAGCTGATTTCTCTGACAGACTTCTGCTTAAGCCACTGTTAACCGTAGTATGACTTAATGTGATGATGCAAAATTTCAAAGGACCAATCAAAAGGCAGAATCCTAAGGGGGATTCTTGATTCCCCGGTGTGAATTATCTGATGCACTTGGAGATTGGACCTCTGTGTGAAGGCTTTCCCACACGTGTCGCACCTGTAGGGCTTCTCCCCGGTGTGGATGCTCTGGTGAGCTTGCAGAGCTGAGGCATGACTGAAGCCTTTCCCACACTCCTCACATGCATAGGGTTTCTCTTCCGTGTGGATTTTATGGTGGGAGTGAAGGTTTAAGGTACTCCTGAAGCGCTTCCTACACACGTCACATATATATGGCTTTTCCCTAGTGTGGACTCTCTGATGGGTGTGAAGATTCGATGTGCTTCTGAAGTGCTTCCCACAGACGTCACACCTGTACGTTTTTTCCCCCGGTGTGAACTCTCTGGTGGACTTGAAAGTCTGAACTCCCGCTGAAGCCTTTCCCGCATACATTACAGCGAAAAGGCCTCTGTCCTGTGTGGACCCCCTGGTGTCTACGGAAATTGAGAGTGAACTGAAACCCTTCCCGCACTCTCCACATCGATATGGCTTCTCTCCCGTGTGGACCCGCTGGTGGCTGTGAAGGTGTCAGCTCAAGCTGAAGCGCTTCCCGCACGTGTCGCACTCGTAAGGTTTCTCTCCAGTGTGGGATCTCTGGTGGGAGTGCAGGTTCGAGCTACAGCTGAAGCGTTTGCCGCAGTCGCCGCACTTATACGGCTTCTCCTCCCCTATGTGGGTTCTCTCGTGGATCTGGCGGTGTTCCCACTTTGTGAAGCCCTTCCCACACATTCCGCACTTGTAAGGCTTCTCTCCGGTGTGCACTTCGCAGTAGATTTTGAGATCCCAGTTGCAGCTGAAGCCTTTCCCGCGCTGCTGTCACACCTGTGGGGCTTCTCCCCCCATGTGCACTCTCTGATGGGTCTGAAGATTCAAGCTTTGATTGAAACCCTTGCCACACATGTGGCACCAGTAGCGCTTTTTCCCTGGATGAGCACTTTGTTGAATGGGGACACTGGAGCTATGTCTGCTGTCCTTGTGTGTACTACGTACAGGGGACTCTTTTTCTAAAAAGACTTGCTGATGGCGTTCCTGACTGGAGCTGTCAATGAAGGCTTCCTGGCCCTTGGTACACTGGTAGGCCTTCTGTTCTGTGTAAACATGATGCTTCGTGACGGGTGACACAGGAAAGATGACTTTACCACAGTCGCCGCTGCTGTGGGCTTTGTCTCTCCTATGCAGGATATTGTTATTACGGTGGGAAGAGAAACTCGGAATGTCAGCTCCTGGAGCCAACAGCACTGCATTGCTTTTCACTGGAGGCTGCAGATACTGTTTCCATCTCTTGCCAAGATGCATTTTACTCCTAGAACTCTGACCTCTACCAGAGAGAAACCCCTGATTTTCAGTAATGCAGGAAAGGTCGCATGTGAGACTCTCAAGATAGCTGTCGTGCTCAGAAGTCCAGGGAAGCTCTTCTGCTCCTGTGTGGCAGGAGGGGTGGCATTGCTCTAGGAAGTGAGGACCCTTTCCTTGAGTGTTTATTTCAGCTTCTGGAGTTCTGGCCAGTTTGTTGACAACACGGATTGCCATTTGCCAGCATGGAAGCTGCCCTGGTGAAAGGCACTTTATTAACGTTGCATGAAGAGACTCCATCTTGTTTGGACTTTGGCCCCCTGACTGCGTCAAGGATGCAAGGACTTTCTTGTGGAACCTTCCCAAAGCTAAGGAAAGCCTCTGAGGTCAAGGTGTGGCAGGGGTGTCCTTGCACGCAGGCCCAGAGAGGCCGTTGTTAGGAAGCCACTGACAGAAGGTTCCTGAAGGTCTCCAGCACCGCGTCATGGTACAGCTTCCTCCGGGCAGCATCCAGCAGCCCCAGTTCCTCCTCGCTGAAGACCACGGCCACGTCCCTGAATGTCACCGCCTCCTGTGACTTGATCATTGTTCTCTTCTTCTCTTTGACACAAGGCAGGGCTCTGGGAAGCAAGCACTTAAGCCTTCAGGGCACTGGCCTCTGTCCCCACAGCTCCTCTCCAGGCTCCGTGGGAAGCTGGACTACACAAGCAGCTGAGATGGTCCAGGAATCCCGGGCAGCGCCGCCTCAGGCAGAGCCCAGCAGAGACGACCTAGCCGCCACGCCCCCCACCCCTCCCCCCCCCGCCCCGCTTCTCCCCGGGCCGGCAGACTTGGTCCCCGAGGGGAGACACCGGGAGCACAAGCGCACACGAAGAACCATGGGACGTTCTTGCCATGTCCAGGAAGTGGTCTCCCGGGATTCTTGATTCAAAGAGCCTTTTACCTTAAATTTCCCTTATAAAAATTTTAAATTGTGGAAAATGGTGAAAGGAAGTACAGGGAAAATGGGAACCATCTTGAATTTTTTTAGAATGGCAGGGCCACAAGTTCGTGGCACAATCACGCTATCCACATCAATTTCATTGCCAAGTGGGGCCAGTTGATGTTTCCAAGGATTCCCCATGATTGACAGCTTACAGAAACCTAAGCACTGAGGCATGAGGCATCACACAGGGTGGCTGCTCACGCTTCCAACGTGCTAAGAAATGCCTACAAGTCAAGGGGGCAGAAGGACTGGTGCCACCAGGGAGGTTCAAAACTCTCCTAAAACCGCTCTCCGGACTCTTCAATGAATTACCGACCTCAGCACCTGCACTGAGTCCTGCCACACTGTCATTTGCTGATAGGCTGCACCTACATTCTGTCTTTAAAATAACAACTTTCAGCAGTCACTGGCTATTAAACAATTTCTTGGAGGAGAAAACAGCACTATTCCATACTGCAAGTGCCCCTGTGTGTGTGTGGCACACATATGGGGCTCAGTGTGTGCAGTTGACCAGGAGCAGCTTTGTTCATGGCTCCTATCCCTCCTTTCAATGGTGGTCATTTCCCCTAGCCCTGGGTGGATGAGCATCTGAGATAGTCTATGACTTGTTTTTGTTTATTTGCTTCTCAGTAAAATAAAAGATAGATACTAAGTCATAGACAGTCTCAATTCTGTCTTGACAGTCTCCAGTGCTTTGCCAGTGTAAAACGCCCAACAGTATATACCACCAACTTTCTTTTAGCTAATCTGGTCCTGCTTCAGTCTGAAGCCCACAAAGCAAAAGGAGGCCAGTAGGTTTCTTCTTCCTCCTCCTTCTCTCTCTCTGCTCACCTTTCCTAGGATACAATGCAGAGGAGGAGAGAGGACATATAAGGATAGGATTATTGTTGTCACTTGGCTTTGTGGCATTGGCTCTCTGAGCTGGCAGATGGTTACGGGTGGCTGCCCTGAGAAATTCTAGCTGTAGGAACGAGTGACAAAAAAAAAAAAGACTCATTTCAAGGGCTCTTTTCTTGCTGCTATATCTTACAAAGGAAGCTTATTTTGCCTCTATTAAGGAATCTCCATGTGTTAACTAGCAGCTTCCTCCTCAGTCCCTGGTTATCTTAAGTAAACATCCAGCCTTGTTCAGCTAAGGTCACTTCAGACATCCATGTGCTCCATCTTGACAGGGTAAAGACTGTCCTCTCCACAGGAAGCTCTTTATTCAATGGAAGTATCCTATATTTCTTGCTCAGGTAAGGCTGGAGACAGTAACCCAATCCTAGATTCCCACAGGTGGCCTGTTTGGTCCATCTTAGAGGCATCTAATGGAAATCAGCCAGAAAAAAAAAAAGAAAGAAAGAAAAAAAGAAAAAAAAAAAAAAGAAAGAAAAAAGAAAAGAAAAAAGGAAGAAAAAAAAAAAGAAAAAAAAAAAGAAAAAAATCATCTGTCATTCCTAACTAAAGGAAACCTATTTAATTATGCTCTCCTCTCTAGTCTTCAGGTAAGAATGAGATGAGGAAGATTGACAGGTGATGGGTGGAGACTGAATTATGCCAGCACCTCTTTCTCTAAACACCTCTGGTGTCTAAGATTTAGTTTTGTATTATTCATCTCTTCAAGAGGCCCACTTGCGCTCAAAGAGTTCCTTGGGGGCATTTCTTTTTAAACCTTCATAATAGTTTGCTGTTAATTTTTTAAAACTACATTTTTCACTTGTATGTACCTGTGTGTGTATAGGAGTGGGTGTACATTGGCATATGTGTGGAGTCAGAAGACAGCTATAGGAGGTGATTAATTCTTTCTACCCTTGGGCGGGGGGGCGGGGGCAAGGGATCAGACTCAGGTTGTCAGGTTTGGCAACAGTCACCTTTACCTACTGGAACATCTTGTTGGCCCAACAATGATTTCTTTTTGGTCCCTTTGTGTGTGTGTGTGTGTGTGTGTGTGTGTATGTGTGTGTGTGTAAGTGTGTGTGTGTGTAGTAGACTGTGTCACATGCTTCCTGTTTTGAATGCAGTCTCGTTTGGAAGCTTATTAAGAAACAAGGGACCCTTCTGTCATTTTGCTACTGTTCTTCCACAGTTTGCAGGGTGCCACCCCATTGCTTTAGTTCACTGTTATCTAGAGCTGGAATGTCCCCCAAAGTCTTAAGCATTAAAGGCTGGGTTTTGAGTTTGGCACTATTGGAAGATGGTGTGTGTCTCTAAGAGATGGGCCAGTGTGTGTGTACGTGCGGGAGGTTAGAAACTTTACCTGCTACATGCCCCTAACACGGTATGCTGCCTTGCCCAGGCCCCGAACTCACCCAGCCAACCAACCGTGAACCAAAATGTCCAAAACCGTCAGCCAAAGTAAACCCTTCCTGTCTGCTTTTCTCTGTGTCTTGCTACAGGAATGAAAGTCTGTGCATCATAGTGATTTATCTAGGTAGCAAGAAGTAACCCTCCTCTCCGCGCTCCCGCCACCCCCCCCCCCCCCCGTCCCCGATATGCTCACACTTGTCAACTTGTGATAGAAGGATATGTCAAAGGCTGACCGAGGTACCCCAGGTTCAGACGGCTTTCATTTCAATTCTTGAAAAGATCCACTTACCGAATGGTAAGCGTACAATTCATGGTGATTAAAGCAAGATTTGAGCAACATCTAAAGCCTTGTTGTCTTTTATGCTCCTCAAATGCTATGTGTTTTTGGTTGTTTGTTGTTGTTGTTGTTGTTGTATCCTGTACATTTAGAATATTCTGTTAAGAGACTCTCTGTGTTGTTTAGATCCTGTAGAAGTATTTACACTGTGTTAGACACCTTTTGGTTTCTGTGGTAAAGTACCATGAACAGGGCAAATATATATATATTTCTTTATGTGCCTGTGTGAGTTTATGCATAAACGTGCA